>NC_133412.1:74078750-74388125 GCF_049350105.2 Macaca mulatta
CCGCTGAGAGGGGATGCGCCGTGGAGAAAGAGCTGGTCAAATTTGAGATGGACGAGGGAAGACTTGAGAAGTGGAGGGCAGTGGTGAGGAGGGAAGGATCCTGGGCACTGGGTCAGGATAGGAGGGGTGCCTCTGGGCAGCGAGGCAGGCCTGGGGCTTTGGTGGAGCTCCCTGGCTGCCTCTCTTGTGCCAGGGTATGTTTGAGCCCTACCTGAAGAGCTTCTACATCAGGTCCACCGACCCCACCCAGATCAAGATCCTGAAGGTGAGTGAGGGACAGAAGTGCATGTGGCTCCCAGCCCTCCCCACCCCATGTACCCACTCAAATAACTCACAGTGGCCCCCCTGGTGCCTGCCTATTTCTAAGGCTGAGCCCAGGAGCCCATGACTGCCCCAGCGAGAGCTGTTTGTTCAGGGAGCTGGGCTAAGGAGGGTCAGGGGAGAAGGGAACTAACTGCTTTTTGCCTAGTACCTGGTACACACCTGCTACTCTTCATGAATGAAGTAACCTGATACCACCTCTTAATAATCCCAGGATGTGTACATTATATTCTTTTTATAAAAATATAGACTCTGGCCGGGCACAGTGGCTCACGCCTAATCCCTGCACTTTGGGAGGCTGAGGCAGGCAGATTGCCTGAGGTCGGGAGTTCAAGACCAGCCTGGCCAACATGGCAAAACCTCGTCTCTACTAAAAATACAAAAATTAGCCAGGCGTGGTGGCAGACACCTGTAATCCCAGCTACTCGGGAGGCTGAGGTTGGAGAATTGCTTGACCTTGGAAGGCAGAGGTTGCAGTGAGCTGAGATCGCGCCATTGCAGTCCAACCTGGGTGATGAGAGAAACTCCATCTCAAAAGAAAAAAAAAATAGACTCTGGGAGGTAACTGCCCCAGGTCACACAATTCTGCTGACTCCAAGGTTCATGCTTTTCTCTCCACCCACAGTGTTATGGCCCCCACACACCTGCCCCCTCACGCTTTCCTGCAAACGTTCATAGACGAGGAAAGTGGCAGGAGCCCATACCTCCATTTGATTCCTGCTCTGCTGCTTCATTATTGAGTGATTTCCTTCAGCAACAGTTAATCCTCCTAACCCTTGTGAACATCCACTATGTTCTAGGGGTACGTGATGGAGCAAACTAATCAGGGACCTTGCCTTCATGGAGCTTACAGATGCAGGGAGGAGGATACATTAAGCAGCTAATCACAAGGCAAATGTAAAAGTCCATTTACAAAATATGGAAGAAAGTGTGGAGAGCTATAAGGGCATAAAATAGGGAGAACTAATCTAGTCTGGTGCCAGGGAAGGTTTTCTGGAGGATATGAGACTTGAGCTGAAGCCAGAGAGATGAACATGAATTATATGAGGACAGAAGTGGGAAGAACTGCTCCACACAGAGGAAACAGCATCTTCGAAGACCCTGGGTTAGGAAATGGAGTGGGATTGGGGCCTGGAAGACAAGGCGGAGAGTGATAGGAGATGGGAGGTAGACAGCAAGCAGATCATTCAGGGACTTACAGACCATGGTGAATACAATGGTCTCCATCCTGAAAGCAATAGGAACCTTTACGTTTTCAATGGAGTAGGGCGGTGACATGGTCATACTGTAAGCATACTCTGTAGGGAATCCATTTAAGAGGCAAACTGGTCCTCTTGATTTTTAGACAAGTTTTGTAACCTGTCAATTCCCTCATCAGTCTGAGGATGATGCCAGTCTGTCATGAGGATTGTTTTCTGGTCTGTGAAGTGTTTTTGGAAGGAAAGTACAGAAAGCCCACTGGCCACCCCTCTCTGCCTCTTCACCCCTCCCTGCAGCTGGAAGTGCTGACCAACCTGGCCAATGAGACCAACATTCCTACTGTCCTACGGGAATTCCAGGTACAGGCCAGCTTCCAGCCAGAAGGGCCCGGGAGAGGTACCCATCAGATCCTTGTGCCCTGGTGGGTCAAACCTCTTATGAGCCCAAAGCTGGAGAAGCTATTATCTTACATTCCCCTTCCAATGCGTTTGGCTAGCTTTGGACGAAGGAATCACTGGATTGGGGGTGGAGGTGTCGCCCCCTTTCCCAAGTCTTAGTCACTGGCATGATGAGCCATAAAATGAAGGGCCACAGCCTTCTTGAAGGTCACCCTCCAGCCTGCAGAGTCACTGAGGGATTTCTTTGTCATATCTCACAGACCTATATTCGCAGCATGGACAAGGACTTTGTGGCAGCCACAATCCAGGCCATTGGACGCTGTGCAACTAACATTGGCCGAGTCCGTGACACCTGCCTCAATGGCCTGGTGCAGCTGCTGTCCAACCGTGATGGTCAGTGTTTGCCTGAATGTCTAATCGTGATGATCAGAAGATGCCTGCCTGCAGGTCTGACTCTGCTGGCCAGTGGATATCCACCAGTCTGCCTAGACATGATGTGTGTCCATTGGTCTGTCTGTCTTGATCAGGGCCCAAGTGTTCCTACACCTCTGAGGGCTGCTAGAGAAGTGAAGGGGTTGAAAGAAAGAACCAAGGGCCTGGGGCACTGCAGGTGTGTCTGTCCACCTGAGCATGGCTATCTGACTGTCTTGGGGTCCATACACTCATTTTTCTTCCGTAGAGCTTGTGGTTGCAGAGTCAGTGGTCGTCATTAAGAAATTGCTACAGATGCAGCCAGCACAACATGGAGAGATCATCAAACACTTGGCAAAGCTTACAGACAACATCCAGGTGAGGGAGTAGCCACATTTTCACTCCCCACTTCAAGGTCTTCCCCGTGATTTCAACACTGTATAATTAAACATGCTAGCCTTATCAAAAGTAACTTCCAAACCTTAGGTCTTCAGGTGGGAGGAGGAGAGACACTGGACCATGTGACCCTGACCTTGTTACCCAAGATTTGCCTTCCCTTTGGAGACCTTCACCGAGCGCCATGGACTTTACTGCTACTCTTGCTTTCTCTCTAAAGCTCTAGCCAACCATGGTTAAGTGACAAATCTTGTATTTTTCTGTTGCACTGCTAAGCTGAAACATCTAAACAAGGCATTCCCAAAGATTCAGAAGAGTAACATGGAAATAAAGCACTGAGGGTACAATGAATCCAGAAAGTCAGTCTTTTGTATCATGATTGACTTAGGGTCTTGAAAGCTCTGTGCTAATGAAGCCCTAGGGAAGAGAGGAAATGCTGTCCAGGAAATGTCTACCTTTTAACCTCTCTGTCTCTCTCCCACCACCCCCAACTCCCATTTCCAGAGAACCCATAATACAATAGGCCAGCACAGATGAGGAGTGCTGTTTCCCTGGAAGTCCACATTCCTACCCACCCACTTTCCCACATTTACCCACTCCTCTCCCACAACCACAGGTGCCCATGGCCAGAGCCAGCATCCTGTGGCTCATCGGAGAGTACTGTGAGCACGTCCCCAGGATTGCACCTGATGTCTTAAGAAAAATGGCCAAGTCATTCACAGCAGAGGAGGATATTGTCAAGCTGCAGGTCATCAACTTAGCAGCCAAGCTCTACCTGACCAACTCTAAACAGGTAAAGATTGAGAGATGACCCCCCAAATACTCTGGTTCCCAGAAACTCCCTAAACAGTATTCTTTTGGCCCTCCCTAGGCAGGGCTGAACTCTAGCTCCTATTTTGGAAAAGAAGAATCAGGGAAGGTGGCTGGTCTGCCCACGTAACCAATGCTACCCCAGTGCCCACAGCTATTCTGGGGACTCAAAGACCTTGTAGTGCTGGTAGTCACTGTTGAAGAGACTCTCCTATGAAGCTGTGACCTCCAGTTGGCTAGTAAAAGAGTCCTGTCTGCCACCTTGGAACTCTGGGGCTGCGAAGAACCACAGTTGATTGAAATAAGGGAAGGGCCCAACAGTGGCAGGTACTGATGGGAGAACATGCATCCCAGATGTGGTCTGTGCTTCATCCCAAAGCCTGACAATGCTTGGCCAGTCTGTGCCAAAGATAAGGGAGTGAGTCTCTGCTTGGACTTGTGGTACTGGTGGCCACTGTCATTCCCAAGGTGAAAGGTTATAAGAGATACATAGCCAAGGATGAGGCTCAACTAAGTTGTAGTATCAGGGCATTCAGAGCCTTCTAGCTGTCTGGCATCTCCTGAGATGGTTCCAGGAGATTCTTCTAAAATAAAGCATAATGTGCTGAGCTTTTCAAGGTGTCAGGGACATCAAACACTATGACAATTTCCACACGCCCCTACTCAGTTAAGCAGGACAGGGATTGGCAAACTACTGCCCATAGGCTGAATCTGGCCTATGCCTGTTTTTGTAAATAAAGTTTTGTTGGAACACAGCCCTGCTCGTTCATTTATGAATTACCTGTGGCTGCTTTTGTGCTACAACAGCAGGGTTGACTAGTTGCAACAGACTGTATTGCCCACAAAGCCTAGAATAGTTATTCTCTGGCCCTCTTATAGAAAGACTCTGCCAATCCTTGAAGCAAAACATCTGGGTAGGTGGCTGGGGTCTACAGATTTATAGCAGGGATATCCCCTGGAGACTGTAGCCTCCCTGCCATGCCCACTCTGCATGGGAGTCTTTGGATGGTGGCACTTGTCTTTTTCAGTGGCTTCTTTGATCCATGGTGGCCAGAGTGAGCCCCAGAGGCTCAAGCTGAGGTAGGTAGGGCCACCAAGTGCTGGGACTCTAATCAGGAGTCAGAAAGGACAGCAGCTACATGTGGAGGCAACTGAGTCTGTGGGTATCAGTGTTGTGGGCACAGCAGATTGGAGAGAGAGAAGTTAGAGGGAGAGGGAGTACCATGGAGAAGCATTCAATCATTGAATGAATATTTGTGTACTTTCTTTGTTCAGGCGGGAGGAAGGAGCAAGTGGGAGGAATGTTTGAAAAGATGAAGCAGCCTGGGTGGTGAGCCACCCAGGTAGGTCAGAGTCTGACATGCTCAGCACTGAGCCAGGGTCCTGAACCCTAGGATGGTGAGGTCGGCATGTTTTCATAAGCTTGGGCCTGTCCACGTGGCATTTCTCCAAGTTGTCACTGTGAGCTACATGTGCATTTGTTCATTTATTTAACATATAGGCCTACTATTTGCCTGGTAATGTGCTACGTCCTGGGGATATGACAATGAGTGAGACACATTTACAGGTCTCTAGATACTCACAGCCAAGTAGGAGAAACAGGAGAAAAATAAACATTTTAAACATAGTAGGAAGAGCTGTCATCAGGGTTGGCACAGAGAGCTGTGGGTATATACAGCTTAACCCTCCCCCAGGAAGGACCCCTGTCAGGGCACCCAGAGTAGGCTGTTGAGGCAAATGGACACTCACCTCCAGGGTGCCCTTCACCTGAAAGTGAGTTTTTGCAAACCCCTTAGAATGGTTATTTGATTCAATAAAGATTTTTGTCCTTTCTTTCTCCTTTCTTCCCAGCCTCTTCTGGGAGTGGTAAAGAAGGGGGAGTCCTTGGTGTACTAGGAGGGAGGTGGTTTGGATGCGCACGTGGCCATGATTGCAAAACGTAGTGATGCTTCCCATCCTGGGACCATGGGTGGCAATCTGCCCAGCTAAAAGGTCATAGTAATCTCAGTCATTCTCTTCAATTTGGACATGGTCCCACTGCATGCCAGATCCTGGCGCAGGCTGAGGCCAAGGAAATGACCAAGATGAGGCCTCTGCCCTGCTATTGATCATCAGATAATCGGATTCTAGACCAGAGACCACAAAGGCATAATATGCAGGCTTAAGCAGGCAGCGGGGGAGGGGAGGTTGGTAGTGAAAGTGGTTATTACATCCACATGGATATAGAACCTGGGGAAACTGCCTAGCAGGTGAGTTTGCTTTTATATGTCAGGTAAGATGTGTGGCAGGAGGGTCTGCCAGGGGCACAGTGGGATCTGCAACCCTCCCATGTGACCGTCTTTACAGTGAATGGAAAATTGTGACAAATTTTGCAGAATTGCTGTTAAAAACTTAAACTTTTTAAATATTCTAAAGGTAATACATGCTCGTCGTAGAACATCTGGAAAACTCAGAAAGTCAATAGTTTATTAATAAGTCCACCACTTAGAAGACCACCATTAATTTTATATTTCCTTATTTTTTATTCCTATATATAGTCATTCAGAAGTTGTACATTTGTCTATTGTCCAATATTTTAAACTTTTCTGCTTCTTTTCAATGCTTTCATATTTAATACTTTTTTTCCCAGTCACATTTCAATTAAAATTTTCACTTAGAATTTTCGCCAGACTGGGTTCAGTGGCTCACACCTGCAATCCCACTTTGGGAGCCCAAGGTGGGTGGACCATTTGAGGTCATGAATTCAAGACCAGCCTGACCAACATGGTGAAACCCTGTCCCTACTAAAAGTACAAAAAAATTAGCTGGGTGTGGTGGTGCACTGAAATCTCAGCTACTTGGGAGGCTAAGGCAGGAGAATTGCTTGAACCTGGGAGCTGGAGGTTGCAGTGAGCTGAGATGGCACCACTGCACTTCAGCCTGGGCCACAGAGCAAGATCCATCTCAAAAATAAACAAAAATAAAAAAGAATTTTCTCCAGAATTTTTTCTACGTTCACATTTTTAAATCAATTGTATTAGTTTTCTGCTACATAATAAATTACTGTAAATTTAGGGGCTTCAAACAACATACATTTATTTTTTCAATGTCTATGGGTCGAGAATTCAGGTATGGCTTAGTTGGATCTTATGCAAGGCTACAATTGAGGTGTCAGCCAAGGCTGAGTTTTTATCTGGAGGCTGTACTGGGGAAAGGTCCACTTCCAAGTCACATGGTGCCAGGATCCACTTCCTTGCAGTTGTAGGATTGTGGCCCTGGCATCTTGCTGGCTGTCAGCTGGGGACTGCCTTTGCCTTCTAGAGGCCGTCCTTAGCTCATTGCCATATGGGCCTCCCAACACGGACGCTTATTTCTCCAAAGCCACAAGGGAGAAAGTCTCTAGAGTCAGTCTGCTAGCAAGACAGTCTTCTTTTTATTTTTTAATTTTTATGGGTACATAGTAGGTGTATACATTTATGGTATACGTGATATATTTTGATACAGGCATACAATGCATAACAATCACATCAGGGAATGGGGTATCCATCCTCTCAAGCATTTATCTTTTGTGTTATAAACAATCAAATTACACTCTTTTAGTTATTTTTAAATGTATAATAAATTATTGTTGACTGTAGTCACCCTGTTGTGCTATCAAATACTAGATCTTAGCATTCTATATAACTACAATTTTGTACCCATTAACCATCCCTACTTCCCCCCACCCACTACCCTTCTCAGCCTCTGGTAACCATTATTCTACTCTCCAACTCCATGAGCTCAGTTCTTTTCATTTTTAGCCCCCATAAATAAGTGAGAATATGTGAAGTTTGTTTTTCTGTGCTTGGCTTATTTCACTTAAAATAATGACCTCTAGTTCTATCCATGTTGTTGCAAATGACAGAATCTCATTCTTTTTAAAAAAAAATTTTTTTTTATAGTCTTGCATTGTGTATATGTACCATATTTTCTTTATCCGTTTGTCTGTTGATGGACACTGAAGTTGCTTTCAAATCTTGGCTATGGTGAACAGTGCTGCAATAAACGTGGGAGTGCAGATATCACTTCAATATGTTGATTTCCTTACTTTTGGGTATATACATAGCGTTGGGATTGCTGGATCATACGGTAGCGATATTTTTAGTTTTTTTTTTTTTTTTTTTTTTTTTTTGAGATGGAGTCTTGCCCTGTTGCCTAGGCTGGAGTGCAATGGCGTGATCTCAGCTCACTGCAACCTCCCGGGTTCAAGTGATTCTCCTGCTTCAGCCTCCCAAGTAACTGGGATTACAGGTGCCTGCCTCCAATCCCGGCTAATTTTTTGTATTTTTAGTAGAGATGGGGTTTCACCATGTTGGCCAGGATGGTCTCCATCTCTTGACCTCATGATCCGCCGGCCTCCAAAGTGCTGGAATTACAGGTGTGAGCCACCACGCCCAGCCTATTTTTAGTGTTTTAAGGAACCTCCAAACTGTTCTCCATAGACATTCCAACTAACAGTGTACAAGGGTTGCCTTTTCTCCATGTTCTTGTCAGCATTTGTTATTGCCTATCTTTTGGATATAAGCCTACTTGGGGCGAGATGATATATCGTTTTTTTGTTTGTTTTGTTTTGTTTTTTGAGATGGAGTCTTGCTCTGTCACCCAGGCTGGAGTGTGCAGTGGTGCGATCTTGGCTCACTGCTCAACAACCTCTGCCTCTGTCGTTCAAGTGATTCTCCTGCCTCAGCCTCATGAGTAGCTGGGACTAGAGGCGTATGCCACCATGCCCAGTTAATTTCTGTACTTTTAGTATAGATGGGGTTTCGCCATGTTGGACAGGCTGGTCTCAACTCCTGACCTCAGGTGATCCGCCTGCCTCAGCCTCCCAAAGTGCTGGTATTACAGGCATGAGCCACCATGCCTGGCCTTTCATTGTAGTTTTGATTTGCATTTCTCTGATGCTCAGTGATGTTGATCACCTTTTCATATACCTGTTTGCTATCTGTATGTCTTCTTTTGAGAAATGTCTATTCAGATCTTTTGCTCATTTTTAAATTGGATTGTTGAATTTTTTTTTCTTATTGAGTTGTTTGATCTCCTTACATATTCTGGTTATTAATCCCTTGTCAGATGGGTAGTTTGCAATATTTTTTCTCCTGTGGCTTGTTTGTTGATTCCTTTAGTTTGCAATTTTTTTTTCTCCTATTCTGTGGCTTGTCTCTTTGTTGATTCCTTTAGTGTGCAGAAGCTTTGTAACTTGATGTGATCCCATTTTTCTACTTTTGCTTTGGTTGCCTGTGCATGCGGGGTATTACACAAGAAATCTTTGCCCAGTACAATGTCCTGGAGAATTTCTCTAATGTTTTCTTTTAGTAGTTTCATAGTTTGAAGTGTTAGATTTAAGTTTTTAATACATTATGATTTGATTTTTGCATATGGTGAGAGATAGGAGTCTGGTTTTATTCTTCTGCATATGGATATCCCGTTTTCCCAGCACCGTTTATTGAAGAGACTCTCCTTTCCCTAATGTATGTTCTTGATACCTTTGTCAAAAATGAATTCACGGCCAGGCGTGGTGGCTCACGCTTGTAATCCCAGCACTTTGGGAGGCCAAGGCTGGTGGATCACCTGAGGTCAGGAGTTCAAGACCAGCCTGGCTAACATGGCGAAACCCCGTCTCTACTAAAAACACAAAAATTAGCTGGTTGTGGTGGCGGGTGCCTGTAATCCCAGCTACTCGGGAGGCTGAGGCAGGAGAATTGCTTGAACCCAGGAGGCGGAGGTTGCAGTGAGCCAAGATCGTGTCATTGCACTCCAGCCTGGGGTATTCATTGCAAAAAAAAAAGTAAATGCTACTGATTTTTTTTTTTTTTTTTTTTGGAGACAGAGTTTTGCTCTTGTTGCCCAGGCTGGAGGGCAACGGCTAATTTTTTTTTTCCTTTGAAATGGAGTTCTCGCTCCGTTGCCCAGGCTCTGGAGTGCAGTTGTGCAATCTCAGCTCACTGCAACCTCCGTCTCCTGGGTTCAAGCAATTCTCCTGCCTCAGACTCCCAAGTAGCTGGGATTACAGGTATGTGCCACCATGCCCAGCTCATTTTGTATTTTTAGTAGAGAAGGGTTTCTCTATGTTGGTCAGACTGGTCTCGAACTCCTGACCTCAGGTATTCTGCCTGCCTCAGCCTCCCAAAGTGATTACAGGTGTGAGCCACCGTGCCTGGCCAATGCTACTGATTTTTTTTTTTTTTTTTTTGAGACAGACTCACTCTGTCGCCACACTGGAGTGCAGTGGCACCATCTTGGCTCACTGCAACCTTCACCTCCTGGGTTCAAATGATTCTCCTGCCTCAGCCTCCGGAGTAGCTGGGACTACAGGTGTGCACCACCACATCCAGCTAATTTTTGTATTTTTAGTAGAGACAGGATTTCGCCATGTTGGCCAGGATGGTCTCAATCTCTTGATTTTGTGATCCGCCTGCCTCGGCCTCCCAAAGTGCTGGGATTACAGGCGTCAGCCACTGCACCCGGCCAATGCTACTGATATTTATGTGGATTTTGTATCCTGCAACTTTACTGAATTTGTTTATCAGTTCTAATAGTTTTTTGGTGGAGTTCTTAGATTTTTTTAACTATAAGGTCATATCATCTGCAAACAAGGATAATTTGAATTCTTTTCCAATTTGGATACCCTTTATTTCTTTCTCCTGTCTGATTGCTCTAGCTAGGACTTCCAATACAGAGTCTTCTTAATCAAACATAATCATAGGATCATATATAATCATATACCACCTTTGCCATATCCTGTTGGTTAAAAGCAAGTCTTAGGTTTTGCCCATACCCAAGGTGAGGGATTGCACAAAGGCATGAACACCAGGAGGCAGCTACTGGTGGGGAAGACCTTAAAATCTGTCTGCCACATCCATCGAGAGCTTAAACTTACTCGTGTAATGTGTGAATTGAGGATGTATTTCAATTTTTTTTTAGTAGCCAGTTTTCTAAGCATGATTAGCAGGCAGCTGCAAGGTAGCATGTACATTGGCATAGGTTATGGAAAGACAGTGTTTCCCACTTAAAATTCCTCCCTGACAACTGGAGCCTGTTGGTGAGGGGCAGCCTTGTTCTGTTCTTGGCATACTGGAGTGTATCTCATAGGCCTTCTTGAGTAGCCTGTAATTCCTGCATATCCTGGCTAGATGAGGTGGGGGTCTTGGTGGTGCACACAGGATGCCACAATCCACAGGGAGTGGCTCCTTGGGGTGGAGAAGGGTAATGAATTATTATAGGCAAATCCTGCAGTGTCGAGGTGGTGGGCCAGCTCTTCTTGTGTTGGTTGTTAACATGCAGTTAAGGCTGTGGACAGATGGATCCAAATACCAAACAGTTCTGTCTAGAACTAGGCAAGGTCTTAAAGGAGGGAGTCTGTGATCAGCCAGCTGGGAAATCTGTGGAGGAAGACATTGTTCAAACCAAAAGAGGGATCAGCAGCCTCTTGATAATGGAGCATGTTGGTATAGGGCATCCACTAGCACTGGCCATTTAGATGGTGTCTGACCAAGAGAGGGGCAGGTTGGTGATGAAATCTGTTGTGATGGCATCTTATTTTCATATTTTTAAGTCTATTCTATTAGGGGTGCATGGGGTTGGGATTGCTTATCTGTGACTAGAACAGTATCGGAGGTGCTGCTTTGCTGGAAGGGACTGAGCTGAAGAGGTCCTGTGGGCCAGATTGGAGGTATGAATGTGGAATCATAGTGGCTCTCTAGAGTGGTGTGGGGCAATTCTGCCACAGCAGCTGCTCTGACTCTGGGTCAGCACCTGAGGGGCTTTGCCCCTCATGGACATCTGCTTGATGTCCCTGCCAGATTAGCTGGGTTAACCACGTCTAAGGCTGCATGTAACAGTATGTCACCATAAACCTCAGGAAGAACAGAGTCAGTTCCAGGCTCCCTCCTACTGGCCCCTGATGCCCCTGGGCATTCTGGTTGTTGACTACTTGGTGGTTTTGATCTTGGTCACAAGTGATGGAAACATGGAGACCTGGACCAGGGCAGGCTCCTTATGTCAGCAGGTAGGCAGTGAAGGGAAGCAGATGGGGTGCAGCTCCAGCAGATGCAGGCCGAGGTGCAGTACTGATGGGCTCCTTGGCCTGGGAAAAGCCCCTTAATGATTCTGCTTCTTTTCTGTAAAATGGGGGCAATAATGCCTACCTCTCAGAAGGCTTGGGGAGATTAGATGAGCTAGTGTGGAGCACCTAGCAGTGCTTGGTGCCAGAAGGCACTTGATAAGTGATGGCTGCTACCACTGTTGCCATGTTAAGGCAGGTTAGATTAGGCCAAGATCATGGCAGAAATGGAGAGATTTCAGGTCTGCAGTTGTAGCTTCCCTGACTGCAGACTGTGAACCCTACATGACCTTGGCAAATGCATCAGCAGCTTCAGTTTGCCTTAATGTCTCATTAGAACCTTCCAGGGAAGGATCAAGACCTCTGAGACCCCTGGGCTGCTCAGAATCTACTAAGTGGGTGGATAGGACATGAGGGTGGCCCCTGCCAAAGGGACCCCTGTTTATCTGCCCTGTCTTTTTGTTGTCTAATTCCCCCCTGGGTGGTGAAGCCTGGAAACTGTGAGGTCCAGTAGAGCATTCCAGACTTCCACATACCCTGCCGCCCTGGAGTAAAAAGGGTGGACAGGCCTGGAGAGGTAGGAACCACAAACCTGGGGAAGAATGGAGTCCAGAGCCAGGAGTGGGGAAAGTCCAAAAGGAAAACCTCTTTTGCTGGCCCAAGGCAGTTGTCAAAGTTGGGGTCATCAGGACGCATGGTCAGAGAGATGAGAGAAAATTCTGAGCCCAGAACAAGGGCAGGTGGGGAGGGAGAGCTGGGTGGAAGCAGCTGGTCCTAAGCAGGGAGAGGAGACATTCTGCCTGCAAGTGTCGGCTTAAAGAATCTGGTTCTGAGCCTCCTGTGTCCCCACCCCCTCTGTCAGCTGACCCACCTCTTCCTGTTCCTCCAGACCAAGCTGCTGACCCAGTATGTGCTGAGTCTGGCCAAATATGACCAGAACTATGATATTCGCGACCGGGCACGCTTCACCCGGCAGCTCATCGTCCCTTCCGAGCAGGGTGGGGCCCTTAGCCGCCATGCCAAGAAGCTCTTCCTGGCACCCAAACCAGCTCCAGTCTTGGAGTCATCCTTCAAAGGTGGGAGATGAAATCAAGGGTAACATTCCTAGGGGAATGGGAAGGAACTGGCCAGAGTCTCTGCCCCAGACCTTCCTGAAGCCCCTAGCCAGGCACCATGCTTCTGTGGGCAGTCCTACTCCCTGGCTCACTCCTTTTGCCCCTGCTGTGGCACCAGGAATTACTCTTTCACCTGCCCACAACTACTGCCAGCATCATCTCACTTGAGGGTCTGCCTTACCGGCCAGGATGGGCTCCTGCCTCTTCTCCTCTCAGGCTCCCTTTTTAATCTCCCTCCCTGAGCAGACAGTAGGCTTTGGAATACATACCAAGATCTTAAATACCAAGGATCCAGTAAGGCAGAAAGCAAAACAACACACAGAGGAGAGGTGTGTGTGTGTGTGTGTGTGTGGGTGTGTGTGTGTGTGTGTGTGTGTGTGTGTGTGTGTGTGTGTGTGTGTGTGTGTGTATGTGTGTGTGTGTGTATATATATATATATATATATTTTTTTTTTTTTTTAGACGGAGTCTCGCTGTGTCGCCCAGGCTGGAGTGCAGTGGCACAATCTCGGCTCACTGCAAGCTCCGCCTCCTGGGTTACGCCATTCTCCCGCCTCAGCCTCTGAGTAGCTGGGACTACAGGCGCCCACCACCACGCCCGGCTAGTTTTTTGTATTTTTAGTAGAGACGGGGTTTCACCGTATTAGCCAGGATGGTCTCGATCTCCTGACCTCGTGATCCACCCGCCTCCGCCTCCCAAAGTGCTGGGATTACAGGCTTGAGCCACCGCGCCTGGCCTGAGAGGTGTATATTTTTATAAAGGTCCTGAGAAAGCAGTTGCTTGTACTCTGTAAGCTTAGTCACTACATTCAGTTCAGATCCCAGGCCCCAGGGCTTCAGTCTTGCTCTGTTCTTGGGCTTGGCCCTTAAGGCCTCTTTTCCCAAGACAAGGGCCCTGAGAGGGGGCCGGCAGGGAAGGGTTCTCCTGCTGGCTCTCCGGACCCCAGGAGCGGAAGCCAGGAACCTACACAGAAGAGATCCTCCTTCACAAAGCTCAGTTCTTCTGCGTATCTTTTCGTTCTTTTTCTCTTCCCTGGACCTCAGGAATGGGGAGATTCTGAGGGTGGGTGTAGCTTTGAAATTCTCCCAGGAAGAAGGCAACAGTCCCTTTCTCCCTGGCACCATCCCTACTCACAGGCCTGTGCTGCCCTCCTCCAGCGGTGCCTCACCTCTGACCTGGACTCCTGCACACTCATGCTCTGATGCTCATCTCTCCCGGCTGAGTACAGAGCCTGACTAGACATGCTTCCCAAGCAGATGGGCTGGCAGCATCTGTGGGCCCAGAGTCTCCTCCTGCCCACCTCTGTAGGCAGCCTCTCCCTGGCCCTCAGTCCCTGCTCTGGCCTGGCCAGACAGCCTTTTCTTCCAGCATGTGGGCCTAAAGGTGCAGTCAGGGTGGAAGAGCCATTAGGGCACACATCCATCTCCTTCTCCTACCCACCTGGGAAGCCCCGACCAGATTGTGACCCAGCCCCACCTGGGAAATAGCTCCCAGAGCTCTCCCTCACTGCTGCTACCTGCCTGACCTCTAAACCTATCCCTAGACCGGGACCACTTCCAGCTGGGCTCACTGTCCCACCTGCTCAATGCCAAGGCCACAGGCTACCAGGAGCTCCCAGATTGGCCGGAGGAAGCCCCAGACCCATCTGTGCGCAACGTGGAGGTCAGCGGGGTGGAGGATTGAAGTGTGTGAGTGTGTGTTGGTGGTGGCAGACAGTAAGGAGCTCTGGCAGTGCCGGCCCAGCCCTCCTAACACCTTCCCCACACACACAGGAAGAAGATCTTTCCCTTATTGAGACTCACGTGGGCCTGTTGGGCGAATACACTGAGGTCCCACCTCTGTGTGCCGTGTGCTCTCTCCCATGCCCTGTCTGTGTCCCTCTGCTTCCCCTGTGTGCTGTGCTCCTGGGCCTACCCATGTTCTGTTTCCACCTTGGTTTGGCAGTGCCCCTCTGTGAGCAGCATCCCCTCCCCTCCATGGACAGTGCCCCTTTCTTCCTCCTCTGTTCTTCCCTTTGTGGGACAGACCAGGTAGGGCCTCATGAAGAGGTGGAATAAAGGGTAAGGGCTTGTGCCTGCCTGCCTTCTCCCCAACCATTATGAAATGACCCTGCACCCTACTCCCATCTCCAGGTACCTGAATGGACCAAGTGCTCAAATCGGGAGAAGAGAAAGGAGAAGGAAAAACCCTTCTACTCGGACTCTGAGGGGGAGTCAGGCCCCACGGAGTCCGCAGACAGTGGTAAGCAGATGGCAGAGCTGGGGTCCTCTGTGCTCCCGCCCATGTGTCTGTGTGACTGGCTATATGAGGGGTGTATGTATATGGTCGTGTGTCTAGGGGTGTGCACCTGCTTGTGAGTTGTTTGTGCACCTGAGGGATTCATGTTCCAGGTATGTGTGCTTGTGCAGGTTTCTATCCATGGAGTCCATCTGTTTCTGTCAGTTCCAGCTGGCATGTAGGGCTGGGGGCAGGTCAGAGAGGGTTCAGTACTGAATCTGAAGGTGGAACCCAGGTGCCTGCTCTAGACCCAAGGAGGCCTGCATATGAGGGAGGAGGCTCATATTATTCCTCCACAGACCCTGAGTCTGAGAGTGAATCAGACAGTAAGAGCAGCAGCGAGAGCGGCTCTGGGGAGTCCAGCAGTGAGTCTGACAATGAAGACCAGGATGAGGATGAGGAGAAAGGCAGAGGCAGTGAGAGGTGAGAAGGGAGCCAGCCAGATGGCGGGTGGGGTTCCTGGGGCTTTCCTGAAAAGAAGGGCTAGCACTGAGCTTTAGCCAGTCTCCTAAGAGCCCCTGAGTCCCTTATGAGCTGGCTGGGGTTGTCAGCTCACATGACAACTGCTTTCGCTGGCTGCAGGAGATCTCTAAGGCCTCGTGGGGAGGTGTGGAGAAGCAACCAGGGGCCTGGAGCCTGAGCTGGCACAAGCTGGCTTCAAGCTCTCATGAGGTCCCTGTTATAGGACTTCAGGTGTGAACCCTCCTGGCCCAGGCTCCCCACTCCATTCCAGCTTTTCAGCATTTCTCCTGCTTCTGTGAAGCAAGGAGGGGGTGTCCAGGCCAGGCCTGAGCCCACCTTTCCCACTCTCCTTCAGTGAACAGAGTGAGGAGGATGGTAAGAGGAAGACGAAGAAGAAGGTGCCAGAGGGAAAAGGAGAAGCGTCATCCTCTGATGAGGACAGCGATTCCAGCAGTAGCACATCAGAGTCCGAGATGACATCAGAGTCCGAGGAGGAGCAGTTGGAACCTGCCTCCTGGAGGAGGAAAACAGTGAGAGCCTTGGGACAGAGTCAGGGTGTGCTCATGGGCCAGACTCAGACATCTATCTCTCTACCATCCAGAACAGACCATGACATCTTCTTCCCAACCCAGAACATGCCAAGGTGCTCCCCTTACCCACACCCATATCCCATTTTTCTCTTTCAGCCTCCCAGCAGCAAAAGGGCCCCTGCAACCAAGGAGATCTCCCTGCTTGATCTAGAGGACTGTGAGTTTGGGTGGTAAAAGTCACAGGGGAAAGGAGGCCTGGGGAGCATGAATTAGAACGGCCCACAGGGATTCTTGATCAGGTTCCTCAGGTCTTGTGGGAGCAGGGGAGCAGACAGAACATATCTTCAGGCCTGAGAGGGCAGCAGCAGGGCTGACCTCCCCAGGTCTGGGGTTGAGGTCTAGGGATGGGTATTTTGCCAGAGCCTCCAGGCAGGCATGTGCGGCCCCCCCTCCCCCCACGCCGCTGTCCATGGTGCTGAAACGCGTACTCCTTGATCCCTAGGCTCCCTGCTCAACCCAAGTCACCTTCACTTTGCCTCATCATAGTCTTATCTACTCCCACAGTCACCCCTCCCAGTGTCCAGCCTGTGTCTCCCCCAGCAATTGTGTCTACCAGTCTGGCTGCTGACCTGGAGGGCCTGACACTGACAGATTCCACCCTGGTACCGTCGGTGAGTGGGATGGAGGAGGTGACTGGGCTGGGGCAGGGACACATCCCTGTGCTGCATCCTATGGTATGGATGTGTGTGGGGGGTGGGTGTGATGGAGGATGTGATAGCTTTGAGTCCCAGTTGCTGGATGGCCCTAGGGGACAATGCTGGGACAGGCTCTCTCCGTCTTGCTCAGTTCTGTCCTTCCTTACCCCTCCACTCTAGCTTCTGAGTCCAGTGTCGCGTGTTGGGCGGCAGGAGCTGCTGCACCGGGTAGCTGGCGAGGGGCTGGTTGTGGACTACACCTTCAGCCGCCAACCTTTCTCCGGGGACCCCCACATGGTGTCTGTGCACATCCACTTCTCCAACAGCTCTGATACCCCCATCAAGGGCCTGCATGTGGGCACTCCCAAACTGCCTGCTGGCATCAGCATCCAAGAATTTCCTGAAATTGGTGCGAAGGGCTTTGGATGGGGTGGAGGAGGAGGCTCCTGGGCAGAGTCAATCTTTCTGTGGTTGTTGATACCCTTCTTGTGCCAGGCCAGGGGCCAAGCTATAGGGACACAGAGATAGCATCTAATGTGATCAACACTCTGGTGAACAAGACAGATTATGAAATAAGCAAGATCACATCAGGGCGGGAGGTGCTTGCAGCAGCAGATTTGAGCCTTGGTTGTTTCAGGACTAACTTAAATGTGGTGAGGGTGAGTGGGGGAAAGCAACCTTAAGAGTTCAGAAGGAAACCAGGAACAGTCTCCAGGGGCCAAGAAAGCCAAGATTCTGTAGAGGGTTGGTCAGCTGTAACAGTGGAGGGGAGAGTAGGGCTAGGCTGGGTTCTAGACCTATCAGGTGATGGTGGTCCTCCCTCTCCCCTTCACTGCCTTATACCACTTCAGAGTCCCTGGCCCCTGGAGAATCTGCCACTGCTGTAATGGGCATTAATTTCTGTGACTCAACCCAGGCAGCCAACTTCCAGCTGTGGTATGTGCCCAACTCAAGGTGGGGGTGAGAGGATGGGCTGGAAAGGGTCAGGGTAACAATGAATCAGAAATGGAGGTGGTGCTTAGTGGGGATACATCATGTTTGGGTGGGTCTGGAAGCCATCTCAGGCCCTCATTCCTCACCTCACTCTCTCACTGCCTCCAAGCTGTGCCTCTACACAGGGTGGGAGGTAAAGGGAGAGATGACGGCCTTAATTCTTCTCCCTCTGTTTCCTCCCACCCTTCCAGCACCCAGACCCGACAGTTCTATGTCTCCATTCAGCCACCTGTTGGGGAGCTGATGGCCCCTGTGTTCATGAGTGAAAATGAGTTTAAGAAGGAACAGGGTGAGTGCTCCCTGGGAGTGGGCAGAGAGGGAAGTATAGAAGCTGACTCCAGAACACCCAGCTTGAATGGCAGGGAGAATGGTGGTGTCCTTCATCTAGACCAGGGGTCAGCAAACTTTTTCTGTAACGGGCCAAAGATAAATGTTTTAGGCTTTGAGAATCATGTGATATCTGTTGCAGTTACAACACGACTGTGGCTGTTGAAACATATAAACATCCACAGACAGTATGTAAATGAATGAGTATGGCTGTGTTCCAAGAAATTTCCATTTATATTTATAGATACTGAAGTTTAAATTTCATATAATTTTCATGTGTCATGAAATATTAATCATCTTTTGATTGCTCCCCCAACACTTAAAAATAATTTAAAACATTGTGGGCCATACAGGTGGTGGGCTGGATTTGGCCTGGAGGCTGTAATTTGTAAAACCTCTGGCCTACAAGAAAGAAGAGTGGCTTGGGCAAGGGAGGAGGGAAGATCATGGTTAGTTTTGGATAAACTGATTTTGAAATGCATTTGGAAAATTCAGCAGGAGCTATTTAGTATGCAACTGAAAATATGGGTCTATGCCCAGGAAACACTTTGAAGCTGGAGTCATGAGCATAGAGGTTGTAATGGAAGCTGTGAATATGAATGAGATCACTCTGGGAGGTGGGAGAAAATAGGAATGCCAAGGACAGAACCTTGGGGGAAAACCTGAATTCTGCAGAAGAAAGAGGAGGAGAGGGATAAGAGAAGGAGCACAGGGAGAGGTGGGAGGAGAACCAGGAGAGACAACAAGGCAGAAGGTGTCTGCAAACCACAGTTACCAAACACCTTCAGAGTCAGTGTATAAAAGGCTACTGCCAACCTGAGGGAGAGAGGGTCATTGCTAAAGGAGGGACAGAGGCCAATTGCAGTGGGTTGAGGGAGACCAGGGCTCAAGTAAACGGAGTCCTCTTTGGAGGACTTTAGCCATGAATGAGGAGGGAGACAGGGCATTGGCACGATGAAGGATCTCGCTTCTGGAAAGGATTTTTTGGAGACGGGAACACTTGAACATGAACAGATTGAAGGAACAAATACAAGAAAATGTTATTAGTCAGGAATGAAGGGGATGGAAGAAACAGGAGAGGGATGTCAGTTTCTAAAAGGAGGTGAAGAATGGGGGAAGCAGCGGAAGGAGGAAAGAGGCTCAAGAGAAGACTGTTGGTGTGCAGGAGGGCAGATGGAGGGGCTCCCACTGGGGGCCTAGAGCATGTGAGTGGAGAGAAGTCAGCCCTGCAGAATGAGGAGTTCTGGGGATGCTGGGAATGTTTGGGGGCTTCAGGAGCCCTGGCTAGGTCTGGCGCTGCTGCTGCAGAGGTACAATTAAAAATGTACCTGTGAATGCTGCATGTGACTACTGGATTCTGGCTGAGAGATCACAGCAGCCACCTGTCATCTTTTTGTGAGGGCTTAGCCTCCAGGAGCTGAGTGGGAGTTGAATGTGGGTTGGAGGGCCGCCCAGGAAAGATCAAAGGGTATGAGGTTCAGGATTGGGGAACCTTTTAAGAACTGACTGGCCACTCTCAAGGGGCTGGTAGCCCAGATGTCTGATGGAGGAAGCTCCAGATCAGTCTTTGGTAACAACATGGATAAAGGCCTGGGTGGGAGGGGTACAGAGGCTAACGAAGGCTTCCTGATGGAGGGCCCAGTCTGAGAGCGAAGTACCGTCTCCCCAAGACTGATGATTTAGATTCTGACCTGCCCTTTGCATGATACCTTCCCAGCCTGGGAGAACTTGATGCTTAGTAAGCAGACCCAGGTGCTGGCCTCTTTACCCACCACAGCCTCTGCCCTCATCACGACCTCTGCCCCCAGGAAAGCTGATGGGCATGAATGAGATCACAGAGAAGCTCATGCTGCCAGACACCTGTCGGAGTGACCACGTTGTGGTGCAGAAAGTGACTGCCACTGCCAACCTGGGTCGTGTTCCTTGTGGGACATCTGATGAGTACAGGTACTAGGCCACCAGTAGAGGGGAAATGATGAGCATGGGGGCCCTGGTTTGAAAGAGGAGCCCCAAGCGCTGATCCCCTTCCAAACACAGTCACCCTTAGCAGCTCTTCCCCACCCCTTCTACTCCCACCTCAGGTTTGCAGGGAGGACACTAACCAGTGGAAGCCTCGTTCTGCTGACCCTGGATGCCCGGCCAGCTGGAGCTGCCCAGCTGACTGTCAACAGTGAGAAAATGGTGATTGGTACCATGCTGGTAAAGGATGTGATACAGGCTCTGACCCAGTGACTTCCAAGTGCTGTGACCTCTTTGGCTCCTATCTGTACCTCCCCATGACATCTGGGCTGTCAGTCCCTCTCACCTTTCTCTCTCTCTCATCATCATCCTCATGCCAGATAGCATTCAGGGTGTCCTCTCTCCCTCGGGAGGACCACGCCTTCCCCTAATCCCCTCCCCATGTGTTCCTTAGTGATCTGTGCAGAGGGAGATGGCAGTCACTCCCTTCAGTCCTCCCAGCTCTCTGTAGCTATTTATGTAACACTCTCAATAAAATGTCTTCTCTCTAGCTGCTGGCTTGCTTTTCCTTTTGGGGGTTTGGAGGAGAGCTGCTAAGGGTGACTGTGTTTCGCCCTTGTGACCTTGTAGGGGAGGCTATGACTGCTTCTCAGGAACAACTCTGGTTGAATGCCCAAGGTGACCATCTTTGGGTCAGGATGCCTAGGAGTCTGCAGGCATCTCTGTGGAAGAGACATCTGGACTGGGATGGGAAAGCAAAGCTGGAAGAGCACCTTGGTTCTTTTTTATAGCCTCTGCAAAAACAAGTCCTCTTCAATGGCTGGCAGATCCCCTTAGTTCTTCTTATGGTCCCTTGGGAAGAAAGGACTCATAACATGGGGATTTCCCCAAACACAGGTGCTCAGTTCAACATATGTCAACTACCTCCAGTTAGGCGGCCTGGAGGCCCCACCTGAATGGGGTACTGACCCACTAGTCATCTTAGTGGAATAATAGAAGATGTATAACTGTACTTCTCAAGTCAGTTTGTGGCAAGTCACCTGGTGATCCTATCACACGCAGATTCTATTAGTAGGTCTAGGATGAGGCCTGAAATTGCTTTTTTTTTTTTTTTTTTTTTTTTTAAGTGAAAGCAGCCGGGCATGGTGGTTCACGCCTGTAATGCCAGCACTTTGGGAGGCTAAGGTGGGCGAATCACGAGGTCAAGACCAGCCTGGCCAACATGGTGAAATCCCATCTCTACTAAAGATACAAAAAATTAGCTGGGCATGGTGGCATGTGCCTGTAATTCCAGCTACCTGGGAGACTGAGGCAGGAGAATCGCTTGAATCCAGGAGGCAGAGGTTGCAGTGAGCTGAGATCGTGCCATTGCACTCCAGCCTGGGCAACAGGGTGAAACTCTGTCTCAAATAATAATAATAATAATAATAATAATAATAATAATAATAATGTGAAAGCAAGTTTATTAAGCAAGTAAACAGAAGAATGGCGACTCCATAGGCAGAGCAGCAGATTCTGTACCTGTGACAAGACACCAGCATCTGGTCACACCTGGAACAAACCTGGTGGGTGCAGTGGGGGTCAGGGCTCTCCCTGACACCTTTTCTGGTGAAGAAAGAGGCTGAGTGAGCAGTGGTTCTAAAAGGTATAAAAGGTGTTCTATTAGGATGTGTTCTGTACCTTTCCTTCCCCTGCAAAGTCTATGATCAAATAAGTTTAGGAATCTTAGATTTAAGTGAAATAAGTTCATTTCCCATAGATCTTCTCAGAACCTTTACTATGCTAATGTACACTGTGACCACCTCTCAGCCTGCAGTGTTACTCAAACTTGGTTTTGATCTTGGAACACTTTGCTCACATCATCTTGATTGACTGGGTTACAAGGAACACACTCCAGTGATAGTTTGAGATGTTGTACCTCAGCCCCTGATCCTCTGTGACCAAGACTTCAGGCCCTTGGCCATACTGTCCCACAGCCCTGCCACTTAGACATCCCTGAGCACATCCGTTCACGGGTAAGATGGGGTGAAGCAGGTGTGGCTGTCCTCTCATGGAAGGAGAACAAAGGCAGTGCCAGGGGACAGCCCTGCCTCTGGCTCCAGGGACTTGTTGGGCACTGTGACACCAGAGAGCTGCTGGAAATGCTGCTCCCCTGAGAGCCTGGGGCCCCAAAGTCTCCCTGGGATCACTGTTTTTGTCACTGCAGATTCTGAGATGATCCTCCAGTCAAAAGTAAGATTCAGTCTTACTTTTGCCTCTGAAATCAGCACTACGCAGAGCACTGAGAGAGGGTGAGGGTGATTTTCTAAGAAATTTGAACAAGAACCATCAGAGAATCCCTTACCCACCTTTATTCTATATCAAAAGCCCCAGAGTAGAGCTGGGCATGTGTCTGTAGTCCCAGCTACTCAGAAGGCTGAGACTGGAGAACTGCTTGAGGCCAGGAGTTCAGGGTTGTATTGCACTATTATTACACCTGTGACTAGCACTCCATCCTGGACAACCTAGCAAGACCCCATCCCTTAAAAAAAAAAAGTCCCCTTTTTAAAAAAATGGGATTCTGTAGGAACCAGAATTACAAAAGGCAAGTCCTTTAATATTCCTCAAGTACAGCCCAGGTTCCCAGAACCTCTTGTAAAGGGCACTGGGATTTCCAACCCTGAGAGTCCAGATAGTTGGAACCTTCACGGCTCTATGTTGGTGTCTCTGGAACGTGTCCCAGGCTTTGGCGTTAGCAGTAGCAACTCTTCATAAGGAAATGGTTCTGGTGCTTGATGGAAGAGAGAGGCAGGAAGCAGGAGAGCAAGGTGTGGGCAGGTGAGAGTATGACTGCAGAAGGAGCCCAGCGGGGAGCGCTGTGCTGCTGGTTGAGGCTGGGCTGGGAGATTGGTGGGGCAGCAATTTCCCATCCAGGAGGGGCACAGGGCCTGTTCTGTGCTGAGAGAATGGTCTGGAGTGAGAGAATCTTAATCACAGAGGAAGGGGGAGTGGCTGCCCCAGCTCTCATCCCAGCCCAGCCCATCTCTTCCAAGGCCATACCTCCCACAACCCTACCACATGAGCATCCCTGAGCGGGTGTGCAGGGATGAGATGGGGGCTGCCCAGCATACACAGGAGGAAGCAGGTCAGACCTGCAGGGGCTGGGGGCCCCCACATCCCCCAGGGCATTTTCCCCAACCCATATCATATTCTGTATTTTATCACTGGCCCAAGTCTTTGCCACTGTGGTGACACTTTGTCCCCAGGTTATTAGGGGCCTGGTCACAGAGTGTCTGGATCTCAGTTGGCAGGGAAAATACTTCCCACGAACAGCTTTTTTTTTTTGGGAGACAGAATCTTGCTCTGTTGCCCAGGTTGGAGTGCAGTGGCACAATCTCTGCTCACTGCAACCTCCGCCTCTTGAGTTCAAGCAATTCTTGTGCCTCAGCCTCCTGAGTAGCTGGGATTACAGGCATGCGCCACCACGACCAGCTAATTTTTTTTTTTTTTTTTTTGAGATGGAGTCTCGTTCTGTTGCCTAGGCTGGAGTGCAGTGGCGTGATGTCGGCTTACTGTACCCTCCGCCTCTCAGGTTCAAGCGATTCTCCTGCCTCAGCCTCCTGAGTGGCTGGGATTACAGGTGTGTGTCACCATGTCCAGCTAATTTTTGTATTTTTAGTAGAGACGGGGTTTCACCATGTTGGTCAGGCTGGCCTCGAACTCCTGACTCGTGATCTGCCTGCCTCGGCCTCCCAAAGTGCTGGGGTTACAGGTGTGAGATACCGCACTCAGCCTAATTTTTTGTATTTTTAGTAGAGATGGGGTTTTGCCATTTTGGCCAGGCTAGTCTCAAACTCCTGAGCTCAGGCAAAAGACCTGCCTTGGCCTCCCAAAGTGCTAAGATTATAGGCATGAGCCATCGGGGCTGGCCAGTCATGAATAGTTTTGATGGGGCAACCAGGGAACTAGCCCAGGGCTGTGGGATTCAGGTGGGGCCCAGGACCACAGCACGGACTGGGAAGCACTCTTAGGACTCTGCTGGTGCAAAGGAAGGGCTGCAGAAAGGGGCCTCAAAGTGGATAGAAGCACAGGGACTGGCACAGAGGCAGAAGGTGCCCTGACAAGGATGGGGTAGTGCATCAGTGGGGACGTAGGAGGTCTGAGCCTGACCACAGGCCTTGATGGGTTAGAAGACAATGAGCTCAGGGAGGGGCTGGGAACTGGAATCTAGTCCAGGATGGCTTCAAAACAGTACCCAGGCAAATTGGCAAGAGAGACAGCTCCAGTCTCCAGCCAGGCTGCAGCACCTGGCTAGCTGCAGTGGCTGGTAACCCTGGGGAACAGATCCATTTAGAGATACCAAAGAAGCCACTACAAGGACCCCAGAGTTGCGACATTAGTTGTGCCCATGCTTGAACTCCCGTCTATCTGGCGACTAAGGCAAACCCCTGCACTAGTTCAGCCTATTCTGCTGGGCATCTTGAGAGTCACCTCCCCATAGTGTCTCTTCCACATCAAAAGGATGGGTGTTGAGGGTGGAACTCAGAGTGGCAGGACTTCCCCTGTCCTGGCTTGGAAAGGAAAGGGAAAACTGGAAAATTCTGACCCACCAGAGGACCTTGGCCTGGGTCTTCTTTTTGTCACCACCTGGTCTTTTGGCTCCCAGAGTCAAGAGACGGATGGTGAATTGGTCCCTGGGAGGGTGGATCCCAGGTTGGGATATGGAGAATAAGGATTAAAAGTGGAGTATCCTCAAGGAAAAGAAGCAGCATGTACCTTTTTGGGTCTTCTACTTGATGGTTCTGGTTTGACCCCAGTGTCTCTCCCTGCATCCCCAATCCCACGGTCTGTCTAGTAGAAGAAAGCACTTAGGGCTGAACTTTTTTATCCTGACCTTTGGGAACTCCCATTATTTTCCCTTTACCAATTGCCCCCTTACTGCAGAAGATGCTGTGGTGTCACTGAGGCTTCACTTCCCTATGGCATCTGAAGAACAGAAAGAATGGTTCTCTCTCTCTAGGCCCCAAATATATTACGCCCCTGGGTTTGGGAATTTTTTTTTTTTAAATCTTAAGTTTCAGTATTTAAATTTATGAATCTGTAAACTTACATAAATTATAAATTTATGAATATTTAAATATAATATTCCTACATAAAATTGTACGGATTACAAGTGTTCAACTTGATGCGTTTTCACAGACTGAATAACCCATGTAAACAGCATCCAGCAAGAAAAAGCGTGGCAGCTCATCTTCCTCATGCTTACTTCCAGTTTGGGGCAGTGTTTCATTTTGCTGAGAGATTACAGAGTCCTGAAACAGTCTGACACCAGGTTCCAAGTGGCAGTGGGATTCCAGAAGGCCAACATGAACTTGTGTCCAGCAATGCCAACACAGTGGCAGATGCTTCTCTTTGGGGCTACTAGGGATGTGTTAATAACAGCCTCTGTGGGAGGGGCAGGGTATGTGGAAATAGGAGGGTTGTCTTGTTTTGGCTGCAAAGAATGTAAGGAAACAACTATGGGGGTAAAGAAATTCTTAAGAGCTTGGGTAAGATGACCTTGATCTAATCTTGGATGTGCTAAGACCCTAGCATCTGCACCTTCAGAGGGAAGTCAGGGAGGGAGAGGTGGGGTTGGTGTTTCTCATGGGTACCAAGGCAAGACCAAGACCCTGGACTCCTGACCCACACCAAGAAAAAAAGTTGCATACTCTCAAGTAAATCTCTAAATGTCTCAATTTCCCCAGCTGCAAAACAAAGGGGATGGCCTCTCCGTGTCTCTCGGCATCCACGAACCCATTACAAGCATCTCAGGACAACCAGCACTCACCTTCAAACTCCAAGATGCTCCCCAATGATCTTTGCTACCTGGTATCTGTATCCTTGTGTCATTCCCTTCCACATATTATCAGTGTTGGTGTATGTGAATAACAGGATACAAATGATGGTATGTCATTTCTGAGATTAGGTCATAAAATTCTTTGCACCTCCATCTTGGTTGATCTCTTCCTCTCAAGCCAGCTACCATGTCTTGAGCAGCACTATGGAGAGGTCCACGTGACAAGGAATGGAGGCTTTTGCTGGCACCCACTTGAGTGAGCTTGGAAGCTGATCTTCCAGCCCAAGGCAAAGCTTCAAGTGACTGAAGTTCTGGCTGATATCATGACTGCAACCTCATGAGAGACTCTGAGCCAGAACCAGCCAGATAAGACATTCTCTGATTCCTGACTCCCAGAAATTGTGCAAGATAATAAATATTTGCTGTTTTAAGCTGCTTAGCTTTAGGGGTAACTTAGTAACAATAAATAAATAATACAATCCAGCCTTCCACCCATCTCCTAGGTTCTTAGGTTGTTGGGAAAGCCCTCAGGGAGCCTGCATCCCTGATTCTGGCCTTCAGAGCACTCTGCTCCCACATTCAGTGTCTGAGTGGTATGCCTGAGTTGGCTTCTACTGGCTCATAAGGGCTGACTGTTATTACACATTCAGGAATTTGGTGAGCCAGATGATGTTGCACTGGCAATTTGAAACCAGCCACGGTGGGAGTTTTTGTGCCATGGAAAGAGGCAAACGCTACAAATCACTTCCCTCCCCCAGCCAATTGTCAAAACATTTACCAGCACATCACTGCCCTTAATTATCCCCATCTCTGTCTCTTTAAAATATTATTATGTATTTCAAGTTTAAAGACTAACACAACCACCTGTATACTAATCACCCAACTTAAGAACTGAAGCACTCATCAGTTCAGCACTCATCAATTTAATGTTCCCAATACCCCTCATTTCATGACTGCTTCCTTTCCCACCTGAAGCAAATCATCATTCTGAATTTTCTGTTTGTCAATGCCATCCCTTTTTTTTTGTACTTTTACTATATATAGATGTGTTCCTAAACAATATATTGTACCATACTTTGTGATGGTGGTGGGTACTACATGTTTTCAAATTTTATATAAATGGCATCTTAAAGTATGTTTTCTCCTACATCCTGCTTTTTCACTCAATATTGTTTGTGAGTCATGTTGATGCGATCTGCTGTATTTCATTTACTTTTACTTATATATAGAATTCCACTATATGACTATACCATAATTTATTGATCCACTTTCCTGTTGGTGGGCATTTAAGGTTATTTTGTTTTGTTTTTGCAACTATTAACAAACAGCTAGACATTTTTACTCATGCCTCTTAACATGTATGAAAGTTTCTCTAATATATTTTCCTAGGAATGGAATTGCTGGGTCACAGAGTATACACTTTTTCAAGTTAACTAGAGAATCCAAATCGCTCACCAGAGTTGCTATACTTCACATCAAGAATATTTCTAGCAGCTTTATTCATAATAGTCCCCAAACTGGAAAGAATTCAAATTCCAATCAATAGAAGAATGCAGAAATAAATTATGGTGTATCTATACAATGGAATACTACTTAGCAATACAAAGGAACAAACTACTTCTACATGCAGCAACATGGATGGATCTAACATGTATGTTGAATGAAAGAAACCCAAAAATTATATGGAATCTACAACAGGTTAAACAAACCTGTAATGAAAAGCAGTAAAGATAATGGTACCTTAAGGAGGGAGGCATAAAGTGGGAAGGGGCAGGAAGGAACCCAGTGGGGGTTCTGGAGAGATTCTATGTCTCGATGTGGGTGGTGGTTACCCCGGTATACACTTAAGATTTGTGCACTCTGGCCAGGCACAGTGGCTCACGCCTGTAATCCCAGCACTTTGGGAGGCCGAGGCAGGCGGATCACGAGGTCAGGAGATCAGGACCATCCTGGCTAACATGGCAAAACCCCGTCTCTACTAAAAATACAAAAAATTAGCTGGGCGTGGTGGTGGGTGCCTGTAGTTCCAGCTACTCGGGAGGCTAAGGCAGGAGAATGACGTGAACCTGGGAGGTGGAGCTTGCAGTGAGCCTAGGCAACAAAGAAAGATTCCATCTCAAAAAAAAAAAAAAAAAAAAAAAAGATTTGTGCACACTATGCATTGTCTTCTCTCCATTAAAAGATGTGAAACATAAAAGCACACACCAAAGTAGCTGAACCAGTTTACGCCCTCACTGGCAGTGATCCTGCTACTGGGACAGTGAGACTTGATCATTTTTTCCATTTGAAAAGTGTGGCATGGCATCTGATAGCGGTTTCATGTGCATTTCCTTGGTTATTGATGAGGTGGGCATCCACTGATGTTTATTGGCCATTTGGATTTTCACTTGTGTCAACTGCCTATTCCCATCTTTTGCCCATTTTTCTATGGAGTTGTGTTTTTTCCTCATTGATTATAGAAATTCTTGTATAGTCTGGAAACTAGTTCTTTGTAAATACATGGATTGGAGATATCTTCTTCCAGTCTATGGCTTATCTTTTCAAGCTTTAAACAGTATCTTTGGCCGGGTGGTTGCTCACGCCTAATCCCAGCACTTTGGGAGGCCGAGGCGGGTGGATCACAAGGTCAGGAGTTCGAGACCAGCCTGGCAACATGGTGAAACCTTGTCTCTACTAAAAATACAAAAATTAGCTGGGTGCAGTGGCAGGCGCCTATAATCCCAGCTACTCTGGAGACCGAGGCACAAGAATTGCTTGAGTCCAGGAGGCAGAGATTGCAGTGAGCCGAGATTGCGCCACTGCACTCCAGCCTGGGTGACAGAGAAAGACTTTGTCTCAAAACAAACAAACTCTTTTAGTAAACCAAAGTTTTAAATTCCAGTGTGGTCAAATGTATTGTCTTCCTTTACATCCTGTGCTTATTGTTCCAAGTTTACGAGGTAAAAAAAAAAATTCTCCTATATTTTCTTCTAAAAAAAATTCTAAGTAAAGCTTTTCAGAAGTGTATTTTTTTTTTTTTTTTTTTTTTTTTGAGACAGAGTCTCGCTCTGTCGCCCAGGCTGGAGTGCAGTGGCCGGATCTCAGCTCACTGCAAGCTCCGCTTCCCGGGTTTAGGCCATTCTCCTGCCTCAGCCTCCCGAGTAGCTGGGACTACAGGCGCCTGCCACCTCGCCCGGCTAGTTTTTTTTTTTTTTGTATTTTTTAGTAGAGACGGGGTTTCACCGCGTTAGCCAGGATGGTCTCGATCTCCTGACCTCGTGATCCGCCCGTCTCGGCCTCCCAAAGTGCTGGGATTACAGGCTTGAGCCACCGCGCCCGGCCTCAGAAGTATATTTTTGACTTACTTTTGTGTAAGATGAAAGGTGGGGCCAATCCACTCTTTTTTTTTTTTTTTTTTTTGAGATGGAGTCTTGCTCTGTCACCCAGGATGGAGTGCAGTGGCGAGATCTCAGCTCACTGCAAGCTCTGCCTCCCTGGTTCATGCCATTCTCCTGCCTCAACCTCCCGAGTAGCTGGGACTACAGGCACCCACCACCACGCCTGGCTAATTTTTTGTATTTTTAGTAGAGACGGGGTTTCACCGTGTTAGCCAGGATGGCCTCAATCTCCTGACCTCGTGATCCGCCCGCCTCAGCCTCCCAAAGTGCTGGGATTACAGGCATGAGCCACAGTACCCTGCCCCAATCCACTCTTTTATCCCACTTAAAAGGAACTTGAGAAAACAAAAGAACATGGTTTCTTCTGTACAGAGCTTGGCAAGACTTGAGCAGAGACTGTGTGTGTCTACCTTGTGGTCTTCAGTTCCTAAGTGAATTCCTTTTCTTATCTTTTGCAACCAGGAAATTATTTCCTCCCATCAAACTTCTCTCTTCTTTTAGCTCTCTGCCTCCTGCAGAAGCACTGAACACCCGGGCATATCAAAGACTATGAAGTCTCTCCTGTCTCCCTAGTACATATATTTAACATGTAGTCCAGCTAATGATAGTTGGACTTAAAATCAGTATTGTAAGTCTGGGGCTTGACTCCAGAGACAGCGCCAGGCATAGCTGGGCTCAAAGGCTGTTTGTTGACTGGGAGAATAGATAATGCTGCCTATTTGTTTCTGCTACTTCTGCCAGTGACCAGCTGTGGGGACTTGACCAAGTCATTTAATATATTCACCTCTGTCACTTTCCACACCCTGCCTTGTGGATTATGGTCACCTTCAGAGGGACTATTCTTCCTGTATGACCTGCAGGCCTAGCCAAGTCCGGGCAGGGAGCAAGGACTCGCCCATACTTGAGGTCATGACTGCATTTGGTCAAAATTACCTCTTCTCTCAACATCTGCAGTCAGCTCTGGGGTCATTTACAGATAAGCAAACACATAAGCATGCTGGAAGTTTTATTCTCACCTGGTTAAGACTTCAGGCTCTGAAACCAGAAGATTGCCTTGGTTTGAGTCCTTGCTCTGACACTTTTAGCTGGGAGTCTTTTGGCAAGTTACTTAACTTCTTTGAGCTTCAGTCTCATCTGCAAAATGAGGTAACATAGGAAAAGCACTTAGAACTTTCCCACGCACATAGTAAGTGGTCAGTGAAGACAAGCTATTACCTGCAACAGAAAATTTAGGAAGAGAGACTTTAGGCAGCAGCAATTTCTGTTCCAAGTCTCTTGATGCCTTCATTTTCTTATGGTTGAGAGTTTTGAAATATGAAAGGGCTTCCAGACACCCATTCCTCTGGGCACTATTCTGGGTTTCAGATTCTTATCTCGCTCAGCTTTTGGGTCAGAGAGGAGGAAAGGATGTCAGGGATCACAAACTGGCAGCCAGTGAGCTGCATGGGACCCCTGGACATGCTGGGCTTGGCTCTTTTCATTTGAATTAATAACCAATATTAAAATTTACATTCAAGATTTCACTTAAAAAGTACTTCCAGCTTTTCTTGAAAGATTTAACTGGGCTGGGACCTCATCTCTACATGGTGCCCACCAGCTAACAGCCCTTTTGGGTGTGCCTTGGGCCTTCAGTGCTGTCGCCCACCCTCACTTGGCTCCTGTGCTGTAGGCATCTGAGTGTGGCACCCTCTCAGAAGCAGCTGTCCTAAGCTGCTTATGGGCCAGGACAAGACTCAGGGGTAGGCTGCTCCTGGAGAAAGTATGGCTCAAGAGAGAGGGGTCCCAGCGAAGTTGCTCCTGCCTTGTTCCTGCAGTCATCACCTTTTCTGCCCATGACCTTAGCAACCCAAAGAAGCTCCTGTAAGTAGACCAGGTGGATGGAGACTGGCCAACTCCCACTGTCACTCACCCCTCTTGGACTTCTACTCTTACACTCACCACCCTTCCCCGCTTAATCCTTCTGAAACATTAGACTATACCATCAGCTTCCTCTTTCTCCATCACCTCAGGCAGAAACTGACAGTTACCTGCCCCTCTCCCCTTAGCCATTAGATCAAGCCCAGGAAGACGGCAGCACCATCTTCCCTAAGTGCCAGGAAGGGACCGCAGCATAGTTAGTGCTTATTAAATAGTATCATGATAACATGACACATGTAAAACACTTAGCAATGCTCAATAAACTCTGGTCCCCTTCCTCCCCACTCCAGTCCCTTGTTTTCCCCCTTTTCTGTCCAACCTCTTCTAAGTCTCCAGTAACACCTTAAAACAGACCTGACAACTGCCAACCCCTTTTACAATTCTCTAATAGTTTCCTCCTGTCTGCAGAATAAAAGCCCCTTACAAATCGGGCCCAAGCTTCCCTCCGGCGGTATCAGGTCGCATCATCCTCAGTCCTGGTCAGAGGGAGCCGCTCCATGCCGTCCTCCCTCTCTGCCTTTGCTTGGTCTCCCGCCTGGAATGCCATCTCCTCTTCTGCGCTTGCCTGAGGTTTCCGGTCCGCCCCTGCTCCAGGTGCCCCAGGACGACTGCCCTGGAGCCCTCGCCCTATCCATTGCCCTATTTCTGTGAAACTTTCTATCGCAGTCTGTCGGGAGCGCCGGAAGCGGTTTCCCCGGAGCGCTCCGGTCCAAAGAGGACCAGTGATGTCTTTGGAACTTTCTGGAATGTCCTGACTCTCGCGCCCCCCTCTGCAGCGCACGGAGCAGTGGGTCTAAAATGAGCGCGCCTCCTGGAGCCCGGGGGCTACGGTTCCGACCGAGGATGCAGGGCTGGCTCTCGCCCCGTAGAGATCCCTGGAATAGAAAGAGCGCGGACAGTAGGCTGTGCTGCCTAAGCGATCGCCGCCGCTCGCAGGGGCTTGTAAATCGTGCCCTCTTTTGTCAGAGGGAAACTGAGGCCCAGGGCAGACAGTGCCTCCGCTAGGGGTTACTTAGGTGAGTGGTGCGCTCAGGCTTCGGCCTCTGGACCCCCAGGGGATGGCTGTGGCCAGTAGCGGCGGCGGTCCCCGCCGGGTTCCGGGTGGGCGGTGGAGCCCTCCTTGGCCCGGCCTGCTGGGAGGGGCGGGGCGCGAGGGGGCGGAGGCGAGGGCTCGGGCGGGGCAGACACAGGTGCTCCGCATCCGGCCGGGGGGCGGCTCCGAGGAGCGGCTCGGAGGAGCTTCATAAGCTGCCGGGGTGTTGGGCTGCGCGCGGCTCGCTGCAAAAATAGTGCCCACGTGCGTGCGCGTCTCTCGCCCGCCGGCTGGCCGGCCAGCCCGTCAGCCCCGCAGGGCCACACCGGCCCCATGGCGTTCCCACTGGTAAGAGCCGCCAGCCGCTTGCCTGGGCGGGGCCGCGTCCCGGCCGCACTAGCTAACGGTCCGCGCGCAGCCGGGTCCGGCGCCGCGGTACACCCATCCCCCGCCCCGTGCGCGCGAGTCCCGGGCGGGGCGCGGTCACGTGCCCGCGGGCGTGGGGCCTCGTGGAGGGGTGGAGGGCGAGGGGGGCAGGGAGCCTCCTCGTGACTCAGGGCCTTTGGGCTTAAAGGCGCCGCAGCCCTGTGGGGGCGGCCGGTGGGGCCTCCGAGCCGCACTGCGGCCTCTGGGCGGTCTCGAGCGTTACGTCCAGACGGGAGCTGACCGGACATAAAGGAGCACCGGCGCCCGGAACGTTTCTTTCTCACACTGCCGTCGCACTGGAGACCCGAAGCCGGGGACGCTGGAAGCTCACCCCCCTCTGCGGGTCTCTTTCGCACCCGGCGCGCGGTGGGGGGACCCGGGCGGGACGGGGCGGGGCTACTGACTACGTAGACTCGGTGTTCCGTGGATAGCCCCACGACGGCGGCGGTCTGGGCCCCTTTAAGGTGTAGGGATCAAGCCCCTCGTGCGGCTTCCCAATCCCGGGCAGGTCACGTGGCTTCACACCTTCGCTTGGCGCCCGAGAGGGAGTCCTGAGGGCGGGGCTGACCAGGTAGTGTGGCGCGAGGGCGGAAGACTGGCGGGGCTTCGAGCCCGGGAGACCCGCGGGGCTGGCGGCTTTGAGGTGGGTCCTGGGGCACGGGCGGGAGAGGGGTAGGGTTGCAGGCTGCGGAGGTGGCACAGGCGGGGAGCGACTAGAGCCCGCTCTGGGCTGTGCTGTCCGGACCCTCAGCCTGGCGAGCGGGTGCATGTGGCCTCGCGTTCTGGTCATTCTCCTCAGTACAGGACGAGGTCAGGTGCCCAGACTCAGGGGCGGCCTCAGGTTTGGCGGAGCAGCGGCTGGGGCCCTGGACGGGTCGCTTCCCGGATGACGAGCTGGTTGGGCAGACCAGTGCCCGCCTGGAGTCACCCGGGAGTGGGGGGGACTCACCCACAAAGGGGCCCTCACCTTGGGGTGTCCCACCCGGCGTCATTCCCCGGAGCTTTTTCATCTCTCGTGGGTTCCTCATAGCTTGAGACGACCGAGGCTTTGCTACCTCATTCCTAGGGGATCCAGTGAGGCCAGAAGGCCCTGTGAGCGGCGCCGCGCTGACCCCGTGACCGAGAAAAGCCAGGCGGACCCCTGGGCTCTTGGGTGCTTTCGTGGGTGGGTGCTTATTTTTCGGGGGGCATTTTGCTTCCTGCAGCCCTGGTCCCTTGCACCGTGCTGTTAGCTGGGGTTCCTTCCATGGGGAAGAGAGTCGGGAGCCGAATTCGCTCTTAGAAGCCGGGGTGGCTCCCGCCAGGCCCTCCTGGGAGGAGGCCGCGTCCCTCCTCCCCCGCCCCGCGCCTGCAGCCCCGGCCCTGACTGATGCCGCATTTCTCTGGCAACCGCTTCCCTTGGTCTCCCTGGCTACCGCCCTGCCTCCCCGCGCTCTCTCCTGGCACCTGAGTCAACTACTGGGCTGTGTCGTTGGTGGGGAAGAGGGGCAAGTGGGTGGGGTTCCTATTCTGGAAGGCACAGGTGCACTGCCCGCCTCTTGCCTGCCCCTCAGGTGACGGTGCGGTCCCTTGCCAGCCGTAAGTGTCTGGTAAGGACAGTTTGCACCCTGAAGCTCATGTTCCTTTTGAGTCTAGGGACACATGCTGGGTTAAAAAATAAAAATATATTCGAACAGGACCCAACCTTGGAAACCTCAAGTCGGTGATTGTTTTCCTGGTTGTTTTTTTGCATAGTTAGAAAAGCCTGTGGAACTCAGTGGGGCTATTGGCTGTCGGAAAACCCTGGGGATGGTGTTTTGGGGACTTATCACTGGTCTTTTATTTGGCCTCATTGAGCCCATGGAGCTTGTGGCCGAACTGTATTCCCAGAGCACGTTGTTGTAGTTTGGTTATTTATTTATTTATTTGTTTATTTTTGAGACGGAGTCTTGCCCCGTCACCCAGGCTAGAATGCAGTGGTGTGATCTCGGCTCACTGCTCGGCTCACTGCAACCTCCGCCTCCCGGTTCAAGCGATTCTCCTGCCTCAGTCTCCTGTGTGGCTGGGATTACGTGCCACCATGCCCGGCTAATTTTTGTATTTTTAGTAGAGACAGGGTTTCACCATGTTGGTCAGGCTGGTCTCGAACTGCTGACCTCGTGATCTGCCCGCCTCAGCCTCTGAAAGTGCTGGGATTACAGGTGTGAGCCACATCGCCTGGCCCAGTTTCGCTTTTTAAATTTTTTGTCAGGGCGATTTAAACTTTGGGTGGCCTGGCAGTGCCTGCTCAGTTTATAGAAGTAGAATTTGGAAGTTGACTACTCCGTATGTAAGTCAACCTTTGTAATAAAAAAGTATGGCTGGGCGCCATGACTCACGCCTGTAATCCCAGCAGTTTGGGAGGCTGAGGCGTGCAGATCACCTGAGGTCAGGAGTTCAAGACCAGCCTGGCCAACAAAGTGAAATCCCGTCTCTCCTAAAAATACAAAAATTAGCCGGGCGTGGTGGTGGGCGCGTGTAATCCAAGCTACTCGGGAGGCTGAGGCAGGAGAATCGCTCAAACCCAGGAAGTGGAAGTTGCAGTGAACCGAGATCGTCCACTGCACTCCAGCCTGGGCAACGATCGAGACTCCGTCTCAAAAAAAAACAAAACAAAACTTGGCTTCCCTCCTCTGAAGGGTTTGTCTTGTAAACAACTCCGTGGTCTAAGCTCCCATGTGTGGGAGGGAGGTTGTACCAGCCTGTGCAGCACATCGGAGGTTGGAGAGCTGATGCTTGTGAATAATCATGGAAACGTTTGCAGTTTGGGTTAAGCCATAGGCGTTTGATACAGGAATGGTTCTCTGGGCTTATTCTTTCACTGTAGTGCACAAACCAGTGCCCATGAAGCAAAAAGTGGAGGAGGAAGATAAAGTAGTAAGACTCCAGGCTCAGTACCAAACTTAACTAGTGAGCTAATGATAACAGCTGCCTTAATAAGCATTTTCACTGACCACAACCATTAATTTTATTCTTAGTCTTTAAAATGGGTTGGAAACTCAAACCCTACCGGGGCCAGAGGTAACATAAATGAGCAAAGGAGGAGGAAGGAAAAGTAATGGCTTCTGAACTGCAGAGTATATGCCTCTCTGAATGGAGCAGCCGCTAGCTGATTGTTGCCCAGCAAAACTGTGGGCCCAGAGTTGGTGGATCTTTGACTTGCTTCTAAACTGGCTATCTCTATTTTGATGAATCTCCTGACTTTTAAATGTAGCATTAAAAAACTTTTAAATGCTATGGACCAAATGTAACAGGTCTTTAATGTTGGATTCAACCTGAAGGCTACTTTGGAATCTGTCTTAAAACATCCCTTTTGGATTTCCCCGCTATTTTGCAGAAAAGGAAACAGGCTTAGAAATCAAGTCAAAAGGCTGTTAAGTGATGGAATTTAGTGTGAACCTAGGTCTTTGTGGTGCCATAGTCCAGCGTATTATGTGTGTTCTGTTATGTCAGAGGATCAAGGGGTTATTGGTGGCATACATTGTAGAAAATGGTCTGGGAGCTGGTCACATTTATAGGCAAAGTGAACCTTAACTGCATTGGCAGGAATCCCAGTTGCTGTAGAAGTCAGTGTGGGTCTTCTGAGTGTTAGTACAGCAGTGCTGATGTCAGAAGGAATGTGCTGTGTCTATCATTCCACAATGTATGTCAGAGCAGTTAGCTGATCCTGAGAGCCAGAGGTCTGGAGATGGCAGGCTCCTCCCACTGTGGGAGTGACCCTCCCAACCCTCTGCACAAAAGACTCCTTTTTTCAGGACAGTTAAAATTTCAGTAACTTTTTCTGTCTGAGGCAAGGCAAATTTGAAATTACATAATTGTTTTAACACCCGTGAAAGTAAAATGGAGCTTACTAAATCTCACTTTGTCTGTCTTAGCTAAGATTCCCATAATGCTGTCTCTCAAATTTCCAGGAAGAATTAATAAAGGTTAAACAATTTTTTAAAAGCAGTATGTGGTAAAATCTTCTGAGATAAGCTCCCAAGGCATAAAATAGCCCTGCCCCAGAAATGAGGGACTGGGGTTTCAATTCTGGATAAAACTTAGAATCCCAGCATTGTACACAACCAAAGTTATAGATGTAAAGGGGTATGTATATTTTATTCCTATATTGCATTTCCAAGAAATTTTTTTGTTTTTTTTTTTGAGATGGAGACTCACTCTGTCGCTCAGGCTGGAGTGCAGTGGCGCGATCTCGGCTCACTGCAACCTCTGCCTCTGGGGTTCAAGCAATTTTTCTGCCTCAGCCTCCCAAGTAACTGGGACTACAGGCACGCACCACCATGCCCGGCTAATTTTTGTATTTCTGGTAGAGGTGGGGTTTCAACATATTGGCCAGGCTGGTCTCGAACTCCTGACCTTGTGATCTGCCTGCCTCGGCCTCCCAAAATGCTGGGATTACAGGTGTGAGCCACTGTGCCTGGCTGCATTCTCAAGGATTTAAAGGAGTAAAAAGCATATTCAGAGCTTCTGCCAAAGAATTTTTTTCTGTGAGAATGCAAGCTAGATAGCTTTTTTTCTGTGAGACACAAGCTAGATAGCTTTCTTACCTGTGTCCTGGAAAGTTTTTGGAAAGATGAAAACTTTAAAATGTTATTTGCTTCTAGCTGCTTCTTAGCAACCTTTACCAGCAAAGCACTCAGCTATGAGTTCAGTGTTTGTGGATTTGGGGGTGTGGAGTGTACTGGGGAGGGGAAGAGTGAGGTGACTAAAGTAGCTTTCTGCTGGTATTATTTTTGCATTTATAATGTTAGGTGTTGTCTGTGCAAACTTTCTCATTCATTGGTTTCAGGTCCCTTAGCTAAATGATTATTTTCTAAAGTTATGTTTATTTTAAGGGAAAATTAGATTATTTGTACTTCTGTCTTACAGTTTGAGACAAATGGACACCAAACCTAAATATTAATGTTTAGACTGTTGTCTTTAGTAGCTAGTGGTGGAGGCAGTAAAAGAATCATGGGATCAAATAACAAATTATTTTTTCTGCTATGGAGAAGTTGTGCTAATCTCATCCTGTTCTGCAAATCTGCTTTTCCTAGGCAGTATATAAACTGTACTGGCTCTGGGGAGAATTTGCCAGAAAGCCCCTGAGGCTAAAGGGTTGGAAGAAGTTTGTACCTAGAGGTTATGGTAGAGGAGGTTATGTAAAGAATTTTGCTTCTCGTTTGAATTAAGACCAAGAAGCACTGATTGCACCCTTTACCGTTTCTTAAGCCTTTTAAGATTTTATTATTAAGATTGTTTTTGAAGGCCGGGTGCGGTGGCTCAAGCCTGTAATCCCAGCACTTTGGGTGGCCGAGACGGGTGGATCACAAGGTCAGGAGATCGAGACCATCCTGGCTAATACGGTGAAACCCTGTCTCTACTAAAAAAATACAAAAAACTAGCCGGATGAAGTGGCAGGCGCCTGTAGTCCCAGCTACTCGGGAGGCTGAGGCAGGAGAAGGGTGTAAACCCGAGAGGCGGAGCTTGCGGTGAGCTGGGATCAGGCCACTGCACTCCAGCCTGGGCGACAGAGCGAGACTCCGTCTCAAAAAAAAAAAAAAAAAAAAAAAAGATTGTTTTTGAGACAAGGTCTTACTCTGTCACCCAGGCCAGCGGGCAGTGGTACAATCACAGTTTACTGCCGCCTCAAAGCTCCCTGGCTCAAGGGATCCTTCAGCCTCAACCTCCCAAGTAGCTGGGTCTACAGTCATTCAACATGCTTGGCTAAGTTTAAAAATTTTTTTCTTCGAGATGGGGTTTCACTATGTTGTCCAGGCTCATCCTGGGCTCAAGCCATCCTCCTGCCTCAGCCTCCCAGAGTGTTGGAATTACAGGTATGAGCCACCATGCAGGCTCTTAAAGTCTTTTGGTCACTATGAACTTTGCTTCCTTTGCACCCAACATTGCAGTTTTGGAAATGCCCTTAGCTTTTTCCTGCATTGTTGTAGCCTGTTTTTTAGTTAAACCTGCTTATGAGAGTATCTTATCTTCTGTGAGCACAGGTTCTGTAGACTGAAGGTTTTTATGTTGAAGATAGGACCAACCCCAACAGTGCATTTCTCAGTTATAGTAAACTAGCTGAAAAAGAATGAAGTAAAATGTGCATGATGTATGTAATATTTCCTATTTTCATAGGAAAATTGTCTGACTTGCTGTTAAAAGTTAGTATCCAAATTTCAGAGTGCTAAATTCACATTGTAGATGTAATTTCCAATGAATTTTGTTAGGTGTCATTTTAAAGCCCAATGTTAGGGATTCTTTTGCCACCCTAATATATAATGTGGTTTTGATTAACTTGGACCTGGGAGGATTCCTGACTGACTGAATGGTGTTGAGCTTTACTTTCAGTAGTTCAGGAGAACACTTAGGCGTGGATAACCTTTGAATTTTATTTTATTTTATTTTTTTGTATTCCTGAATGGTGGAACAGTCCTTTTAAATTGTGAGTTAACACTCTTTGTTTTGATTTAAGGCATTCGTGATGAGTTCCCTTGAGGTAACAGGAGAATCCCCAGAGGGCAGGTCTAAAGGTTGGTTTGTATGCTAAAAATGGGTCATAGTTGCAAGTAGCTATTGATTCTGGGAGTAACTTCACTAATAGTGTTACTGGTTTCTTTATTCTTGGCCAGCATAATATGCTGCTTTATGTACCATCCTGACAGATTTAGCCCCACTGCGTACAATCCCCTTTGATAAAAGTGTGGGGGTAGCTCTCCTCTGTTGGAAGAGAACAGTTACTTTGAAGGGCAGGTTGATTTTTTTGTGTCTTTTTACAGAACACTTAATCTCTTACTACTTAACACCTGTGCTCTCTGCATTCTGGCTTTGTGCTCCTGGGTTCTGGCCCTTCCATCATCTGTCTGTCTCCCCGGTGTGTCTGCCCTTTCTCCTGAGGCTTTTTTTTTTTTTTTTTTTTTTTAAGCTGTAATCTTGGAATTGTTTTGAAGCTCAAAACGTGTTAGAGACCTGTCTCCTACATATAACTTAGAGTTGACACCAAAGCCAGATTATAATCTCTGACATCCTCTTTTCATGGACTAGGAGAATTAAGTTTAGAATGAAAAGTGATTACCCTAAATTTATACTGTGAGCAGGGAATAAAGACAGAACTAGAACCCGGGTTTTCTCATTTCTACAGTAGTACTTTTTCTAAAATTCATACACTCTCACCTCTGCTGTGTTGCTCTCTTGTTGTACTTAAAATGTCCATTTGGTTTGTAAGACTCTAGCTTCCTTTTTCTTTTTTTCTTATCTGATCAATCTTGTCTTGTCTTGGTACTTGCAGGTTTCCTTTTCTCCCCAAATGCCACATTCTTCACAGTTCAACCCTGCTGGATCATTCCTGTCTCCTTATATATACAGGAGGCCCATGTGTTCTGTAGAAGCAAGCACCAGTTGTCTGTTGTGTGCCCAAGTTTTAGATTGAGTTCTTTAGCCTTGGTTGTTCTGAAGACTTATACTTGTGATTGGACTACGGAATGCATGTGTCTGAGGTATGTTAAACCCAACAGATATAAAAACAGAACCAATTTCTTCCTTTTCCTTATCAGAAATAACATCAGAACTAGGCAGGTAAAAGATTTGAAGGTTATTGCCAAAACAGGCATAGTGTGTAGGGGGTGGGAAGGACATTCTAAGCGAAAGGAATAACGTGTAAGGACAAGGAGATATGAAACAGGGCTGTTTTTAGGCAACTAGAAGTACAATATTGCTAGAATTTTAAGCACAAGGGATACTAGCCTATGACCTAGTGATCCACTTGTGTTCCTATATGCAAGAGAAGTGAGTACATATGAGTATAAAAAGGCATGCACAAGAATATTCACAGCAGTTTTATTCATAATATTTAAAATCTGAAGAAAAGGCAAGCTGGTTATGGCGCCTGTAGCACCAGCTACTGGGGAGGCTGAGGCAGGAGAGTCCCTTGAGCCTAGGAGTTCAAGACGGGTCTGGACCACATATCCAGACCCTGTCCCTAAAAGTAGGACAAAACAATAAATGCCTGTTATGTTGGGTCCCCCAAGACAGTGCCCAAATTAGATGATTGACTAGGAAGATTCACAGGACGTAGCGTATAGTGGTACTCATAGCTAAGCTTACAGCTAAAGGACACAGAGAAAAACCATCAAAGGGAAAAGGCACATTGGGTGAAGTCTGGTACAAGCTTCCAATATTCCTTTCCCGGGAGAGTTAAACAGGACATAGTTTAATTCCCTACAACTGACAACATATGTAAAATGTCGCCAGCCAGAATAGCTTGTTAGAATCTGGGCACCCAGAGAGAGAGAGACAGAGAGAGAGTGTGTGCGTGTATGTGTCTGAGGAATGGTTAAATAGGTAGCCTCTGCCTGAAATGTACCAAAATCCGGGAGGAAAGCCCATGTTCAGCATAAACCATATTGTTTGTTCATTTTGGGTATAGTAAGTCACTCAGTTCTGGGAATGGTGGGAACTCAAAATTTAAGTTCCCAGATGGTAGCTAAAAGACACCAGTCAGACCTGTTACTTTAAATCTTTTCTGTACAACCTTGAGCAGGAATATGGATAAATACATATATCCACATCTATTAATATGTAGTACTGCACAGTAATAAAAACCACTGTTCTATACTTCAATGTGTAGACATGTCAGATACTAAGTTAAGTGGGGGAAAAAAGACCCAAAAGAATACCTACATGATTGCATTTATAAGAGGTTCAAAAATAGGCAAAACTAATTGGTAACAACAGAAGCCTGAATAGTAAACTCTTTGGGGATAGTGTGGGAAAGGGCACAGGGGAACCTTATAGAGTGTTGGAAATGTTCTTTATCTTGCTATGTGTGGTGGTTGCTCCGGTATATACAGATAAGTGAATCTTGATCAAGATACATATTCATAACTAGTGCCCTTTTATTGAGAGAGAACACACAACAGAATAAAGTAGGAATAGACTAGGAGGGTTCTAACTTGGCCACTAAGCTGAAGCCAGACCATGAAGGGTTTTATATGCTATTGATAAGGAACTTGGCCTTTACTCTGTGGCAGCAGTTCTCCAAGCTAGGTCTGTGCCTGCCTAGTGGTCACCAAAACCCTTTAAGAGGCCACAAAGTCAGAAGTATTTTTATAATTCTAAGACATGGTTGATTTATCCTCCCCCACCCCACTGTGTTGACATTTGTACCGATAGTGCAAAAGCAATGGGGGTGGGTAAAACAGCTGGCACATAGCAGGAATCAGGGCAATGTCATTAAACTGTGGTAGCAGCCATTGTATTTTTCATGCTACACATTCCCAGAAAAGCCGGTGTCACTTGCAAATGTCCTTGAGGAAGCAGTAAAATTAATTTCATTAAATCTCAGCCCTTGAATATATGCCTTTAATATTCTGTGTGACAAATGAGAAGTCAGTATAAAGTACTTTTACTTCATATCCAAGTATGGTGATTATCTCGAGGAAAAGTGTTTATGTGACTGAGTTTCAAGAATAAGCCTCTTTTTTTTCCTTGAAACACCTTTTTATCTTTACCAGAACAACAACTAACAAACTGTGGTTATTGAACTTTGGGTATTTGACAGACATTTTCTTGAAAATTAACAGAGTAATCCAGTCACTTCATAAGAAATAACTCACTATATTTGTTGCCACTGATGCAATTTGAGCACTGAAAGAAAAAAAAAAAAAGAATTTTGGAAGACCTTTATCTGCCACCACATGAGCTTGACACTTGCCCCAATACTTAAAGACCCCTGATGAGATTGGTGGTACTATTTACTATTAACTAGTATGTCAACATCTGTTATATTTGCATAATTCAGGCAGTATTTGTCAAATGACTAACATATGATAGAAAATCAGATAGGCGTAAAAGATCCATCCAAAATGCAAGATTGACCCATGTGTTTTAATGTAACAGCATATGAAGAGTACATATGGTTTCAGATTCCATATTGTAACTAATCTTTAAGAAGTTACCATTTGTTGAGAATTTTGGTGTAGTATTAATAGCCATAGTTGTCTGAAAATGGTATTAAAATACTCCTTTTTCCAACTACGTATCCGTGTGAGGCTGGATTTTCTTCATATACTTCAACCAGAATAACACATGACAACAAATTAAATACAGAAACAGACCAGAAAATCCCGCTATCTTATATTAAACCAGATAGTAAAGAGATTTGCAAAAATGTCAATGCCATTCCATAAATTATTTTTTGTCTTGGAAAATCACTGTGTTAATATGTAATAGGTTTTTTTTAATGATTAATAAATCTACCCCTTTTCTATTTCTAGTGGGTGCATATTGATATGAGCTACTTACACAAAAAGCTTTTGAGTAATTAAAATTGAAAGTACTTAAAATTACCTCAGTAATTTTTAAGAGTATAAAGGAGTCCTGAGACCAACATGGTTGTGGACCACTGCCCTCTGGAGTAGGTGATTAGATTTGTACTTTCCAAAGATCCTGTAAGAATATCCAGGTAGGAATGAAGACCTCTTAAAAGGCTCAGGAAATGTCCATAGGATTTGATAAGGCACAGTGAACTTGGTTTGAAAAAAAAGTGTTTCAGAATAGCATGTGTGGAAAGGGAGAGAAGCATCTGATGCTTGCCTTCAAGGATTAAAGAGATGAGTAAAGGCGGTAGAGATGGGGTACTCTATACGGAAGGCTGATGGGGATGCTAGGGAAAGACAGGCTGGCTACTAAAGAGCAGGGTTAAGAAAAGTTCTAAACATGGGAGAGAGCTGATCATGTTTACAAAGGTGTGAGAGTTGTGGCAGGGATAACTGACCAAGAAGCCCTGAGGGTATGAGAAAAAATTTACTCCAAACTTGCTCTTTAAATAGGAAGAAGGATACCCTGTCAGTAAGTGCAGAAAAAGGATAGTAGTGGAAGCTGTGTCAGATTGGTGAGGGCAAGAGTAGGGTCACGTAGACCAACTGTCCAGAGCCTTTAGTTTCTTTTATTTCTCAGGAGAATTTATGAGACTCTGTCATTCTCACATTACAAAGAAAAAGACCTGCTTAGAGAAATTGAGAATATTGGTCAAAGTTCCCCCAATTAATGGAGCACTGGGGCTTAAATCAGAATCCCAGACTCCAAGTTCCCTCTTTCTTCTGCATCAAGGCAGCCTGAGAAGCTTTATACGGAGAGGTAATGGAGACCAGGTCCGAGAACAACTGAGACAACTCTGGAGCCTTTGTGTTTTTATTGATGGGGAATGGTCTGTGGTCCAAACCTAAAACCCCAAATCCCAAAATGACTTTAGTGGCTGAGAATTTTGACAGGGAGAAGAGGTAGAACTGATGAATATTTCTATTGATGTATCTAAAAGCTTAAGAAAGGAGTCACTACCATTTATGAAGGTTATGAGTGAGGTGGTAAAAATACCTATGACAGGAGTGTGATACGGGTCTGCCTTTCATGTGTTATCTGTATTGAGTGCCTGCAAATGCAGCAGATACTATGCTGGGGCACTGCTGAGATACAGGTTGTGAAGGACCTTTATAGTTGATCAAATTGGTGAGCTAACAGTCCATACAGTTAGCATTGTGACAGGTAAGTGATGAGAGTTACGATTATAGTGACCATGTGCTTTCAATATTCTTGAGCTGTTTTGGTATGAAATATTCTCTAGTGTTCTCATAAATGTGTCCTGGAAATTGTAGTATTTCCTCTTCCAGACTGAGTTAAGAGAGCAAAAAGAATATTGGACAATAGATGTACCCTGTGAAAACTGAAGAATAACCAGAAATGGAAAGGGAGAGCCAGGAGAAAGTGATTCCTGACTTGAGTGGAGAATAGCTGAAGGGTCAGATCCTACAAAAATGCAGGGTAAGATAGACTGGAAGTATCAGTTGGGTTTGGCAGCTGTGAAGTCATTAATTTGGGAGCAGTTGTTTAGTGTCTTTTTGGGGAAGGGGAGAGATTAGTGCTGGCAGGACATTGTAGATTGAGAGGACGAACAGGAGGTTAAATAAAGATCACATTTTCGAGAAGCTTGATAGTGTAGCAGAAGAAAGACGGCAGTGAATTGGGAGGATATTTTAAATCAAGGAAGGTATGGTGGTTTTTTAAGGTGAAAGAGTCTTGAACATACTGACAAACTGAAGGAGCCAGTGGAGAAGAGAGGAAAGTCAGGTGATGCAGGGAGAGGAGATCTTGTATCTATTGATGGATTCATCTTTCTGATAGAGGAAGGAGGTTAGGACCTGTAGCTTTATCTCGTTTATTCCTGGTGAGCCTTCCTGTCCAGCCCTGTTGGACCACTTTGTTTTCTTGAATTTACTGTGTTCTGTATCCTCTCTGTGCTTGTTCTCTGTGTGTTAATGCTCTTTCTTATGCCTGCTTATTGAAATTCTGCATTTTCATTATTCTCTGGCCAAAACGCCTGAATTGTGAAACCATTTTAGACACCCTGATTTATTCCTCTCTTCTGTAGCATTTTGTGCTTGATCTCTACTTACCTAACTAGATTTGGTTCTTTTTCCTACCTAAATAATTATCCTGAGGGCAAGGAGTTTTTTTTTTTATATATATATATCTATAACCTCAACATCTAACCTAGTGGGTTGTCAGTATTTATGAAATAATATTTGGTTGAACTATATGAAATTGCCATTTTATTGGTTGAAAAAGGTAAAATACTGTCAGTTTCATATGACCAATCTGATAAATTTTTATTCCTGACATTGTTGCACAGAAGACTTGAGGTAGGACCAAGGAGAAGGTTAAACACAGAGAAACATCTCTCAGCAAACTATAGAGTCATTAAAGTAGAGCCAAAAACTTGGCTTTGAGTGAGCTGGTGACTAAAGCAAATAGAGAAATTTGGCTAGAAGACTTATATTCTTCCGTAAGGAAAATGTATTCTTCATGGGAATCTTTAGCATGTCCTAATCTGTGGTCTGAATGACATTTTTCTAAATGAGTGTTCATATAAGGGCTCTTCAAAATTGTAATAAAGAATATGCCCAAAATCCTGAGTATCCACTCTATAGAAATTTTGTTTAGCTTTATTATTAGTATAAAACTAAAGGCAGGCCGGGCATGTGGCTCATGCCTGTAATCCCAGCACTTTGGGAGGCTGAGGCGGGCGGACCACCAGGTCAGGAGTTTGAGACCAGCCTGGCCAACATGGCGAAACCCCATCTCTACTAAAAATATAAAAAATTAGCCAGGTGTGGTGGCACGTGCCTGTAGTCCCAGCTATTCGTTAGGAGTAGGCAGGAGAATTGCTTGAACCCAGGAGGCGGAGGTTGCGGTGAGCCGAAACTGTACCGCTGCACTCCTGGGCGACAGAGTGAGACTCTGTTTCAAAAATAAAAATAGGAAAAAAAGAAAGGCAAATTGCCAGAGTACATCTCAGCAGAACCAGTTATTTGGGGCATCTAAGTATATTGCTTTCTGCTACGCTGGCTTAATTTAAAAACAAAGTCTAAATGTTCAAGACCAATGCATTTAAAAAACATCTGATTAAATGGAGAAAAAAAATGTTTCAGAAAAATTTTTCATGTAAACACATTTTTTGTCAAGAAGATTACTACACTCCGATCCATTTGACCCCAGTTTTAGAACTCTCTCTGGGGGACTCAGTAAACCTTGGGCCCTTCAAACAGTCTTCTATAAATTTCTCAACTAGCTGTTAATCCATTGTACATGATTAATAGTAATAGTCTTGAAGGATCTTCAGCATTGGTATTATGTTGTCAATTAAAGGCAAACTGAATAAAAATCAACCCAGAGATGGTAGCTGGCATTCATTTACGACAGATGAGTATCCCCAAATCAAGATTTTCAGCTGCCAGAATGGCCATCCTATCACAGTGCTGGGTCTGGGGAGTATGATATTTAAAGGCAGGGCCAAGGTTTCCAATTTTTTTTTTTTTTTTTTTTTTTTTTTGAGATGGAGTCTTGCTCTGTCGCCCAGGCTGGAGTGCAGTGGCCGGATCTCAGCTCACTGCAAGCTCCGCCTCCCGGGTTTACGCCATTCTCTTGCCTCAGCCTCCCCAGTAGCTGGGACTACAGGCGCCCGCCAGATCACCCGGCTAAGTTTTTTGTATTTTTTAGTAGAGACGGGGTTTCACTGTGTTAGCCAGGCTGGTCTCGATCTCCTGACCTTATGATCCGCCCATCTTGGCTTCCCAAAGTGCTGGGATTACAGGCTTGAGCCACTGCGCCCGGCCAAGGTTTCCAAATTAATTGTACATTTTTTCTATACAAATAAGTATAAAATTTGGGGATCTTATTCTTTAACAAACATGTCTACATAGTGAGGGTTCAGATTTTTAAAGAAAAGGTTATGAGTGATACTTCTGAACCACAGATGAAAAAAAAAAACCCAGTTATATGCTAAAACAAGTAAGCTTCTTGATGAACTTGGCTAGGACGAATAAGTTGAAACCATACTTCTGAGTAACAGGGATATAATTTAATAACATGTGGAATTGGACATCTGACACTAATAAGGTATTTATTGAGCATATCCATGTACTTTATGTATTTCTGACTACTACAAAGTCTGCAAAGTAGGTGTTACCCACTTTTTTTTTTTTTTTTAAAACCTTTAGGTAACCAAGGCTCAGAGTGATACCTAAGTGGTAGACCTGGTGTTTGTATTCCAAAGCCTGTGTTCTTTCTGCTTTTCAAAACAATGATTCCCAGTTTTAAGGAGGAGAAGGAGGATTTTCCTTTATGGAGGAGGGGAATGCTTTTCTTCAGACTATCTCCCTTACCTTTGTTGTCCTAGTTGATGATCATGGCTATAGGAAAACAGTTTCATGATAGGAGGGTCAGCTCTTACCTGTTGGAGAGGAGAAAATTGAGGCCTGATCTAAAATAACTTGTATTAGGGCCAGGTGCTGTGGCTCATGCCTGTAATCCCAGTGCTTTGGGAGGCCGAGGTGGGCAGATCACCTGAGATCAGGAGTTTGAGACCAGCCTGGCCAATATGGTGAAATCCCCCATCTCTACCAGAAGTACAAAAATTAGCCAGGCGTGATGGCACATGCCTGTAATCCCAGCTACTCAGGAGGCTGAGGCAGGAGAATCACTTGAACCCCGGAGGCGGAGGTTGCAGAGAGCTGAGATTGAACCATTGTGCTCCAGCCTGGGCGACAAGAGCAAAACTCCATCTCAAATAACATAAAATAACTTGTATTAGGTGAGTTTCCTCAAAAGCCATTCTTTCTAACAATAGGTAGATAGGTAGAACTAGTTTTATCTTGAGGGTATTCGTCTCTATGTCATCAGCATTAAACAAAGAATTGTTTTTAAATTAATTTTTTAATTAAACAATTGTTTTTCTTTTACAGCATTGCCAAGTAATTCTTCCTGTTGACTCCTGGTTTTCGGTAGTATTAAAGTTTGCCCTCTATGAAGTCTCTGATTTATCTAAAAGCCTTCTTTCCTGTTAACAGTAAAAGACCAGCAAGACCAACTGAATGTCAAAAAAAGCTACAAATGACCTCACTTTATGGCAAAATATGCTAAAAAATAAGGGCAGGAACTGTCAGGCAATAGTGGAATAACCAAGAGAAAAACATTTGTTCTCATGGTAAAACACTAGTCTGAATGCAGATCTATACATTGATGAAAGTTCAGATAGACCACACAAAATAAATGGGTCTGTGAGTATGGGGTGGATAGTAGGTTTCTGTTTTGAAATGAGGAACTATGAATTCATTTAACTGGATAATTTAAAAGGATCAGTATTGGCTAGGTGTGGTAGCTCATGCCTGTAATCCCAGCACTTTGAGAGGCTGAGGCAGGAGCAACACTTGAGCCCGGGAATTCAAGACCAGCCTGGGCAACATAGCGAGACCTTTTTTCTGAGGGGTGGAAAAAAAATAGCTGGGCATGGTGGCGCATGTCTGTAGTCCAGCTACTTGGGAGGCTGAGGCAGGAGGATTGCTTGAGCCCCGGAGTTCAAGGCTGCAGTGAGCTATGATTGCAGCCCTGTGCTCCAACCTGGGGGACAGACCAAGACGCCACATCTTAAAAAATGTGTGTGTGTGTGGTGTGTGTGTAAATATACACAATACACATGTCGAGCAGCCCTAATCTGAAATCCTCCAAAATCTGAAACTTTTGGAACACCGACACGTCACAAGTAGAAATAACACACCTGAATTCGTGATGGGTGACAGTTAAAACACAGAATTTAATTTCATGTACAGAATTACTAAAAATATTGTATAAAATTAACTTCAGGCTATATGTATGAAATATATATGAAAAATAAATGAATTTGGCCAGGCATGGTAGCTCACGCCTGTAATCCCAGCACTTTGGGAGGCTGAAGTGGGTCAGGACATCAAGACCATCCGGCTAACATGGTGAAACCCCGTTTCTACTAAAAACACAAAAAAATTAGCCAGGCACGATGGCGGGCGCCTGTAGTCCCAGCTACTCAGGAGGCTGGGTGGGAGAATGGTGTGAACCCGGGAGGTGGAGCTTGCATTGAGCCAAGATCGTGCCACTGCACTCCAGCCTGGGGGTGACAGAGCGAGACTCCATCTCAAAAAAAAAAAAAAAGAAAAAAAATGAATTCTGTGTTTAGATTTGGGCCCTATCCCCAAGATAGCTCAATATGCAGATATTCCAGAATCCAAAAAAAAAAAAAATCAAAATCTGAAACACTTCTTGGTCATCTCAGATTTCAGATGAGGGATACTGAACCTGTAGTGGATTCAGCCCTTAGGTCTATTTGAATCATATCTCTTGTCTTTTAATTAAGCATTTTAAGTCAAATGATTAGGAGGAAGAGTTAGGGGGTACCAGGAATAGAAGGGCCTGGGGTCTTCAGAGAAATAGTTGCCATAGGTCTTTGGTTCACTTAATGAGCCAGGAGATCCTTCCTCAAGGATCCCTGTCATGGCCTCTGAATAATAGTAATGATACTACTGATAGACAGTATTCATTGGTTCAGCACATAATTACATGCCAGGCCCTACGCTAAGTACTTTGTGTGCATTAATTCACAAAAAGCCTTATGAGATAGTGTTACGTTTATCCCTGTTGTACACAGAGGAGAGAAGTAGATCTTTCCCCATCTGACAGTCCTAGCTTTGATTTTTTTTTTTCCTTCTAAATTGATTAAGGCAAGCATTGGTAATTATAAGATGAAACAGTTTGGAGTATACATTGAACACCTCATTCACTTTTATTATAATTATGTCATCTTAAACTAGAGCTCTGGCTTGATGTACTTGAGAGAAGGGGAGGGAGGCATGTCAGATATCACTTGCCTTGATTTGGGAATCCTGTTCTAACAGGATTAGGAGTGGGGCAGGGTGACCAGACATATTCCTAAATTATATATTTTTTTCCAGGCTCCTTGAAATAGTAAGATTTCCTTCCTCTCCTAAGGAATACCTTTCTCCCAGACTCCCAAGTCTGCATCTGTCCCCTACACTACTGTGGTACTTTCTCACTAATCCTTCTGCCACTTATCTGTGATGTATTTGTTGGTGATCTCTTTCTAAGACTCACATTGTTATTTACTTGCCTTTAGGTGTGGCAAAGATCTGGAATCTATATGTGTATATATATAGTACTTTCATTACACTAAAAACTAGGTTAATTTTTGTGTATTGAAAAGACAATGCTAACTCCTTAATTTGGCATATGAGGCTTTTCCAGTCTTCTCTCCTATACCTAATGCTGCACCACACTGGACCTCTTTTGATAATGCCTCTCTACTCTCTGTGTTCTTCAGAACTTCCTCTTTACTCTCATTTCCAGGCATATTCTGTCCAAGCCAAGGTGGCTTGGAGGACAATGTATGTATACAGCACATTGTAGTCTGTGTTATGGATGTTTACAGGATCGGGTCTTGGTTCTTTTTCTTTTTTTGAGACAGGGTCTTGCTCTGTCACCCGTGCTGGAGTGCGGTGGCACAATCTCTGCTCACTGAAACCTCTGCCTCCTGGGTTCAAGCATTCCTCCTACCTCAGCTTCCTTAGTAACTGGGACTACTGGCATGCACCACCATACCTGTCTAATGTTACGTATTTTTTTGTAGAAACAGGGTTTTGCTGTGTTGCCCAGGCTGGTCTTGAACTCCTGCCTCAAACATTCCACCCATCCCAGCCTCCCAAAAGTTCTTTTCCAGACTTCAAAACTTTATTTTGGTTTAGTCTGTGTCTAATCTGCTGCCCCTTGGGGTGCTAACTATAGAGAGCAGGCAGTCGGCTAATGTGTATTAAGCAGTGAAGAATGAAGCATGTAGCCTTAAGATATGCAGATTGTGCCAGGCAGTGGCAAGCGCCTGTAGTCTCAGCTACTCGGGAGGCCAAGATGGGAGGAGCACTTGAGCCCAGGAGTCTCAAGTCCAGCTTGGGCAACACAGCGAGACCTCCTCTCTGTAGATTGTAAGTATTTGCATCTTAGTCTTCATGAAGTTGCCTTCCTGAAATTGAGAATCGTCTTAGAAATCTACAGTTGTGAAAAGGGCCTTGTGTGTCACTGGATTTAACAGTTCTCAATGGCACCACTCTAGAGTTTGGGAAAACAACCTGCAGGATTGTGTATTTCGGTCTTCACAGTTTGCAGAGGGTACCAGTCCTTTCAAGAATTGGAGGCTGATGTGAGGCTCAAGTTTGTCCCTTTAAGGTCATCCTGCAGAGTTGATAAAACTGTAAATGCTCTTGGTCATTCTCATGCTTACTTGGATTTCAGTAGGCCAAACAAAGTGACATCAGGCCTGTTCTTGTTTTGTTTTGATGTGACCAGCTTATATGTTAAGTGCCAGTTTCGTTACTTGTTCTGTTTTTGTTTTCCCCAAGATAATTGAGGATAATAGAACTGATGAGGTAGGCTCCTCTTAAAAAAATCTGTCAACCAATATTTCATTGCATCTTATTTTGGGCATTGACTGTGGAGAGTGAGGGAGACTGAAGAATGGTACCTACATTTCTGCATTGGGCATCTGGTGGATGGTAGTATTATTTACTGAGATAGGGAATACCAAAAGAATAGTTTTTGTGTAAGGGTTCATGATTTTATATATGTATATATAGGATTTCTTTTTTCATTCAGTAAGTAATGTCTTGCCCATTTTCTCATGCCAGTTAATAAATAAATAATTAGTGCCAAAATAAGTATGTACTTATAATGACCACATACAGTTGTATAACTTAATCAGTTTGGGTGATTTTACCACTGTTGGTACTTACCTCTCTTGTATTTAATAGTTAATGTTTCCAGATACAGAATAACTACTGTATGCCATGCAAAATGCTTTACATATGTCATCAAAAAGTTTGTATCCTTTTTCCATTTAACAAGTGGGGAAACTGAGGCATAGAGGTTAAGTAACTGTGACATCACACAGCCAGTAAATGGCAGAATGAAAATTTTTTAAAACAGCTGTATTGACATAAAATCTACCTACCCTAAAGTTAACCTTTAATGTACAGTTCATGGGTTTTTAGTCCAGTTGACTCTTGGACAGTGTGGGAGTTAGGAGGACCAACCCCCCACAGTCAAAAATCTGTGTATAACTTTGACTCCCCCAAAACTTAACTAGTAGCCTGCTGTTGACCAGAAGCCTTACCAATAACATAAACAGTTGATCGCATATTTTGTATGTTACATGTATTATATACTGTATTCTTACAATAAAGTAAGCTAGAGAAAAAATATTACTAGAAAATCATAAGAGAAAATATATTTACTGTTCATTAAGTGGAAGTGGATCATAAAGATCTTCATATTTGCCATCTTCACATTGAGCAGGCTGAGGAAGAGGGGGGATTGATTGGTCTTGCTGTCTCGGGGTGGCAGAGGTGGAAGGATGTGGAGGGGATGGAAGGAGAAGCAGGCACAGTCAGTGTAACTTTACAGAAATAATTTGTCTGACTTTTTGCTTTTTCACTTCTGTAAAAATGTTTCTATGTGGTACCAATCCTTCTTCCACTGTTTGCATTAGTTTCAGTGCCTGTATAATAGAAGGGTCCATATTGTAAAAGAAGTCAAAAGCAGTCTTGAATAATCGGAACCCTTTGCCAGATCATCTAATGTCAATTTGTTTTCTGGCATTGCTACTTCAACATCGTCTTCCTTGTCTGGTACTGGTTTGGAGCACTCATCTCTATCAAATTGTCTTCTGCTAATTCGTCTGGTATGGTGTCTGTTAACTCTTGGATTTCTCCAAGATCCATGTCTTGGAAACCTTCACTCCCAACCTTTTTTGTCATATCTATAGTCTCTTTCATGATTTCCTGTATTGGCTCTGTGGCAAATCCTGTGAAGTCATGTACAACGTCTGGAAACAGTTTTCTTTAGCAGGAATTTATTGTTTTGGGCATGATGGCTTTCATGGATTTTTCTGTAACAGGGATGGTATTGTCACTGGTGTATCCTTCCAGACTTTCATGACATTCTCTCTGTTGGGGTTCTCTTCCACGCATTAACAATCCTTTCCATAGAGTAGCATGTGTAATGAGCCTTAAAGGTCCTTATGACCCCTTGATCTGGAGGCTGACTTAGAGATGTTGTATTTGGGGGCATGTATACCTCTTTGTTGTTGAATTTATGGCATTCTGGGTAGCCAGGGGCATTGTCCAGTATTTAAAGAACTTCTGAGTACCTTGCTTATCATAAACACTCATTAAGTGTTTTATTATATAAAAAAGTCCTTTACTGGCAAGGTAATTTCTGACTCTAGGAACAAAATATCAATTGAACCAATTCAGAAAAAGGGTTCTTGTTGTCTAGACCTTCTTGTTGTACAACGAAAGACTGGCAGCTGGTGTTTTATTTTCCCTTAAGGTCCAGAGGTTAGCAGCTTTATAGATAAAGGCAATCCTAATCATAAACCTGACTATATTTGTAGAAAACTAGTAGAGTTAGCCTACCCCTTCTTGCCTTAAATCCTGGTGCTTGATTCTTTTCCTTAATAATATCCTTTGTGGAAATTTTTCCAAGAATTGGCCAAGAATATTTTGGTATTTTTTTCTTACAGTTCCGAGTACTTAGCTCATAGTAAACACTCATTAAGTGTTTTAATATGTAAAGAAGATATTTAAGTCCTTCCTACTTTATCTAATTCATAGTGTGGAAAGAAGGGGTCACAGAGGAGTGTAGTAAACCTAAATATCTTTTTTTTTTCTATGTCTAGGAAGAAGAAGCAGGAAGGATAAAAGATTGCTGGGACAACCAGGAAGCACCTGCTCTCTCCACGTGTAGCAATGCCAATATCTTTCGAAGGATAAATGCCATATTGGATAATTCTCTGGATTTCAGTAGAGTCTGCACTACACCTATAAACCGAGGAATTCATGATCATTTGCCAGGTGATTTAGGTTTGAAAACTTGAACGTGGTAGGCATCTGTACAGATCTGCTTCTAGGTAGTGCATGTAAGAGGTCTTCCTCGGAAAGCTTGTGAAGAACAATGTTGAGCTGCCAGCAACACTTGCCTTTTTGTGGTTTAGTTTATGGATTGAATCCCTCTTTGGGTGAAGACTACCTTTAATTAGGATGTGTAAACCTACTTTATGATACACAGAAAGGTTGGGGAAAAAAGAACAGGTCACAGATAACACGAGTATTTATATAAAGAGATATAATGTGAATTACATATGTTACAGATTTTCTGGTAGCCATGTTAAAATTAAGATACAGATGAAATTAATATTTTATTTAACCCAATATATGATAATATGACAACATTTAATTAATATAAAAACAATGAGATTTTTTATTGTTAGTACTATGACTTCAAAATCCAATGTGGATCTTACAAGCTTATCTCAGCATGAACATTTCAGGTGTTTAGTGGCTACTGCAACAGCTTTTAAACATGAGTCAGCATGCATTTAGTTTCTGTGATCTACTGGATACTCCAAGGAATAGTGGAGATAGAGGGCAGCATCTTCTGAAGTTGACTCTTTCCAAGAGGTGTGGATGTCCTAACGGTGTTTCATTTTGTGGGAGTTGCAACCCATTATAAGAGTGTTGAAGTGTTTTTGGTTTGAGTTATTTATTTTGTTTTCGTATTTTCTTTTCCTTTTTTTTTTTTTTTTGAAACAGTCTCGCTCTGTCCCCAGGCTGGAGTGCTGTGGTGTGATCTCGGCTCACTGCAACCACCGACTCCCTGGTTCAAGTGGTTATCCTGCCTCAGCCTCCCTAGTAGCTGGGATTACAGGCACGCACCACCATGCCCAGCTAATTTTTGTATATTTAGTAGAGACGGGGTTTCACATGTTGGCCAGGATGGTCTCGATCTCCTGACCTTGTGATCTGCCTGCCGTGGCCTGCCAAAATGCTGGGATTACAGGCATGAGCCACTGTGCCTGGCCTTTATTTTATATTTTTTTTCTCTTTCTTTTCTTTCTTTTCTTTCAAGGCAGAGTCTCGCTCTGTCGCCTAGGCTGGAATGCAGTGGTGCAGTCTCAGCTCACTGTAAGCTCCGCTTCCTGGGTTCAAGCAATTCTCCTGCCTCAGCCTCCCAAGTAGCTGGGATTACAGGCACCCGCCACCACACCTGGCTAATTTTTTGTATTTTTAGTAGACATGGGGTTTCACCCTGTTGGGCAGGCTGGTCTCAAACTCCTGACTTTAGGTGATCCACCCACCTCGGCCTCCCAAAGTGCTGGGATTACAGGTGTGAGCCACTGTGCCTGGCCTGTTTGAGTTATTTTAGATGAAAGAATGTATTTTTAATTTTTAAAAATGGACCTTGAAAACAATTAGCAACAATGGGGATTCTCAAACCAAGGACTGATAATTACAGTCGACCCTTGAGCAACACTACTTTGAACTGTGCAGGTCCACTTATATGCAGATGTTTTTCAACCAAAGCTGGAAAATGTGATATTCAAGGGATGTAAAACCCACATATATGGAGGGCTGACTTTTCTGGTATAGGTGGGTTCCTCAGAACCAACTGTGAGACTTGAGTATGTGTGGATTTTGGTATACTGTAGGGGTCCTGGAACCAATTCCCTACATACACCAAAGGACAACTACTGTTTTTAGTTGTAAATTCTTTTATTTATTTTTTAGTTTGGCCTTAGAAATAATTCCCACAAAAATGTAGGAGTATGTGAGCATTAAATAGCTTAATGTTTGAGGGAGAGGCTTATTAAGGAAGAGAGTAACTTGTAGCATTTGCTTTTGTCATACAGGAAGGCAAATGAGAGAAGGGCATACTCGGGGGTTAGGGTAGTTTTTGTCTCTTTTGACTTCTACAAAAGAAAAATATAAGTCATGAGCTAACCCAGTTCTCTTTTAGGGTTATGCTGAGTTAAAAGTTCAGGGAGTCATCTTTCTTAGTTCTACTACATGATCTCTTTTTCTCCTTTGAGAAAATTGCATGTATTGTGTCCCAGTAAGAATGACAGGCCAGGCATGATGACTTAAACCTGTAATTGAGGCTGGAGCAGGTGGATCACTTGAAGCCAGGAGTTCGAGACCAACCTGGGCAACATAGTGAAACCCTGTCTACAAAAAAAATAGAAAAATTAGCAGAATGTGGTGTGTGCACCTAGTTGCAGCTACTTGGAGAATGAGGTGGGAAGATCACTTGAGTCTGGGAGGTCGAGGCTGCAGTGAACCGTGGTTGTGCCACTGTACTATACAGCCTGGGTGACAGAACAGGACCCCTGCCCACCTCCACCAAAAAATAAAAGCATGACACTCAACAATTCAACAATGGCTTAAACCTCACTGGGTTGTTTCAGAGATGCTGGAAACTTTTCTAGTTTACAGGAAAATATTTTTCAGCTAATACTAGGTGTTGGACCTAAGGGAAAGGACCCATGATTGATGGGAGAGGAGCTTTCAGGAATGTATGTTTGCAACTGTCCAGGGAGCCCAGTGACTTCACTGGTAAGATGCCGGGGTCTGGTGAGGATGTTGTTACCATTATACTCTGCCCAGGGTCAGTAGCTGAAGTACAAGTTATAGACTTCTTGGGCTCTTCAACTCCTTTTCAGCTTCTTAGAACCTTCTAAGAGAAACAGGAGGAAGATCTTGAGGAAATTGGGAAACCTGGGTTCTAAGCTTGACCCTGGGCAGTGAGATAAAAGGTCAGTTTTCTCAGCTGTAGGACAGAATGGTACCTGTTCAACCTGACTCACAGGTGTCTTATGGGAGTCAGATGTTAAGACAACACTGCAGATTTAAGGAAACTCGAGGGATTGTAGGAAAGGTTTCTGTCAGAGGTAGCTGATGTTTTTGAGCCCTTCACATATACCTAGCCCCTCCCTTGTGTGGTCAGCTCTCTGCTTTCCACTTGTGATTCAGCTCAGGGCTGTGGGCCTGTGTTCTCAAGTGGTGAAACAAGGATGCCTGGCCTACAGTAGAGAGCATTTTTCCTGTGTTAACCAGCAAAAATACCAACCTTGTGGTTAATGAGGAAGTAAACTAGGATATATATTTTTCTATGAAGAACCTTAAGAAATAACCCAAACTTGTAGCTTCTGATCAAAAGTAATTTTGTTACCTGAAGGAAATAATCAGAATTATGAAAACCTAAGATTGTTTATGGACAGCATTATAACTAGGGACAATTTGGTAACAGAATGTTAAGTAAATGATAGGAAAGTTGTATCATGGAGTATCCTGTACCATAAAATATAATGTTTGTAGAAGACTACTTAATGGCAAAGAAAGATAACTACAGTGTCTGAAATGAAAAAAACAAAGTGTAAGACAGGTGTAAAAAAGCAAAATGTATAAAAGCAAAGTGTCAAAAGAATGGCCTTAAGTATATATGCATAGAAAAACCCTGAAGTGGTATAAATGTGACAGTGAAGGTGGGTAATACAGAAGAAAATTATGGGTAATTTTTTTTTTCCTGAGACGGAATCCCGCTCTGTTGTCCGGGCTGAAGTGCAGTGGCGTGATCTCGGCTCACTGCAACCTCCGACTCCCGGGTCCAAGTGATTCTTCTGCGTCGGTCTCCTGAGTAACTGGGATTACAGGTGTGCGCCACCATGCCTGGCTAATTTTTGTATTAGTAGAGATGGGGTTTCACCACATTGGCCAGGCTGGTCTTGAACTCCTGACCTCAAGTGATCCACCTGCCTTGGCCTTCCAAACTTCTGGGATTACAGACATGAGCCACCGCACCTGGCTGGGTAATTTTTTTCTGTATACTTTTCCCCACTAGTTCTTCTAAAACAAACATTTTATAATAAATTTTCAAATGGCGTATATCCTAACACAGTGTTTCACATTGCTAGTTGCATGCATAACCCAGTTGGTAAAACATCATTGGAAAAGTGCTGTGATAGGGTCAGGGAGACCCTATCAGGTTTAGTTGAGAACTAGGAAACACTTCTGGTCAAAGCAGCATTTGAAATAGGCTTTGAAGAGAATTAAAATTACTTTAGTCTTAACTGGAGGTTGAGTAGATTATTTTTTTTTTCTGTTGCCCCAGAATTGGCCATTAGGGCCCAAAGCTGAGAATAAAGAGCTGTTAAGTGAGCTGTGGTGTAATGAGAATCCCTAAGAGGTGGGACCAGATACCTCCTGCCAGGGCTTACCTAAAGGTCACAGAGCTGTCCCTCCTACCACAAACATTAGCTCAACCCTTCCCTGGCTTATAAAGAGGATCACATAAGGAGGGGGTAGCATTTGAAGTGATTCCCTCCCGTCTGTGGAGGAGGGTGGGATAGGATGTGGCTTTGTTGTTCAAGCCAAGCAAGAGGGTCTTCCAAGAGAAATATTTGTGTAGATGGAGAATGCTTCCAAGAAAGAAGACAAGGTTGAACCCCTGGTTGGACAACTGACTTGCTGTCTGTCCCTGACTGAATAGAGATTAATGAGAAATTAAGAGATGTGGGCTGGGTGCAGTGACTCATGCCTGTAATCCCAGCACTTTGGGAGGCGGGCAGATCACTTGAGGTCAGGAGTTCGAGACTAGCCTGACCAACATGGTGAAACTTTGTCTCTACTAAAAATACAAAGATAACTGGGCATGATGGTGTGTGCCTGTAGTCCGGGAGGCTGAGGCAGGAGAATTTCTTGAACCTGGGAGTTGGAGGTTACAGTGAGCCAAGGTCGCACCACTGCACTCCAGCCTGGGTGATAGAGTGAGACTCTGGAGAGAGATGTGGTGGGGTGGGGAAAGAGAGTAGCTGGAGCATCTGAATTCTCTGTTTATATCAAGAAAGTTGTGATTTGCTGTGGTTTAAGAGGGTTTTGCAAAGGCCTGAGCTTTTGGGCTGGTACCCCACCAAGAAGGCCCTTGTTGCATGGTGGGTGGTGGGAGCTAGGGTGGGGCTGGAAGGTAAGGCCAGAGCTGGATTTCTTACCCCAACAACTGTCCAGTGGAGATGAGAGGGATGTCTGCCATCTAGAGGGCCCTCTCCACATTCCCTACTCCTTTAAGCCATAGACCTTTTGGAATCTGAGGAATGGAGAAAATGGGCTGCAAATGGACATGTGATTTAAGCATTAATGCGTCGAGTTTTTACTAACAGTGTCTGTAAAGATGTGAAAAGTGGTGAAACATCATTAAGGGACATCTTAACTGCTATATGGGTAGGGAGACAATATTTAGGCTGGAGGCAATGGTTGGAGGAACAGTTTCATGTTAACTCACCGAGATGCCATTTCTCAATAACCAGTTAAAATAGCTTGGAGGTTTAGAAAGGAATTGATTAGTCAAAGCAGTCCTAAGTAAGGTTTAGGACTGATATGTTGATTTAACAGTTTTTAAAAACTGAAATATAATATACATACAGGAAAGTACATGCTGTATCATAGGTGAAGAGCTCCAACTTTCCCAAAATGAACACAACCATGTAACCAGCTCCCAGACCTAAATAGATTGCAGACTTTTAATGTAGGACCAAAGAATTGTATAGTCGTAGCCCGATGTTGGAATTTTTTTTTTTTTTTTGAGACTGAGTTTGGCTCTTGTTGCCCAGATTGGAGTGCAATGGCGGGATCTTGGCTCACTGCAACCTCTGCCCGGGTTCAAGTGATTCTCCTGCCTCAGGCTCTTGAGTAGCTAGTATTACAGGCATGCGCCACCATGCCCGGCTAATTTTGTATTATATTTTAGTAGAGACAGGGTTTCTCCATGTTGGTCAGGCTGGTCTTGAACTCCTGGCCTCAGGTGATCTGCCCGCCTTGGCCTCCCAAAGTGCTGCGACACCGCACCCGCCCTGGATTTTTTTTTTTTTTTTTGAAGAAAGATGGTCTCACTATGTTGCCCAGGCTAGTCTCAGACTCCTGGCCTCAAGCAATCCTCCAGCCTCAGCCTCCCAAGTTGCTGGGATTACTGACATGACTAATGTTGAATTTTTGACTGAGACGGTTTCACTCCTTATTGTACTGGATCATAAACCGTACATCACTAAATTGTCTGAAAAGCTATTCCAAAACAAAGTTTAATACATTCAGTCCCAGCTTGCAGGAAATGATTGAAATTACTCTCATGAAGTCTTGTTTCCCACAAAATAAACTTTTGTGAAACCTTACTATGTGGCTGTAACAGTTAAGTGATAACGATTTAACTTGTGTTATTGAAGTTAACTTACAGAAAAGTACAAGTGTACTTGTTCACTGAATTTTTATATACTGAACACATCTTGTATAACTCCTCAAATGTAGAGGCAAAAATTAAGAATACACTAAAATTCCCCTTGCAATCCTTTCAGTCTCTAATTTACAAAGGGCAATTGTTCTGCTAACTTTTTTTCTGAGATGGGGTATCACTCTGTCTCACCCAGGCTGCAGCACGATCATAGCTCACTGCGCTGCAGCCTTGAACTCCTGGGCTCAAGTGATCCTCTTGCCTCAGCCTTCTGAGTAGCTGGGACTGCAAGCATGCACCACCATGCCCAACTAATTTTTTTTTTTAAGTTTTTGTAGAGACAAAGTTCTGTAGGATCTTGCTGTGTTGACCAGTCTGGTCTCGAACTCTTGGGCTCAAGCAAGTTCCTTGCCCTGGCTTCCCAAAGTGTTGGGATTATAGTTGTGAGCCACCACACCCAGTTCATGCTGACTTTTAATTGCATAGTTCAATTTTGCCTGATTTTGAATTTACATAAATGGAATCACAGATTTGTACTTTTTTTTTTTTTTAAACAGAGTCTTGCTCTGTCGCCCAGGCTGCAGTGCAGTGGCGTGACCTTGGCTCCCTGTATCCTCCACTTCCCGGGTTCAAGGGATTCTTCTGCCTCAGCCTCCTGAGTAGCTGGCACTACAGTCGAGCGCCATCATGCCTGGCTAATTTTTGTATTTTTAGTAGAGACATAGTAGAGACATATTGGTCATATTATATTCACCATATTGGCCAGGCTGTTCTCAAACTCCTGACCTCGTGATCATCCCGCCTCAGCCTCCCAAAGTGCTGGGATTACAGGCATGAGCCACTGTGCCGGCCCAGGTATGTACTCTTTAGCTGTGAGTTTCATCCATATTGCAACTGGTTGTGGATCATTCATTTCTGTTGCTTTACAGTATTTCATCGTATGAATGTACCAATGATTATTCGTTATACTGTTAATAGGCATTTGAGTTGTTTCCAGTTTGGGGCCATTGTGAGTAGTGCTGCTATTATCTTTTGGTGAATTAATTTCTCTTGATTATCTTCCTTAGGAGAGGGTATACATATGTTTATCTTTGAGATGCTGCCAGTTTTTCTCAGTGGTTATACCAGTTTGCACTTCTAGTAGTGTACAGTGTTTTGCGTTGTTTCATATCCTCATCATTGTCTTTCATTTTAGCCATTTTGGAGAGTATGTAGCAGTATCTGTTGTGGTTTTAATGTTCATTTCCTTGGTGACTAATGAAGTTGAGCACATTTGCATGTTTATTGGCCTTTGGATATCCTTTTTCTTGAAGTGTCTCTTCATGCCTTATACTCATTTTTCTTAGGGTTATCTACCTTTTTGTTGTTTACTTGTAGCAGTTCTTTATATAAGCCACATGAGTTCTGTCTCTGAAATATGTATTACAATTATTTTCTTCGAGTCTGTGGTTTGCCTTTGTACTCTTAATTGGTGTCTTTTGAATAACAGAAAACTTAAATTGTAATGAAGTATAATTTAATGACTTTATTCCATTGTGCTTAATGCTTGTGGCCTGTTTAAGAAATATTTGCCTATTCCAAGGTCATGGAGGTAGTATATGTTTCTTTTCAAAAGTTGTTTTACCTTTCACACTTAGATTTGCAACTCATCTGGAATTTTGTTTTGTACATGGTGTAAGCTAGAGGGAGAAGATTTATTTTGTTCTGTGTGGATAACCAGTTGACTCAGCATCATTTTGGTGGAAGAAATTTCTTCTAAATTGTATTGCCATGTCGCCTTTCTCATAAATCAGGCATCCATAGTATATGTACAGATCAGTTTCTGGATACTCTCTTCTCTTCCATTGGTCTATTTATCTGTCCTTGTCTTAATTATTGTAGCTTTATAATAGGCCTTGATAGTTGGTAGTGAAGCCCTTCAACTTTGTCTTTTTGGATTCTTGGCTTTTCTTGGATCTTCACATTTCTATATAAATTATAAATTCAGCTCATCAGTCCAGGCTCCACCCCCCGCCCCACATACACAAAGTTCTACTAGGATTTTGACTGGGATTGCATTAAACCTGTGAATCAAGTTCTGGATCATGGATGTGTTGACAAGTCTTCTAATTTAAGAAGTTGGTATATCCCTTTGCTTATCTGGTTTTTAAAAATTTTTGGCTGGGCGCAGTGGCTCACACCTGTAATCCCAGCACTTTGGGAGGCTGAGGTGGGAGAATCATGAGGTCAGGAGATCGAGACCATCCTGGCTAACACGGTGAAATCCCGTCTCTACTAAAAAAAATACAAAAAAAAAAAAATTAGCCAGGCATGGTGGCGGGCACCTGTAGTGCCAGCTACTCAGGAGGCTAAGGCAGGAGAATGGTGTGAACCCAGGAGGTGGAGCTTGCAGTGAGCCAAGATTGCGCCACTGCACTCCAGCCTGGGCGACAGAGCGAGACTCCGAATCAAAAAAAAAAAAAAAATTTCTCAGTGTTTGTAGATGTCTTGCACATTCTTTATCTCTAGGTTTTGATGGTATTTAATACTAATGTAAAGGATTTTTTTGTTTGTTTGCTTTTTAGTGCCATTTTCTGTTTGCTGCTGTGACAGCCCTATCTAGTGTTGGCTCCAGAAGTAGGTATTTCAGGTTTTGGACATTTGAGTCCCTCTTAAGTGCGAATTGTTTTGTGGTAACCTGTCTCCCAAATAGTCTATAGTTTTGAGATGTGAGTTAGTTTTATTGCTTTTGTTTATCTGTGAGTTTTAGAGGATATATGGAGAGATTTGCATCTAGGCAACTGCCAGTTCCTGTAGGTACGAGGAAGTCTGATTTTGCTGATGTTGTTTGAAGAATATATATAAAAATATTCTCTCTCATATATACATACATATGTATTGTGCGTTTGTCAATGTGTATATGAGAGAGAATATACGTGTGTATATATGTGTGTACAATATATATATTGACAAAATATACACAAAAAGTGTTTTTGCCTCTTAGAATGTCTAAGATTGAGAAGACTGACCTTACCAAGAATTGGCAGGGATGTTGAATAACTGAAACTGTCAAACTGCTGAGGAATGCAAAATGGTACAACTTTTTGGAAAACAGTTGGCAGGTTCCTAAAAGGTTAAGTGTTTATCTATCATAAGACCCAGTGGTTCCACTCTTAAGTTTCTTTTTTTTTTTTTAATAAGCTTACATTTTAGCATAGCTTTCAATTAATAGAAAAGTTACAGAGAAGTTACACAAGTTATTAATAGAATTAATAACTTTAATATAATTAATAACAATTAATAGAAAAGTTACAAAGATAGCACAGAGAATTCCTGTATATCCTGTAATTAGTTTCCCCCTATTTTGCTAACGTCTTACGTTAGTATTGTGCATTTGTCACACCTAATGAAGCAATATTGATACTGTAGTCTGTATTTTATTTGGATTTTCTTAGTTTTTACCTAATGTGCTTTTTCTGTACCAGGATCCCACCCAGAATATCACATTAGTCATCATGTAGGCTCCTCCAGACTGTGGCAGTTTCTCAGACTTTCCTTATTTTCGATTATGTTGACGGTTTTGAGTAGTATTGGTCACACTCAAGAGAAGTGACACCATTTATCCATATACAAACTTAACACAAATGTTTATAGCCTCTTTATATATAATAGCCAAAACCTGGAAACAACCCAGATGGCCATCAGTAGATGAATGGATAAACAAATGCAAAGGAGTACTGCTCAGCAGTAAAGAGGAATAAACTATTGATGCTACTACAGCATGGATAAATTTCAGGATAGTTATGCTCAGCGAAAGAAGCCAGACAAAAGAGTATACTACATAATTCTGTTTGCTCAGAATTCTATCAAATGCCAACTAACCTCTAGTGACAGCAGGGAGATCGGTGGTTGCCTGGGCAAGAGGACTCAGAGGTGGGTAGAAAAGGATTTCAAAAGGGCATTAAACTTTTGGGGCAGAACTTGAGGATAAGAGGTCAAATAATGAAATAAGCTTTTGGGAAGATGGATACGTTCATTATCTTGACTTTTGGTAATGGTTTCGTGGGTATGTATACATAGGTTGAAACATATCAAATTCTGCACTTTAAATACATGCAGTTTATATGTCAGTTAGGTCTCAAAGCTGTTAACCTTTACAAACATAGTTATCTCTGAATGGTAGGATTTAAATGCACATACTTGCTTTTATAGGGTTTTTTTGCTTTTAAAAATTTGAAACAGCCTGGCCAACATGGTGAAACCCTGTCTCTACTGAAAATACAAAAATTAGCCGGGCATGGTGCCGTGCATCTGTAATCCCAGCTACTTGGGAGGCTGACGCAGGAGAATCACTTGAACCCGGAAGGTGGAGGTTGCAGTGAGCTGAGATCGGGCCACTGCACTCTAGCCTGGGTGATGACAAGAGTGAAACTCCGTCTCAAAAAAAAAAAAAATTTTGGGCCGGGCGCGGTGGCTCAAGCCTGTAATCCCAGCACTTTGGGAGGCCGAGACGGGCGGATCACAAGGTCAGGAGATCGAGACCATCCTGGCTAACACAGTGAAACCCCGTCTCTACTAAAAAATACAAAAAACTAGCCGGGCGAGCTGGCGGGCGCCTGTGGTCCCAGCTACTCGGGAGGCTGAGGCAGGAGAATGGCGTGAACCCGGGAGGCGGAGCTTGCAGTGAGCTGAGATCAGGCCACTGCACTCCAGCCTGGGCGACAGAGCGAGACTCCGTCTCAAAAAAAAAAAAAAATTTAAAAAGAGGAACATAAAATAATGTATCTACCACTGATCTTTAACAAAAGTTAAGATTTTGATATGTTCGATTCAGACCTTTATTCAGACAATATAAAAATCAAATAAAAATTTTTCACTTAAGTGTACTCATTTCCTCATTTTCCTAGAGATAACTCTCCTGAAGTTGGTGTATTTCCTTACCATCCATGTTTTTATACTTCTCTGTGTATGTCCATAAACATCATTTTACTTTTTTATGTAAATAAAACATACACTGAGGAAAATGCACAATTAAAGTATATAACTGGGTAAATTGTCACAAAACAAATACACTCATGCTCTCAAGCTCAAATCAAGAAATAGAATGATATCAGCAACTAAGAAGACCCCTCATGCCCCCTCCTAATTGTCATATGTTTTAAATCTTTATGCAAAGAATATGACATTATCTTCCTGGCATTTTCTTTTTTCCATGTATCCTATTTATAATGTGTACATATTGATAGTTATTTGTGAGTAAAATCAGTACATTTTAATTGCTTTGTAGTAATATTTTACATAACTATATACAATATCCCTCTTGGTAAATGGTTAGGTATGTATTTTTTGCTGTATTTAGGCAAATCTTTAAGTATATATTTTTTGCTATTATAAACAATATTTTGGTGAACATCCTTGTTTATGTCTCCTGTGCACACATCACAAGAGCTTCCTTGAGTATGTACCTAGAAGTTAATTGCCGAGTTTGGTATACTGTCTTCACACTTCAAGTTGCTGGGTACTTTTTCAAAGTGCGTTTACCAGTTTATAATCCTGCTAGGATTTCATGAGTTTTCAGTCACATTCCTTGTAGACTCTAGGTATTGTCATACTTCAAAATTCCAGTTGATACAGCTGTAAATCCAACTTTGATTTTGTTTTCTTTATATTATAAAATACTTTCTGAAGTTAAAATAATACATGTAGCATATATGATCTGGCATCAACCCAGAGAAAGTTTCTAGAATTGTGTCCCAGGGTTCTTTTCCTTTATGCCATTCTGTCTGCTGTTTCTTGACATTCCATGCATATTATATAATTAAAATCATTGACTTAGATGAAGTTGTGCAACGAATGCTCTTCTGCTACATAGTTGACAACTAAATTGACTGTCTTCCTGGAAGAATTCTTTTATTCAAGGTTGACTTGGTTGTCACTTCAGAAATTTTCTCACACTGTCCTGCTTCCCATGTTCTGTAGTGTGTCAATCGTGAAATAAAGCAAGGTCCTTCTTGGCTCTTTCTGTTTATTTGTGGATCCGTCGTGTGGTGTTGTAAACATATATATATTCTTAAAATGGGAGGATAGGGTACAGTTTTGAAAAAAACATTGTTCGTCCATTTCATAATAAACCCAAACAAAGGTAGGGTACAGGCTCTGAATGCAGATGACCTGAGAACAAATTCTGGTTGTGCTACTTACTTGCTGTGACCTTGGCTTAAATTTCATCTTTAGACAGATAGGTAGTAATAGTACCCATTTGTGGGAGTTTTGTGAAACTTAAATAAGGTTTGTATTGAATACAATCTACAATGGTGCACATAACTGCACTTACTAAATGGTGATGGTGATTGTATAGTGTGGATATATATAGATGCAGTTGTGAGAGCATTGGCTGAGGTCATGTGTGTATATATATGTATATACACACACACACACACATTTGTATTTTAAAGAGTTGATTGAACAAGGTTTTCTGTTTAGACTGTAAGTCTTCTGAAAAATATGTAAAGACTAGGTCTTAAATATCCTTGGGTTTCGTTTCTTTTCTTTTTTTTTTTAAAGGTCTTCTGAAATCCATGGATTTCTAATCCTCAGTATTGGGCCTGGTGCATGTTAGGTAACATTATACAATTGCTTAATGAATACATTCTCTCAAACTGGATGCCTAAGCTGAAAAAGGCCCTCATTTTGTGTTCAAATTGTACTCCCCCCACATTCGGTACTGATAATATCTAGGAATTTACTTGCAGTTTTGTATATGTGTATGTGTACACAATGGTTATTTATTTAGACTTCAGTAATTTTTACTGATTACTTAGATTATCATTGTGTTTTGTTTAATTCTTGGACTAGTTTAATGGACTTTTCCAAATTGTTAAACATAGAATATATGGAAACTTGCATAAACACCTGTATACTTTAATCAGTTATACAGCAGACACCCACATAACCACTACCCAGGTCAAGAAATAGAATATTACAGATGAGTGCAGTGGCTCATGCCTGTAATCCCAGCACTTTGAGAGGTTAAGGTGGGAGCCCAGGAGTTCGAGGCTTCAGTGAGCTATGATCATGCTGCTGTACTGCAACCTGGGAGCAAGACCTATATTTTTATATGGTTAAGAGGGCCAAAGAGGTCGCTGGGAGCCTCCCAAGGAGGCTAGTCCCTTCCCAGCAGCCCCCGGGGCTGTTCCGGGGTGGGGGGTCTTAGAGCCCCAGGCTCCCACCCAGGGTGCATGTCTCTCTCCTGGAGGGCTTTCCCAGGTGGCAGCAAGGCCACCAGGTGGCAGAGGCATGCCAGCAGGGACTCAGAAGCAGCGAGGCCGAAGAGGACACTGGGAGCCTCCCAAGGAGGCCAGTCACTTCCCAGCAGCCTCCAGGGCTATCCTGGCGGTGTCGTAGAGTTCCAGGCTCCCATGCAGGGTGTGTGTCTTTTTCCCGGGGTTGGGGGGGGGACTTGTTTCTAGTCTTAGGGGAGGGGCTATTAGTGAACTTCTCAGCATTTCTCCTTTAAATATGCTGAAGTTTTTGTGAATGTTTTTTATCTGATTAAGAAAGTTATTTTCAGACTTTGCCAAGAGGCTTAAAAAAAAAAAAATTTGCAGGGTGCAGTGGCTCATGTCTATAATCCCAGCACTTTGGGAGGTTGAGGTGGGCAGATCACTTGAACCCAGGACTTAGAGACCAGCCTGGGCAATGTAGTGAAACCCTATCTGTACAAAAGTACAAAAAGCCGAGTGTGGTGGCATGCACCTGTAGTCCCAGTTACTTGGTGCTGAGATGGGAGGATCGCTTGAGCTCAGGAGGCAGAGATTGCAGTAAGCCAAGACCGTGCCACTGCACTCTAGCCTGGGTGACAGAGCCAGACACTGTCTCCAAAAAAGAAAAAAATAATAATAAATCATGAATGTTATTAAATTATATCAGTTTTCTGCATCTATTCATTTAACTTTTCTCCTGTATTCTATAGATGTAGGAATAACATTCAGGGAAGAATACCAGAGTAAAGCCAACTTTGCTTTTCTGGAATTAACTCAAGTTGTTCATAATATAAGTTATTTAGTATATTCCTTGGTTTTCATTTGTAAATGTTATCTTTAGGATTTTTGTGTTCATGCACATAAGAGATAAGCTTGTAATTTTCCTTCCTTAAAATATTCCTGGTGTCAGAGTTGTTAGCTTCTTGAAGCAAATCATTAGCTTAAGGTTTTTTTTTTTTTTTCCCACCTGTTGTTGGGAAGAGCTTGTGTGAAATTTATAATAGTCTTTCTTAAATTTTGGTATAATTCATTGCTGAAGCCATCTGGGCCTGGAGTGTGTTTTTGTTTTTGTTTTTTTGAGGAAGAGTTTTTAAAATGTGGATTCAGTTTTTTGTTTTGTTTTTTGGGTTTTTTTTGAGACAGAGTCTCACTGTATTGCCCAGGCTGGAGTGCAGTGGTACAGTCTTGGCTTACTGTAACCTCCGCCCCCCAGGTTCAAGCGATTCTCCTGCCTCAGCAGCCCGAGTAGCTGGGATTACAGGAGCCTGCCACCACACCTGGCTAATTTTTGTATTTTTAGTAGAGATGGAGTTTCACCATCTTGGCCATACTGATCTTGAACTCTTGACCTCATGATCCACCCACCTTGGACTCCCAAAGTGCTGGGATTACAGGTGTGAGCCACCATGCCTGGCCCAGTTTTTAAAACACAATTATCCAAATTTCTGTGTCTTTTTTTTTTTTTTTTTTTTTTTAAAAAAAAAGTGAGAGACAGAATCTCACTCTATCGCCCAGGCTGGAGTGCAGTAGTGTGATCTCAGCTCACTGCAACCGCTGCCTTCTGGGCTCAAGCGATTCTCCTGCCTCTGCCTCCCAAGTAGCTGGGACTACAGGGGTGCTCCACCACGCCTGGCTAATTTTTGTATTTTTAGTAGAGATGGGATTTCACCATGTTAGCCAGGCTGGTCTCGAACTCTTGACCTCAGGTAATCTGCCCACCTCAGCCTCCCAGAGTGCTGGGGTTATAGGCGTGAGCCTCTGCACCTGGCTCAAATTTCTATTTCTTCTTCTAAGTTTTGCTAAGTTGTGTTTTTCTAGGAATTTCTCCATTTCATTTAAATTTTCAAATTCATTGGCATAAAAGTTTATGTAAAAGCTTCTTCTGATGTTTTAGAATTTCCAGTATTTATTTTATTTTTTTGAGACAGAGTCTTGCTCTGTCTCCCCATGCTGGAGTGCAGTGGCGCAATCTCGGCTCACTGCAAGCTCTGTCCCCAGGTTCATGCCATTCTCCTGCCTCAGCCTCCTGATTACAGGTTACAGGTGCCCGCCACCATGCCCAGCTAATTTTTTTGTATTTTTTTAGTAGAGATGGGATTTCACTGTGTTAGCCAGGATGGTCTTGATCTCCTGATCTTGTGATTCACCTGCCTCAGCCTCCAAAAGTGCTGGGATTACAAAATTTCCAGTATTTCTTAACATTAAGTTTGCTTTTTTAGTCTGTGTTACTAATCTTTTTTTTTTTTTAAATAAGCTTTTGGCTTTGATCCCCCCCCACATTCTTTCTATTACACATGTCTTTTTTTTTTTTGGAGATGGAATTTCACTCTTGTTGCCCAGGCTGGAGTACAATGGCATGATCTTGGCTTACCGCAACCTCCGCCTCCTGAGTTCAAGTGATTCTCCTGCCTCAGCCTCCTGAGTAGCTGGGATTACAGGCATGTGCCACCATACCTGGCTAATTTCGTATTTTTAGTAGAGACGGAGTTTCTCCATGTTGGCCAGGCTGGTCTTGAACTCCCTACCTCAGGTGATCTGCCCACCTCAGCCTCCCAAAGTGCTGGGATTACAGGTGTGAGCCACTGTGCCTGGCCTCTGTTACACTTTTATTTTATGTGTCATTTTTTTTTTTTCCTATTGCTTTCTTTGGATTTGATTTACTGTGTTTTTTTTTTTTTAAACTTATTGAGATGAAAATTATTAGATCATTGTATTTTTGGTTTTTGTTTTTTGGGGTTTTCTTTGTTTTTTTTTTGAGATACGATCTCTTGGGCTCAGGTGATCCTCCTGCCTCAGCCTCTTGAGTATCGGGGACTGCAGGCATGTGCCACCGTAGCTGGCTAATTTTTATTTTTATTTTTTTGTAGAGATGGGATATTGCTATGTTGGCCAGGCTGGTCTTGAACTCCTTGCCTCAAAGGGTCCTCTTGCCTCAGCCTCCCAAAGTGTTGAGATTATAAGCATGAGCCACTGTGCCTGGCCTACTGTTGCGATCTTAACAATAGTAAGTCTTCTAATGCATGAATTGGGGATGTCTTTTGTTGTAATTTATTTCAATGATTTCTTACAGTTTTCAGTGTCCAAGTCTTGCAATTTGTTCATAAGTATATTTATTTTTCATGCTATCGTAAGTCAAACTGTTATTTTCAGATTGTTCATTGCTAGTGTATAGAAATAGAGCTGATTTTTGTACATGGATTTGTGTGTGTGTGTGTGTGTGTGATTTCTTAGGATTTTTTACATCTGAGATCATGCCTTCTGGGTGTATCATCTATAAAGATAGTTTTACTTTTTTTTCCATCTAGATGCGTTTTGTTTCATTTCCCTTCCTAATTGTGCTGACTAAAATTTTCAGTACAGTTTTGAATAGAAGTGAAGAGAGCAGACTTCTTTCACCATTAAATATGATGTTAGATGTGGGTGTTTTTGTAGGAGCCCTTTATCAAGTTGAGGATTTGATTTTTTTTTTTTTTTTTTTTTTTGAGAATGGAGTCTTGCTCTGTCCCCGAGGCTGAAGTGCAGTGGCGTGATCTTGGCTCACTGTAACCTCCGCCTCCCAGGTTCAAGCAATTCTCCTGCCTCAGCCTCTGGAGTAGCTGGGATTACAGGTATGCGCCACCATGCCTGGCTAATTTTTGTGTTTTTAGTAGTGATGGGGTTTAATCATGTTGGTCAGGCTGGACTCGAACTCCTGACCTCAGGTGATCCACCCACCTTGGCCTCCCAAAGTGCTGGGATTACAGGCTTGAGCCACCAGGCCCAGCCTGTGGATGTTTTTTTCTATTCCTAGTTTATTGAATATTTTTATCATAAAAGGGTATTGGATTTTCATCAAATACTTGTCTGTGTCCATTGAGATGATCATGTGTTTTTTTAACTTTTGTTCTATTAATATTATATTGATTTTTTTTTTTCATATAATGAACCAACCTTGTCTTCTTGGAATGAACCCTATTTGGTCATAGTGTGTAATCCATCTTAGATGCCACTGCATTTAGATTAATAAACAGATAGGTAGGTCTATGATTTTCTTTTCTTGTGGTCTCTGCCTGATTTTGGTATCAGGGAAAAATACTTGCTTCACGACTGAGTTGTAAAGCGTTCCCTCTTCGTCTGTTTTTTTGGAAGAGTACGTGTTAATAATTGGTATTTATTCCTTTTTAGGTTTTTGGTAGAATTCACCAGTGAAGCTTTCTTGTCCTGGACTGTTCTCTGGGAAGTTTGTTGATGACTAATATGGGCTTTTTGTTCATTAAAAGTGCATTCAGATTGTCTCTTTCTTTGAGTTAGTTTTGGTAATTTGTGGCTATAGGATTTGTTCATTTCACCTATGTTTTCTAATTTGTAGGCATATAATTATTCATAGTAAATCTTTTTTTTTTTTTTTGAGACGGAGTTTTGCTCTTGTTGCCTAGGCTGGAGTACAATGGGGCGATCTCGGCTCACTGCAACCTCTGTCTCCCAGGTTCAAGTGATTCTCCTGCCTCAGCCTCCCAAGTAACTGAGATTACAGGCATGCGCCATCACGCCTGGCTAATTTTGTATTTTTAGTAGAGATGGGGTTTTTCCATGTTGGTTGGGCTGATCTCGAACTCCCGACCTCAGGCGATCCACCCGCCTCAGCCTCCCAAAGTGCTGGGATTACAGGCATGAGCCATCGCGGCCAGCCCATGGTAATTCTTTATATTCTTTGTTTTATTTCTGGAAGGTTGGTAGGAATGTACCCACTTTCATTTCTTCTTGGTTAATCTAGCTCAAGGTTTATCAGTCTTGCAGATCTTTTTCAAAGAACCAACTTCTGTTTTTTTTTTAATAGTTTTTCTAGATATTATTTATTTTGACTTCAATCTTTGTTGCTTCCTCTACTTGCTTTGTGTTTATTTTTTCTACTTTCTTTAGATAGAGTGTTAGGTTATTGATGATGATGATGATGATGATTATTATTATTATTTTGAGACAGGCTCTAGCTCTGTTGCCCAGGCTGGAGTGCAGTGGTGTGATCACAACTCACTGTAGCTGCAACCTCCCAGGCTCAAGCAATCCTCCCACCTCAGCCTCCTGAGCAGCTGGGACTACAGTTGTACACCACTATGCCTGGCTAATTTATATTTTTTGTGTAGAGGTGGAGTCTCTCACTATGTTGCCTGGGCTGTCTCAAACTCCTGGGCTCAAGTGATCCTCCTACTCAGAGGCTCAAGCCTCTAAAGTTCTGGGATTACAGGTGTGAGCTATGACATCCAGCATAATCTTTAACATAAGATTTTACAACTTTCCAAGTATTATTTTCATTGCATGCCATAAGTTTTAGTATGGTATGTTTCTTCATCTCGAAGTATTTTCTCATTCCCCCGTGATTTCTTTGATCAACTGATGGAGAGTATGTTGTTTAATTTCCACATGTTTTGTGAATTTTTCCAGTTTTCCTTCTGTTACTGACTTCTAATTCTGTTCCTTTGTGGTTGCAGAATGTACTTTGTATGATTTCACCCATGTCACATTTATTGAGACTTTATGGCCTAACATATGGTCTGTCCTGGAGAGTATTTCATATATACTTAAGATTGTGTATTCTTTTGTTGATTGAAATATCTTGTGTCTGTTCTAGTTGGTTTATGGTGTTCAAGTATACAGTTTCCTTCCTGATACTGTCATCTTGTTCTATACATTACTGAAAGTGCACTATTGATGTTTCCGCCAATAGTGTTACTGTTGAAGTATCTGTTTCTCCTGTCATTTCTGTCAGTTTTTGTTGCATATACTTTGGTGGTCTGTGTTAGGTTCATTGGTGTTTATAATTGTTAAATTTTTTTGATAGATTAGCCCTTTTATTATAAAGTGTCCTCCTGTATCTCTAGTAACAATTTTTGTCTTAACGTCTGTTTTGTCTGGTAATAGGTACAGTTATTCTACATCTCATTTGGTTACTATTTGCAGGGTATACTTTTTTCCATCCTTTTACTTTGAACCTATTTGTGTCTTTTTTTTCCTTGAGACTCAAGTCTCGCTGTGTCGCCCAGGCTGGAGTGCAGTGGCCCAATCTCGGCTCACTGCAACCTCTGCCTCCCAGTTCAAGCAATTCTCCTGTCTCAGCCTCCTCAGTAGCTGGGACTACAGGCACACACCACTATGCCTGGGTAATTTTTGTATTTTTAGTAGAGATGGGGTTTCACCATGTTGGCTAGACTGGTCTTGAACTCCAGACCTCAGGTGATCCACCTGCCTCAGCCTCCCAAAATGCTGGGATTACAGGGGTGAGCCACCGTGCCTAGCCCTGTTTGTGTCTTTGAGTCTTAAAGTGTATCTTCTGTTGTACAGTATATATTTGGATCATGCTTTTAAAAAGGCCATTCTGTCAGTCTGTCATTTATTCAAGGGTTTGATCCATCTACATTTAATATAATTACTGGTAAGATAAGATACACACCTGCCATTTTTCTATTTGTTTTCCATGTCTTGTGTCTTTTTCCCCTATTCTTCCATTACTGCCTTCTTTTTTAAGATACACTCTAGTATAAAATCCTATGCCATTTTAATTTCCTTGTTTCTTTAATTTCCTTGTCGTTCTTGTATATAGTTTCTTTCTTTTTCTTTTTTTAAAAAAGAGACAAAGTCTTGCTCTGTCACCCAGGCTGGTCTCAAACTCCTGGCCTTAAGTGATCTTCCCACCTTGGCTTCCCAAAGTGCTGGGATTGCAGGCATGAGCTGCTGTGCCTGGCCTCTTTTACTGTGTATTTTAAAGTTATTTTCTTAGTGGATGTGCTGAGAACTAGCTTTTTGTTTGTTTGTGTGTTTTTGAGACGGAGTCTCGCTCTGTCACCCAGGCTGGAGTGCAGTGGTGCCATCTCGGGTCACTGTAACCCCTCAGCTCCTGGATTCAAGCAATTCTTCTCCCTCAGCCTCCTGAGTAGCTGGGATCACAGGTACCCATCACCACGCCCGGCTGATATTTTTGATATTTTTAGTAGAGACAAGATTTTGCCAGGTTGGCCAGGCTGGTCTCAAACCCCTGAACTCAAGTGATCTGCTTGCCTCGGCCGCCCAAAGTGCTGGGATTACAGGCATGAGTCACCACGCCCAGCTGGAACTAGCACCTTAATTTATATTAACAATCTAGGTCAAATAATACTAATTTTCTTTTCTTTCTTTTTCTTTTCTTTTTTTTTAATTTGAGACGGAGTCTCACTCTGTTGCCCAGGCTGGAGTGCAGTGGCGTGATCTCTGCTTACTGCAAGCTCTGTCTCCCGGGTTCACGTCATTCTCCTGCCTCAGCCTCCCAAGTAGCTGGGACTGTAGGCACCCACCACCACACCTGGCTAATTTTTTTAGTTTTAGTAGAGGCGGGATTTCACTGTTGTTAGTCAGGATGGTCTCGATTTCCTGACCTTGTGATCCACCCGCCTCAGCCTCCCAAAGTGTTGGGATTACAGGCATGAGCTACCGTGCCTGGCCACCAGTTTTATTTTCAATAGTAAACAGAAACTTTGCACCAGTATCACTTTATTTTCCCCTCCTCTTGTGCTGTTAATGGAATACAAATATGTCTTTTTGTTTTTTTTTTTTTTGAGTTGGGGTTTCACTCTTGTTGCCCAGGCTTGGGTGCAATGGTGCGATCTCTGCACACCGCAACCTCTGCCTCCCGGGTTCAAGCGATTCTCCTCCCCCAGCCTCCTGAGTAGCTGGGATTACAGGCATGTGACACCACGCCTGGCTAATTTTGTATTTTTAGTAGATACAGGGATTCTCCATGTTGGTCAGGCTGGTCTCAAACTCCGACCTTAGGTGATCTGCCCACCTCAGCCTCCCAAAGTGCTAGGATTACAGGCATGAGCCACCGCGCCCGACCACAAATATGTCTTTATACATGGTGTGCCTATCAATACAGATTTATAATTAACTTTAGCTATCTTTTATCTGCTTCCTAGCTTTAATAATTGACAAATGAGAACTTTATAGTGTACAGTATGATGTTGTGATATATGTATACATTGTGAAATGATTAACGCTAATATATTCATCACCTCACATACTTATATTTTTGTGGTGAGATCTCAGCAAGTACAACTATAGAACACATTATATAGTTGTATGCAACTATACAACTATAGTTACCATCATTCTATACAACGGCTCTTCAGAACTGTTTCATCCTAATCAAAACTTAGTACCCTTTGACCAATACCTTCTTATCCCGCCCCCATTCGGTTATCTTTTAAATCTGATAGGAGAAAAAAAAGTTAGACAAAAATATACTGTCTTTTATATTTACGTACGTAGTTATCTTTTTTGGTCTTCTTTATTCATGTGGATTAAAGTAACTGTCTAGCATTCTTTCACTTCACTGGGAAGGATTCTCTTTAGTATTTGTTGTAGGGGAGGTCTGCTAGTGATAAACTCTCTTTTTGTCTAGGAGTGTCTTAATTTCTCCATTTTTGAAGGATCATGTTGCTGATAAAAAATTCTTGGTTGAGTTTCTTCTTTTAACTGCCTCAGTATGTTATCCTACTGCCTTTTGGCTCCACAGTTTCTGGTAAGAAATCAGCTATTAATGTTATTGAAAATCCCTTGTATGTCATATATGATGATTGCTTCTCTCTTGCAATTTTCCCCATTCTATGTCCCTGGCTTTTGACAGTTTAATGTGTCTTGGTGTAGGTCTCTTTGCGCTTATCCTACTTTCAGTTCATCGGATTTTTTGAATATGTAGATTAATGTTTTTCATCAACGTTTTCTGCCATTATTTCTTCACATATTCTGTCTCTTTCCCTCATCTGCTTTGGGACTTCTAATATGTGTATCTTGGTATACTCGACTGTATCGCAGATGTCTCTGAGGCTCTGTACTTTCTTATCCTCAGACTGGATAATCTCAATGTCTATATCTTCAGCCTTGCTGATTTTTCTTTTTAAATCTGCTGTTGAGCCCCTGTAGTGAATTTTTCATTTTAGTTATTATACCTTTCAGTTCTAGAATTTCTAATTGGTTCTTTTTTATATGTAATTTCTGTCTCTTTAGTAATAGTCTCTATGTGGTGAGACATAATTCTCATACTTTAGTTCCTTAGATATGGTTTCTTGTTTCTGTTGTTTGTTTGTTTTTTGACATGGAGTCTTGCTCCGTCACCCAGGCTGGAGTACAGTGGCATGATCTTGGCTCACTGTAATCTCCGCCTCCTGGGTTCTTGCCATTCTCCTGCCTCAGCCTCCCAAGTCGCTGGGACTACAGGTGCCCACCACCATGCACAGCTAATTTTTTGTATTTTTAGTAGAGACAGAGTTTCACCCTGTTAGCCAGGATGGTCTCGATTTCCTGACCTTGTGATATGCCTGCCTTGGCCTCCCAAAGTGCTGGGATTACAGGCGTGAGCCACCATGCCCAGCCTGTTGTTTTGTTTTTTGTAGCACTGGAACCTTGCTATGTTGCCCAGGCTTGACTTGAACTCCTGGCCTCAAGTGATCCTTCCTTCTTGGCCTCTCAAAGTGCTGGGATTACAGAGCCACTGTCCACAGCCAGATATGGTATCCTTTAGTTCTTCAAACGTATTTAAAATATCTAGAGTCTTTGTCTAATACATGTAATTTCTGGTCTTTGTCAGGGACCATTTTTAATGATTTTTTTCCCCATGAATGGGCCATACTTGTTTCTTTGAATGTCTTATAAATTTTGTCTTGAAAATTGGACATTGGAAATAATGTAGCAAGTCCAGAAATCGGGTTATCCCTCCTCCATAGGCTGAAGGGTTCTTGTTTGTTGTTGTTTATTTAGTGGCTTTTCTCAGCTAATTCTGTAAACTTTGCATTTTTTTAAATATGTGGCCACTGAAGTCTCTGCTTGGTTATCTTAGTAGTCAGCTAATGATGGACAGAAATTGCCTTACATGCTTAGAACCAGTAAGTTTCCCAGTCTTTGACAAGGGGCCCAGTTGCCCTCCACACTGAGCCAGACAGTTTATAGCCCTGCAGTAGTCTTCACTTCCTGTTTGTACAGAGCCTCAAGGTTAACCAGAAGAGAGAGCTTAGGGCCTTCTAATCTAATGCTTTTTTTTCAAGCATGCAGGTTAGCCTAGATTCCCAGGAATATGTTGAGTTTTTTTATAACGCCTCATATTTCATTACCCAGCCTTTTAAGCTTTTTTGGTTAGCCCGTTGAGTTCCTAAACTGTTATCTAATGCCTCAGGCACCTGGGATATTTAATAATTGCCTCTAATTTTTTTTTAAAAACAAATATTCCGTGGGAAATGGGAAATGGCTAGCTGTACTTGGTGAGCTCGGAGGCAGGTCAGATACAACCGCATAAGTGGGGCCTTGTGTATAATCATGTAAAAGGTCAAGTAATGACAATTCGTTGAGAATGGGGCTTGAGCTCCTAAAAATAATACTGTAATGAACTTTTTTTTTTTTTTTTTTTTTTTTTTTTTGAGACAGAGTCTCCCTTCATTGCCCAGGTTGGAGTGTAGTGGCACAATCTTGGCTCACTGTTTTGTCCTTTCATTGGTTTCCAGACTGCTAATTTTTGCTGTGATGCAGCTTGCCGTTTTTCAGGGTTATAGTAGAGCTAGGGAGGAAGGTATGAAAATAATACAAATTAAAAGGCCACAAAGAATGTCGTTCTTACCAAGATTCAGCTATCTTGTTTTTATTTTTTAAACAAATACTCCCCAAATTTCTGCAAGCTTTTGGTTTAATTTCCAGAGTTCTGACAAAGTTTATCGTGACAATTTTTTGCTAGTGTTCTCATTGGTTTTTATTTTTATGTAGGAAGAATTGCCAGAGGTCCTTATTCTGCCATTTCACTAATATTACCCTGATCATTGATTTTATTTTATTTTTATTATTATTATTATTTTTTGAGATGAAGGGTCGCTCTGTTGTCCAGGCTGGAGTGCAGCGCATGATCTCAGCTCACTGTAACCTCCATCTTCCGGGTTCAAGCAATTCTTCTGTCTCAGCCTCCTGAGTAGCTGGGATTACAGGCGCCCACCACCATGCCCAGCTAAATTTTGTATTTTTAGTAGAGACGAGTTTTCACCATGTTGGCCAGGCTGGTCTCAAACTCCTGACCTCAAGTGATCTGTTCGCCATGGCCTCACAAAGTGCTGGGATTACAGGCATGAGCCACCGCGCCTGGCCAATTTTATATACATATGTTTCTGGATGCAGAGTCTCTCTCTGTCACTCAGGTAGTGGCACAATCATAGTTCACGGTAACCTCAAACTCCTAGGCTGAAGCAGTCCTCCCATCTGAACCTCCCAAAGCACTTGTATAACAGGCATGAGTCACCATTCTTGGCCCATGGTTTTTAATCTTTTTAATACATTACCAAAGACTGTAAATTTCCCTCTGAGCATGGATTTAAGTGCATTTTATGAGTTGTGAAGTCTTTTTAATTATCATTTAGTTGGGCTCAAGTGATCCACCTGCCTCAGCCTCCCAAAGCACTGGGATTACAGGCATGAACCAACGCGTCCAGCCTATATTTCTTGTTTTTAGGATTCTTCCTGATTTTGGCACACCGAGGATATCCTTTTTTGTTTTCTAATATGGCTACAGATTCTTTAAAATTGACATTTTAGCAGTGGAGGATGAAGGGGAAGCTACAGCATGTATTCTTCCTGGTATCTTAAGCCTTATGAGTATTTTTGCTTGTTGCTAGATTGTCTTCCATGTTAATGACTTAAATATGTCAAGAGGATATATCAAAACTACTTAACAGTTCATATCCTCTTCTTGCCGTGTAAACAAAACTACATGCTTCTTGGGTATCTTCTTGCTAAAAATAATACTGTAATGAATTTTTTTTTTTTTTTTTTGAGACAGAGTCTCCCTCCGTTGCCCAGGTTGGAGTGCAGTGGCACAATCTCGACTCACTGTAACCTCTGCCTCCTGGGTTCAAGTGATTCTCATGCCTCAGCTTCCCGAGTAGCTAGGATTACAGGTGTGCACCACTATGCCCAGCTAATTTTTTGTGTTTTTAGTGGAGACGGGGTTTTGCCATGTTGGCCAGGAGTTGAAACTCCTGGCCTCAAGTGATCTGCCCACCTCAGTCTCCCAAAGTGCTGGGATTACAGGTATGAGCTGCAGCACCTGGCCTGTAATGAACATTTTCATGAATTTTTTAGTACATATCTTTTCCAAATTTGGCTTTTTTTTTCTCAGATTAAAAGCTTATTAATACTTGCATTTGCAAATTAAATCTTCTCGCGTCAAAAGTTTATTTGCAAGTGAATTCAGTCAGACTATTATGCCATCAAGAGTATAAACCAGTCCAAGTTTCACCACACGCTTGTCTTAACTGCTATATATTTCGTGAGCTTTAGTAAAAATTAGGCCTAATGGTTTTTTGAATCCTTCAGGAATAGGATTGTGATTCTGTGATTGTTAGGATTGTGATTATGTCTCAAGTTGCTTTTAGTATAGAGTTGCTTTCTCCATCTGCCTCCGCTGTAAATTTTTTGAGAAAAGTAGGTCATGTGTTCTATGAAATTATCTGCAGTACAGATTTTACTGACTGCATTCCCGTGGCAGTACTTCACATGTCCCTTGGCCCCCTGTAGTTTCTGTTAATTGGTGATTATAGCTAGAGACTTGAGCAGACTTAGGTTTGACTTTCTTGGCAAGAATACTTAGTAGGTGATCCTGAGTACTTCTGTCTAGTAATATCATCAGACATTGATGGTCACTTCCTAGATACATTAGGGGTTGCCAAATAGCAGTTTTCTAAATCTCTGTTTTTCATTTATTAGTAGATAGCTTTTTTTTTTGAGACAGAGTCCCGCTCTGTTGCCCAGGCTGGAGTACAGTGGCCGGATCTCAGCTCACTGCAAGCTCCGCCTCCCGGGTTTACGCCATTCTCCTGCCTCAGCCTCCCGAGTAGCTGGGACTACAGGTGCCCGCCACCTTGCCCGGCAAGTTTTTTTGTATTTTTTAGTAGAGACGGAGTTTCACCGTGTTAGCCAGGATGATCTCGATCTCCTGACTTCGTGATCCACCCATCTCAGCCTCCCAAAGTGCTGGGATTACAGGCTTGAGCCACCGCACCCAGCCAGTTGATAGCTTGTTTAAAAATAAACTTAATTTCATCAACTATTTGGTAAACCAAAAGAGAACGTTTCTTCACATAATCAAGCACAATTAAATGCCTATTTTTCTTTACTTTCTTTCATAGTATTGAGCTAATTCTCTAGCATTCTCCAGAGCTGACCAGTAAGTTGTTTTTTAGTATCATTGTGAACTCATAGATTTAATGTGTTTGGTGTGTCTTGATCCATTGCAGTTACCCATTTTTGTTTAGATTGTCCAATCTTTGAACAGTGGAGCCTCTTTACACCTGGTAGGATGCCTGTAGCAAAAAGGCAGTAACAATTGTTGATCAGGATGTAGAAAAAGTGAAACTCTTATACATTGCTAATGTGAAATGTTGCAGCTGCTTTGGAAAACAATTTGGCGGTTACTCAAGGTTAAACAAGGAATCACCATGTGACCCAGAAATTCACTCCTTAAGAGAAATGAAAACGCACGTTCATACAAAAACTTGTACATGGGCATTTATAACAGTGTTGTTCATAATATCCCAAATGTGGAAACAACCCAAATGTCTATCAACTGGTGATGAATGGATGAATAGAATGTAGTACAGGCATACCTCATATTATGGTGCTTTATTTTATCATGCTTCACAGATAACAGCATTTTATACAGATTGAAGGTTTGTGGTAATCCTGTGTTGAACAAGTCTGTTGGTGCCATTTTTCAAAAAGTATGTGCTTCCTTCATGTTTCTTTGCCACATTCTGATAATTCTTCCAATATTTCCAACTTTTTTTACTATTGCTTTGCTACTTCTTGTAATTGTTTTGGCGTGCCACAAACCATTTCCGTGTAAGATGGTGAACTTAATTGATAAACGTTGTGTTTGCTGTGACTGCTCCACCAGTTGGCCGTTCTCCTGTCTCTCTCCTACTTTTCTTGGGCCTCCCTGAGACACAACAAAATTGAAAGTAGGCAAATTAATAACCCTATAGTGGCCTCTAAGTGTTCAAGTGAAGGGAAGAGTCACATGTCTCTCAGTTTACATCAAAAACTAGAAATGATTAATTTTAGTGAGGAAGGCATGTCGAAAGCTGTGGTAGGCCGAAAGTTAGGCCTCTTGTTCCAAATAGTCAAGTTGTGAATGCAAAGCACAAGTTCTTGCAGTGAACTAAAAGGCTTACTCCGGTAAGCACATGAATGATAAGAAAGCAAGACAGACTTTTTGCTGATATGGGAAAGATTGAGTAGTCTAGATAGAAGATCAGATCAGCCACAACATTCCCTTAAGCCAAAACCTGATCCAGAGGAAAGGCCCCAGCACTCTTCTGAGAAGGCTGAGAGAGGTGAGGAAGCTGCAGAAGAAAATTTGGAAGCTAGCAGAGGTTAGTTCATGAGGTTTTTCTTTTTCTTTCCTTTTTTTTGGTTCATGAGGTTTAAAGGAAGAATCTGTCTCCGTAACATAAATGTGCAAGATGAAGCAAGTGCTGATGGAGAAGCTGCAGCAGGTTACCCAGAAGATCTAGCTAAGATCATTGGTAAGATGGCTACACTCAACAACAGATTCTCAATGTAGATGAAAATAGCCTTCTCTTGGAAGAAGATGCCATCTAGGACTTTCCTAGCTAGAAAGGAAAAGTCAGTTTCTGGCTTCAAAGCTTTGAAGAACAACAGGCTGATTATCTTGTTACAGGCTAATGACGCTGGCGACTTCAGGTTGAGGCCAGTGCTTACTGACCATTCTGAAGATTCTAGGGCCCTTAAGAAACATGCTAAATCTACTCTCCCTGTGCTCTATAAATGGAACAATAAAGTCATGACAGCACATCTGTTTGCACTATGGTTAACTGAATGTTTAAAGCCCACTGTTGAGACTTCCTGCCCAGACAAAAAGGGATTCCTTTCATAATATTACTACTCATTAACAATGCACTTGGTCACTCGAGCTCTGATGGAGATGTACAAAGAGATTAATGATTTCATGCCTGCTAACACAAGATAAGTTTTGCAGCCTGTGGATCAAGGAGTAATTTTTACTTTCAAGTTTTACTATTGAAAAAATACATTTAATAAGGCTAGAGCTGCCATCCATAGTTATTCCTTTGATGGATCTGGGAGAACCTTCTGGAAAGGACTCATTATTCTAGATGCTCTTAAGAACATTTGTGATTCATGGGAGGAGGTCAGAATATTAACATGAACAGGAATTTGGAAGAAGCTGATTCCAAACTTCATGGATGACTTTGAGGGGTTCACTACTTCGGTGGAGGAAGTAACTACATAGGTGGTGGAAATAGCAAGAGAAGTAGAATTAAAAGTGGAGCCTGAAGATGTGACTGAATTTGCTGCAATCTCATGATAAAACTTGGGATGAATTGCTTCTTACAGATGAATGGTTTCTTGATATAATCTACTCCTGGTGCACATGCTGTGAACATTTTTGTTGAAGACAACAAAGGATTTAGAATTTCCACATAAACTTAGTTGATATAGCAGAGGCAGAGTTTGAGAGGATTGACTCCAATTTTGAAAGTTCTCCTGTGGTGGGTAAAATGCTGTCAAACAGCATCACATGATACAGAGAAATCTTTCATGAAAGGAAGAATCCAACTATGAAGCAAACATCATGGTTGTCTGATTTTAAGAAATTACCACAGTTAACCCAACCCTTAGCAACTACCACCCTTATAAGTCAGCAGCCATGCACATTGAGGCAAGCAAGACCTGTCCACCAGCAATGAGATTATGACTCACTGAAGTCTCTGATAATTGTTAGGATTCTTTTTTTTGGAGACGGAGTATTGCTCTGTCACTCAGGATGGAGTGCAGCAGCGCAGTCTTGCCTCACTGTAACCTCTGCATCCCAGCTTCAAGTGATTCTCCTGCCTCAGCCTCCTGAGTAGCTGGGACTACAGGCGTGCGCCTCCATGTCCAGTTAATTTTTTTGTATTTTTAGTAGAGACGGGGTTTCACTGTGTTAGCCAGGATGGTCTCGATCTCCTGACCTCTTAATCTGCCTGCCTCGGCCTCCCAAAGTGTTGGGATGACAGGCGTGAGCCACCGCACCTGGCCCAATTGTTAGGATTCTTTAGCAATGAAGTGTTTTAAAATTATGATATGTACTTTTTAAAAAGACATCAATGCGGCCGGGCGCGGTGGCTCAAGCCTGTAATCCCAGCACTTTGGGAGGCCGAGACGGGCGGATCACGAGGTCAGGAGATCGAGACCATCCTGGTTAACACAGTGAAACCCCGTCTCTACTAAAAATACAAAAACTTAGCCGGGCGAGGTGGCAGGCGCCTGTAGTCCCAGCTACTCGGGAGGCTGAGGCAGGAGAATGGCGTGAACCCGGGAGGCGGAGCTTGCAGTGAGCTGAGATCCGGCCACTGCACTCCAGCCTGGGTGACAGAGCGAGACTCCGTCTCAAAAAAAAAAAAAAAAAAAGACATCAATGCTATTACACATTTGATAGACTATAATATAAAAATAACTTTTTTTTTTTTTTTTAGACAATATCTGGCTCTGTCACCCAGGCTGGAGTGCAGTAGTGTAATCTTGGCTCACTGCAACCTCTGCCTCCCAGGTTCAAACTATCGTCCCACCTCAAGCTCCTAGATAGCTGGGATTACAGACATGCCCTACTATGCCCTGTTAATTTTTGTATTTTTGGTAGAAATGGGATTTCACCATGTAGCCTAGGCTGGTCTCAAACTCATGAGCTCAAGCGATCTGCCCATCTCGGCCTCCCAAAGTGCTAGGAGTACAGGCGTGAGCCATCATGCCTGGCCAAAAAACAACTTTCGTATGCACTGGGAAACCAAAAAGGTTGTGACTCACTTTATTGCAATATTCACTTTGAGGTCTGGAACTGAACCCGCAGTATCTCCAAGGTGTACCCATATATCCATTCAATAAAATGTTATTTGGCAATAAAAAGAAATGAAATTCTGGCTGGGCGTGGTGCCTCACGCCTGTAATCCAAGCACTTTGGGAGGCTGAGGCCGGCGGATTACTTGAGCCAGAGTTCGACACCAGCCTGGGAAATATGGCAAAACCCTATCTCTACAAAAAATACAAAAATTAGCCAGATGTGGTGGCACACACTTGTAGTGTCAGCTAATTGGAAGGGTGAGGTGGGAGGATGGCTTGAACCTGGGAAGTAGAGGTTGCAGTGAGCCAAGATAGTGCCACTGCACTCCAGCCTGGGTGACAGAGCCAGATGCTGTCTCAAAAAAAAAAAAGTTATTTGGCTTTAAAAAAAACAAAAAAGTTCTGATACAAGCTAAAACAATGATGAATCTTAAAAACATGCTAAGTGAAAAAAAAATTTTAATATTATATGATCTAATTTATGTGAAATATCCAGAATAGGTAAATCTGTAGAGACAGAAAATAGATTCACAGTTGCCTAGGGGTGGGAGAGGTAAGAGGGAAATGATAGTGTCCTGAAAAGGACATGAACTAGACACTTTTCAAAAGAAGACATACATGTGGACAAGAAGCATATGAAAAAACTTTATAACTGATCATTAGAGAGGTGAAAATTAAGCTGGGCACAGTGACTCATGCCTATAATCCCAGCACTTTGGGAGGCTGAGGTGGGTGGATCACCTGAGGTTTGAGACCAGCCTGGCCAAACGTAGTGAAGCCCTGTCTCTACTAAAAATGACAAAAATTAGCCGGGCATGGTGGCAGGCGCCTCTAATCCCAACTACTCGGGAGGCTGAGGCATGAGAATCGTTTGAACCTGGGAGGCAGAGGTTGCGGTGAGCCGAGATCATGCCACTGCACTCCAACCTGGGTGACAGAGCAAGACTTTGTCTCACAACAAAACAAAAAACAGAAATGAAAATCAAAACCACAATAAGATACTATCTCATACTAGTCAGGATGGCTGCAATTAAAAAGTCAAATAATAGATGCTGGCAAGGTTGGGTGGGGGAAAGGGGAACGCTTACACACTGTTGGTGGGAATATAAATTAGTTCAGCCATTGTGGAAAATAGTGTATTGATTCTTCAAAGAGCTAAAAACACTACTTCCATTCAACCCAGCAATCCCATTACTGGGTATATGCCGAAAGGAATATAAATCGTTTTACCATAAAAACACATGCACACGTATGTTCATTGCAGCACTATTCAAATAGCAAAGACATGGAATCCACCTAAATGCCTGTCAGTGGTAGGCTGGGTAAAGAAAATGTGGTACGTATACACCCTGGAATACTACACAGCTATGAAGGAGATCATGTCCTTTGCAGGAGGCCGTAATCCTTAGCAAACTAACACAGGATCACAAAATCAAATACCACATGTTCTCACAACTGGGAGCTAAATGGTACGGACATTATGGACACAAAGAGGGGAACAATAGACACTGGTGCCCATTTGAGGGTGTTGGGTGGGAGAAGGGAGAGGATCAGAAAAAAACAAGCATTGGGTAATAGACTTAACTCTTGGGTGATAATCTGTACAACAAATTCCTGTGACACGAGTTTACCCATATAACAAACCTGCATATGTATCGCTGAACTTAAAAAAAAAATCCCTAGCGACAGACTGCTGAAAGGATACAGTTTCTGTCTATGGCCATACCACTGTGATCGCACCTGATCTCATCTGAAAGGATGCGTGTTTCATTTGGGGATGATGGAATGCTCTAAAATTGTAACCATTGCAGAATTCTGGATGTATTAAAAACCATTGAATTATATAATTTAAATATGTGACCAAGGAGGAAAAAATATGTGTAATGGGTAACAGAAGGTTAACTTTCTTAAATTAACAGAGTTTTCTTAGGAATTAATGAGACTTAACTTTTTTTTTTTCAAAGGGATGGGGGGACACATATGAAAAGACTGTTCTGTACTTCTTTTAGTCAACACTAATAAGCTCTTCTAGATGTTGTGAATACAAACGTGAAAAGGGCAGACACTGTGTCTGCTCTCCTGTAGAAAAGCTATGAAGAAATATGGAGCAGAAACAGAAGTTGTCCCTGGTTATCTGTAGGGAATCCAGGACCTCCTGTGCATACCGAAATCCACAGATGTCGAAGTCCCTGATGTAAAATGGTACAGTATTTGTATCTAACCCATGCATGTCCTCCTGTGTATATACTTTAAACCATCTCTAGATTACTTATATCTAATGCAATGTAAATAGTTATACTGTATTGTTAGGGAATACTGACCAAAAAATCTGTACATGTTTAATGCGGACACATTTTAAAAAATATTTTTGATCTGCGGTTGGTTGAATCCACAGATGTGGAACCCACAGGTAGGGAGCGCCAACTGTAATACAATATTTTTTTTTTTTTTTTTTTTTTTTTTTTTTTTTTTGGAGATGGAGTCTCACTCTGTTGACCAGGCTGGAGTACAGTGGCGCAATCCCGGCTCACTGCAACCTCTCCTGCCTCAGCCTCCTAAGTAGCTGGGACTATGGGTATGTGCCACTATGCCTGGCTAATTTTTGTATTTTTAGTAGAGGGTTTCACCATGTTGGCCAGGCTGGTCCCGAACTCCTGACTTCAAGTGATCCACCCACCTCTGCCTCCCAAAGTGCTAGGATTACGGGCATGAGCTACCACTGCTGGCCACAATTTCAAATTATACTCAGCAATATGAAAACTAAGCAATGGGATGTGATAAGGAATGATTAGGATGGGGGAAGGGGTTTGTTATTAAATTGCCGCCCCACATACAATTGAGGTCTATCTCTCAGAAAATAACATTTAAGCTGAAGACTGAATAACAAGTAGCCAACCATGCAGAGAAACTGGTTTAAGGCCAGAGTGGGAGTATCTTAAGCAGAGCAAACAGCAGGACCTTGGCATGGGCCTGAACTTGGGATGTTTGGTAGACATCTTGTCCTTCAGCTCAGAACCCCATCATTGATTTAAACACTGGGTTCTATTGTTTACCTGTCAGGTTCATAAAAAGTAAAACTTGGCAAGGGTGCAAAGAAATAGTTCTCATATCGTTGGGAATTTAAACTGGTGTGGCTCTTGGGGCAATTTTGACCAACATCTATCAATTTTAAATGTACTGGATTGTAAGATGTATGCATTTATCAAGTATGCTTGCCCAAGTAAGTCAAGATCAATGTTGAGGGATGTTCATTGCCTTATTTGTTGAAGAAATAAAAACTACTAGAAGAAGCCTGAATGCTTATCAGTAGAGAAATGGTTAGATACATTATGTTCATGGAAGGGACTGCCATGCTGCCATAAGGTAATGAAGTTGATTTCTGTATACAGATATGGAAAGAACTCTTAAAATACTTGAAAGTATATTTTCAATTGAAATGGTATATTTGACCATTTGTGCATATATTTTTTAAAGCTATGTGTATACATGCTTGTATACATAAAAGAATCTTTGAAAAGGTATCTCTGGGGTAGGGAATTGGGTAGAGATAATTCTTCATATCCTCCTTATTTGAAGTTGTACATGCTATTATCTTAATAACTCTTAATGTGGGGATGAATCTCCACATTAAGAAAACCTTTGGGCCGGATGCAGTGGCTCACACCTGTATTCTCCCACTTTGGGAGGCTAAGGCAGGTGGATCTCTCTTGAGCCCAGGAGTTCGAGACTAGCCTGGGCAATATGATGAAACCCTGTTTTTACAAAAAAATACAAAAAAAATTTGTTGGATGTGGTGGCCTGTGCCTGTAGTCCTAGCTGCTCCAGAGGCTGAGGTGGGAGGATCGCTTGAGCCTGGGAGGCAGAGGTTGCAGTGAGATGACATCACACCACTGCATTCCAGCCTGTGTGACAGAGCCAGAGCCTGTCTCAAAACAAAACAAAAAATTTGACCATTATCCTCACAGTAGAATCTTAGAAGTACTAAACTACTTCTGAATGTTTGTACTTAGGTATAAACGTACTCTTAAAACATATGACCAAATAGCATCCCAGAAAAGTTTTTTACTGAATTATTTTCTTAAAAGAAGACAGCTCATCTTTCTTTAAATGTACTTTTTGAAATATATGTTGTGAATTCTTTTGTCAGAGAGCCATACCCAGATTATAATTTCTTAAAATTATCTGAATATTTTTTGAGTAGTTTACATTTGCTATAAACAATTTGAAAATTTTAGTAAAGATTTGTATGTGCTGCTACCTGTAGTCTACTTCAGTTGTTTTTGATCTTTGAGTTCTGTCCGTATTTCTGAATATCTTCATGCAGCTGTAGTCTTGCCTTTGTACGACTTTCTTTCTTTCCTCAACCACTTAAGTATTCTCCTTTGTCGTATGCTGAGGTATATATTTTAATGGCTAAGTTCGTAGTCCATTTTGACAGAATAGTTATTTTCAGTTTTCACAATTGATTGCATTGTGACAGGCATCTTTGTAAGTAAATCTTTCCTAACGTTTATGAGTATTTAGAGAGATTCTTATAATACAGTTACCAAGTTGAAGAGTTTTGATATTGTTAAAATTCTTGATGGTTGCATTCTTGGTGGAGATACTATCCTTCTGTGTGATTCTCTCAGCAGTTGGAGAGTCCTGTCTAACCATATACATAGAGAAGAAAAAATTACCTAAATGGCTCATCACCATTGAATATTGTAACTGTAATTTTTCAGGTTTGGTAAGCAGAATTCTCATATTCCCATTTTCGTTATAAGCAGAACAGTTATTTTTTCTGTTAGTCTTTTAAATCTTTTCCTATATTGAATTTCCTGATAATCTTTTTTACAACTAGAGGATAGCAACTATTGAAACTGTCTTAAAGACAATTGCAATTCCTTCCCTGTTGCGAAGTTAAAGATATGTAGTATGTTGGTTCATCATCATCTAGTTCCTAATGAGTAAAATCCCTTGGGGAAAATGCTATAAGTCAGGCTTAGGGCAGCAGACATCCTTACTAGCAACTTTAACTCTTTAAAATGTTAAAGAAGGCTAGGAATAGTAATCATCTTGAATTCACACCTATGCAATTCCATGTCCCTAAGTATAGAGGGGAGTGTGTGTGCATGGTATGTGTGAATCTAAATTTAGAATAGCTGTGAAACCAGCCTGAACCTACAACTTCCTTAGATTCTTTCCTAATGAACACAGAAATACAAACTAACTGTAAGTGGTCTACTCATTTTCATGCAGGTTGATTGAAGTTAGTTTTTACCAGCAATCTGACTGTCTTGGACAAAAATGTAGCTTAGGTAACTTTTGGTTCCGACTGAAAACGCAGAGAAGGAGAGATCAAATTTATTTTATGCAATCTTTTTTTTTTTTTTTTTTTTAAAGGAAAATAACATTTAAAACTAGAGGCCTCTGTAAATCGTCTAGTTTAAAGCACTTTAAACGTAGTGCTTAGAAAAGTGTAACAAAATTATTTTTAGAGTATTCCTTCTTTTAGGGTATTTCTCTTTCTAGAGGACAATAAGTACTGGCTTATTGATGCAAAGTAAAAGCCTCAGTATAAGAACTCATTCTTAAAGAGGGCAAAGGATATAAACTGAAAATTGATAGCTAGTGGCTTTTTTTTTTCTATCTGAAAAAAATGCTTCAACCTTCCAATCAAATTAGATTAACACTGCAAATGAGATTAACAAATATCTGAAAGGCATACTTAGGAAATTCTAACTACTGTTACCCCATTAGGCCAGAAACCATCTTACATACTTTTGTATACTGATGTCTCTTTCCTTCCTGGCACTTCACTCACAATTATACTTTATCACTTATACCATTATCAGGTTTTTCTCTACCACTACAATAGTAACCCCAAAAAGACGAGCTGTAACTGTTTTTTTTTTTTCTTCACTTATATCCTGGTTGCCTAGCTAGTGCCTGACACTCAAGATTCTCATTTATTAATTAGTGTATTTTTTGACCTATCATATTGGCAGAACTTAAAGTTGAATAGTACCAGTGTTGGTAACATTGTTCACAAATGCATAGAAAATGGTAAAAAAGGAATATCTCGAACTGTTCATTCAGAGAAAAGAGTAGGATTGAGGACAAGGAACATTGCAGAGAAGTGAAAGTGAGCATCTTTTACTTATTACTTGTGTGCTTTTTAAAAAACAACAAGATGGAATTTTACAGTATTACTGTATAAAGGGCATGGTTGGGGAAGGGCTTGGGTTTTGAGTGAGATCTGAGTGCTTGGTCAAATTGCTTCACCTTTTTTGTGCCATGGCTTTAATGCTTGTAAAATGGATGTAATGCCTGTCTTCTCCATGGGGTTGTATTGAGGAATGTGGTGATAGTTGTAAGTTGCCTAGTTCTCCCTGGACTTCAAAAATAAGTTTCCTGCTCTTTTTCTCCCTTGAAAAATAGAGAATGTGATGTTTCATTTAAATTTTGAAAGTCTTATTCTGCATGGTACCATCCCCATCTGCTGGAATGTCCAGACTTTGCCACTGAAAGCTTAATTGTTGGTTATGTCTTAATCACAGTCTGGATTACTTCCACTTTGGAGAATATGGTCTAGTTTCCAAACGTAGATATGTTGCATCATTTTGTTTAGAGAATAAATGAGTACATTTATGGGGGTAGAGTGAACTATGCAGAGATCAGCACTTAAGGCTTCTAGATTTAGTACTGGGCGGAGGGTCTTTCTACTGTGAAATAAAGGACTTCCACTAAATGGCCTCCAAAGTCCCTCTTATTTTTAATGTTTTGTGGCTTATTTAAATTTATGATCCTAATTTCATTTTGTCATTGAACTCCTGATGTCAAATTTGAAATCTAATATGGGCTTTTATCTGCAAAAACAACTCAAGTTTATTTAGGGGATGTTAAGTCACCTTACCCAGTTTAATAGCTTGCATTTTTTTTTCTTGTTACAGTATGTTCACTGTAAAAAAAAAAAAAAAAAAAAAGAAGAAGAAGAAAACAGACAAATTAGGGGAAAAAAAATCACGTCATCTTACTACCCAGAAATAACTATTGTTAACATTTTGGTGTATCTCTCCAGTTTTTTTTTTTTTTTTTTCCCAAACGTGTATATTAACTCTTTTGAACACACTGTTTGCCTCTTTATCTTTTATCTTTCTGTGTTTATTTTTTATATCTCTTTTCAAGGCTACGTAGCATTTTATTGTGTAGATAGATGCATTATGGGATTTTTTTTTTTGAATGGAGTCTTGCTCTGTTTTGCCCAGGATGAAGTGCAGTGGCGTGATCTTGGCTCACTGTTACCTCCGCCTCCCAGGTTCAAGTGATTCTTCTGCCTCAGCCTCCAGAGTAGCTGAGATTACAGGTGCCCACCACCACGCCTGGCTAATTTTTGTATTTTTAGTAGAGATGGGATTTCACCATGTTGGCCAGGCAGGTCTTGAACTCCTGACCTCACGTGATCCACCCACCTTTGCCTCCCAAAGTGCTGGGATTAAAGGTATGAGCCACTGCACCCGGCCTGTGTTATGGGATTCTTAACCTGGTTACATGGATAGAATTCAGGGGGTCCAATAATTTAGACAGGTAAAAACTTGTATCTTTATATTCAGTGATGTTTAACTGAAACGTAGCTTTTTTTTTTTTTTTTTTTTTTTGTGACGGAGTCTCATTCTGTCGCCCAGGCTGGAGTGCAGTGGTGTGATCTCCACTCACTGCAAGCTCTGCCTGCCAGGTTCATGCCATTCTTCTGCCTCAGCCTCCTGAGTAGCTGGTACTACAAGCGCCCACCACTATGCCCGGCTAATTTTTTGTATTTTTAGTAGAGACTGGGTTTCACCGTGTTAGCCAGGATGTTCTCCATCTCCTGACCTCGTGATTTGCCCGCCTTGGCCTCCCAAAATTCTGAGATTACAGGCGTGAGCCACCGTGCCCGGCCGCATTTCTTTTAACTGTAAGTTTAGGCAACAAGTCACAATATTAGCAGGACCTAATAATTTGGTATCAATAGGATGATCAGACAATTCATATTGATGCCTTTATTGTACACATCTTGTACATATTTGACATTTATTTACTATTTCAATATTATTACTATTTTGTATGTTTAGAAACATTTTTCTTAGGTTTCCATAGGTTTTAGCAGACTGCCAAACGGTTCATGATACAAAAAAGGTTAAGAACCTCTGGCTTTCAGTTTTCGTATTTTGGAGTTTGTTTAAATAGGTGCCTATTTTATACACTAATAAGAAGTACCTGAAGTTAAAGCATTTGCCTGCATCTGTGATTATTTGGACATAGGATGAATTTCTAAAAGTAGTATTTCTTTATCAAATAATAAATATCTTTTCAAAGCTTTCCATGTTTTTGTCAGATTACTCTCCACAATGTTGTACCAACTTACTCTCTATATGGAATATATGGAAATACCCTGCCCCCCTGTTTTAAATAACTGGCTTCTATATTCTGTAGATGCATTTGTGGTTGGCACTGTAAAGGGTCTCCAATTTGATGTGATGTTTAAGGAACTTCTGCAGACCCCAAATTTGAACAGCGTAGTGTCAGGTAAAGTAACGTTTCATTGTGTTTTAGTTATACTAGTTTTACTAAAACTAGTTTTTACCTACAACCTAGATGGCATGTTATATTCAAGGACTCTGAACCATAGTCTTCAGGATGGTCTGCTTCAGAACTCTCCCATACCATAAGCAATAGATTGGATGATGCTAGCCTTGAATCAGCAGTCGTCTTTTTTGCTCTCCATGGGTAAGAAGTAAAATTATCACCTTTGAAAGTAATATATGCACATGGCAGCAAAATCTTAGAAACACCAGAATGTGAAATTGACTTTCTGCTGAATAAGTAGCAGATTGTGGAGAGAGTAGTGGGGGAGGGGGAGGGAGTTAGTGTTAAGAATTGAACTCCTGCAGCACTTTGGGAGGCCGAGGCGGGCAGATCATGAGGTCAGGAGATCGAGACCATCCTGGCTAACACGGTGAAACCCAGTCTCTACTAAAAATACAAAAACGTAGCCAGGCGTGGTGGCGGGCGTCTGCAGTCCCAGCTACTCAGGAGACTGAGGCAGGAGAATGGCGTGAACCCGGGAGGCAGAGCTTGCAGTGAGTGGGGATCGCACGACTGCACTCCAGCCTGGGCGACAGAGGGAGACTCCGTCTCAAAAAAAAAAAAAATTGAACTTCTAGTATGATGGGATGGGTTTAGTACACAGCATGTGGACCTGAGTGCAGAAAAGGGATCCTTTGCTAACTTACTGATAAAACAGGTCTGAGTAGGGTTATTATGTATGAGTGTAGACCTGGGTCTAGAACGTGTCCCATCGTGGGAGAGGGGTCGGGGGAGCAGTTAGTCCCTGTGTTTGAGACCAACAAATTGAGATTTGGATCTCACCTCTGCCTTTTAGTAGCTTTGTGGCTTATGGCCATCTCTGAGCCTCGTGTGCTTTCTTCTAAAAAAAAAGATGGGTGGTGGCGAGGAATTTGACAAGGTGGTCTGGTCTTCAAGCTTCTTTCCTGCTTTCTTTTGTGGCTGACTTTCTCAGCTGGTGCCAGGACATTAAGGGCTTTTGTCCCAGAGATTTTTATCCTGCATGCAGTAGTTACTTGTTTGCTCTATCCTTGCTAAAGGGCCTGAATTACACAGAACACTTTCATTTGTAAGCAGTCAAACACGCAATTAGAACTACTTTAGTAAAATGTGGGGTATGTTGGAAGGCTGTTGATACAAAGCTCACAGAGTAGGAAAGAATTACTGGAAAGCTAGGGATACTGAATCTGTGGCCTCCAATTTTGCCTATTTCTGTCTTTCCTCTGCTCATTTCCCAGTGTGAGTTTCATTATCTCCTTTTGCAGAGTTGCCAGTTATGAGAAAGGGTGTATGTTCACATCCTTTGGCATCATGGACAATCAGGAAATAGTTCTTCTTCCACTATATACAGTTAGAAAAATCTCAAGGAAAGATACCCAGCTAGCTTGGCTTAAGTCATGCCCATACCTGGACTGGTCTCTGTGGCCATGGGGATGGGTAATTCTTGCCCAGCTTGAGTCAGATACTTACCTATGGGACCATCACTGTAACTAGTGAGGTGGAATCCTGCTAGAAGATGCCATTGCCTTTAGGACCACTTGGATGGCAATTCAACAAAAGCAATTCAACAAAAACCTGGTGTGGGGGAGATTTTTAAAAACATTCGGGATTCATGAATTAGACAACAGCAATCTTCATTTTTGTACAGACTAATTTTTTAAAAAATGTACACCACAATGAGATACCAGTTTACACCTGTTAGGATGGCCATTATTAAAACAAAATATAAATTGTCGGCAAGGATATGGAGAAATTAGAACATTTGTGCATTGCTGGTGGAAATGTAAAATGGTACTGCTGCTGGGGAAAAGAGTATGGTGCTTCAAAAAAAATTAAACATAGAATTACCATATGATCCAGCAATTCCCCTTCTAGGTATACACACAAAATAATTGAAAGCAAGGACTTGAACACATATTTGTATGCTAGTGTTCATAACAGTACTATTCACAATAGTCAAAAGGTAGAAATGGGAAACAACCCAACTGTCTATCAGTGGATGAATTGGATGGATGAATAAAATGTGTACAATGCAAAATTAGCTTTAAAAAGGAAACCTGGCACAGTGGTGCACACCTGTAGTTCCAGCTACTCGAGAGGGTGAGGCAAGGAAGGATCATTTGAGCCTAGGGATTTGGGGACAGCCTGGGCAACATAGCAAAATCCTATCAGTGAATGAATCAAGGCATGCATGCCAGGCAGTGGCTCATGCCTGTAATTCCAGCACTTTGGGAGGCCTAGGCGGGTGGATCGCTTGAGCCCGGAAGTTCAACAGCCTGGGCAACACAGGGAGACCTCTATCTCTAAAAATTTAGCCAGGCTGGTAACATGCATCTGTGGTCCCAGCTACTTGAGAAGCTGAGGTGGGACGATTGCTTGATCCTGGGAGGCTGAGGTGGTAGTGAACCGTTATTGCGCCACTGCGTCCCAACCTGGGTGACAGAAGGATACCCTGTCTCAAAAAAAAAAAAAAAAAAAAAATTGGGGATGTACTATAACATGGAGGAACCTTGAAGACGTTATGCTAAGTAAAATAAGCCTGATACAAAGGAAAAATATTGTATAATTCCACTTACGAGGTCCCTACAATAGTCAAATCCATAGAGACAAGGTAAAATAATGCTAACCAGGATCCAGGAGGAGAGGGTAGTGGGGAATTAGTGTCTAATGGTACAAAGTTTTAGCTTAGGGTAAAAAAAGCTCTAGAGGTGAATAGTGGTGATGTTTGCACAAAAGTATGAATGTACTAGTGCCTCTGAATTGTATGCTCAGAAATGGTTAGAGTGGTAAACTTCATGTATATTTTACCACAATAAAATTTTTAGTACAGGGTACCCCTTATGTATTTAACTTGGTATCTACATTTTTATTATAAGTGAAAACTGTAGATTTACAATAGTAGAGAGGTTTGATACCTATTATCTATTTTAAAATATGTAAACCAGTTCTTTAATGGGGAAATTTCATTATTTCTTTTTTTTTCTCTTCCTCCTTCTTTTTTTTTTTTTTTTTTTTTGAGTGAGAATCTTGCCCTGTTGCCAGGCTGGAGTGCAGTGGCGCGATCTCAGCTCACTGCAACCTCTGCCTTCCAGGTTCAAGCGATTCTCCTGCCTCAGCCTCTCGAGCAACTGGGACTACAGGTGCGCACCACCACGTCCAGCTAATTTTTAGTGTTTTTAGTACAGAAGGGGTTTCACCATGTTGGCCAGGATGGTCTCGATCTCTTGACCTCGTGATCTGCCCACCTCAGCCTCCCAAAGTGCTGGGATTACAGGCGTGAGCCACCACGCCTGGCCCATTATTTCTTTTCTACTAGTATTTGTAGTCCACTTCTCCTGCTGAGTTTTATCCTAACGTAATATTTTGTGCTTGAGAGTCTTTTGTTGATCACGTCATACTTCTCTAACAACAAAAGTACATAAACTGAAATTTTAAATTATTTCCTGTGTCTCAAAGACAATAATGACGATCAGTAGTGCAGTTAAGACAATATAAATGTTATAAACCTTGATAAAATTGTATTCTTTAATAATTGTTTATTGGAAATGCTTATTTTTTTGTTTTGTTTTGTTTTGTTTTTTTTGAGACAAGGTACCTGTCGCCTAAGCCAGAGTGCAGTGGCGCAATCACGGCTCATCGTAGCCTCAACCTCCTCAGTAGCTGGGACCACAGACACACGCCACCATGTCCAGCTATTTGTCTTACTTTTTGTAGAAATGGGGTCTTCCTGTGTTGCCCAGGCTGGTCTTGAACTCCTGGGCTCAAGTGATCTTCCTGCTTTAGCCCCCTAAAGTGTTGGGATTACAGATGTGAGCCACCACACCTAGCCTGGAAATAGTTTTTAATGACATAAATTGAGGTCTTTTAAAATCTCGTAGTTTTAAGGCTGGGCACAGTGGTTCATGCCTGTAATCCTAGCACTTTGGGAGGCCGAGGGGGGTGCATCACCTGAGGTCAGGAGTTCAAGACCAGCCTAGCCAACATGGTGAAACCCTGTCTCTACTAAAAGTTCAACAATTAGCTGGGCGTAGTGGTGCATGTGTATTATCCCAGCTACTCGGGAGGCTGCGGCAGGAGAATTTTCTGAGCCTGGGAGGTGGAGGTTGTAGTAAGCCAAGATTTTGCCATTGCACTCAGGACGACAGAGTGAGACTGTCTCTCAAAAAACAAAACAAAAAACATGTAAATTTGGATGACTGACTTATTGCTGGAATGACCTGGGTGTTTTTTTGTTGTTTTTTGGTTTTGTTTTGTTTTTTTTTGAGACAGAGTCTGTTGCCCAGGCTGGAGTGCAGTGGCATGATCTTGGCTCACTGCAACCTCCACCTCTCGGGTTCAAGTGATTCTCCTGCCTCAGCCTCCTGAGTAGCTGGGACTACAGGTGCACGCTACCATACCCGGTTAATTTTTGTATTTTTTAGATGAGATGGGGTTTCGCCATGTCTGGTCTCGAGCTCCTGACCTCCACTGATCCACCTGCCTCGGCTTCCCAAAGTTCTGGGATTACAAGCGTGAGCCACTGTGCCCGGCCAACTTGGGATTTTCAACACTATATATATACATTTTGTTTCCATAGGTTTGTGCCCTGAGTAAACTTGTTCACATAAAATAAGTAGATGGGGAATGAACTAGTTAATACAATTCTTTGATCTCTTAGTTATGTGCAAAGAATTAGTCATTTATTATTTTTAGTCAGCTACTGGCTAAGTTGCATTCATTCCTCCTTCATATTTGTTGAAAAGAAAGACCTGAAAACCAGCTAATTTGTGAAAAGATTTTTTACCTAGTCATACCAGACATGGAATTACTCAGTTTCCTAACTATACCAAGAATGCTTTATCAATATAGCTTTATCAGTGCTATATTTTTCAGATGAGGCTGAATGCAGTGGCTCACGCCTGTAATCCCAGCACTTTGGGAGGCTGGGGCAGGCAGATCACTTGAGCTCAAGAGCCTGAGAATAGCTTGGGCAACATAGCAAGACCTCGTCTTTACAAAAATATACCCCCCAAAAAAAACTAGCTGGGTATGGTGGCATGCACCTGTAGTCCCAGCTACTTGGGAGGCTGAGGTAGGAGAATCACTGAAGCCTGGAAGTCTAGTCTGCAGTGAATTGTGTTTATGCCACTGCATTCCAGCCTGACAGAGCAAGATTCTGTTTCTAAAAATCCATCTCAAAAAATTTTTAAAAAGCAGATTTGAGATTATTACTATGTCTGTCCTTCACTTAGACACATCTTAACTCAGTCTACGTAAAAGATTGAGAAAACTTAAAATAGTTTTTGTGCAACATTTGTAGGAAATTAAAAAAAAAATTTTAAGTTAAAAATATACCTTTGCAGTCAGGCACAGTGGTTCACACCTGTAATCCCAGCACTTTGAGAGGCTGAGGTGGGAGGATCCCTTGAGCCCAGGAGTTCGAGACCAACCTGGGTAACATAGTGAGACCCTGTCTGTACAAAACAATGAAAATACTTGGACATAGTGGTGTGCCTATAGCCTCAGCTGCAAAAGCAAAACAAAGCACACCTTTGCCAACATGCCATTTTTTTTTTTTTTGAGACGGAGTCTCGCTCTGTTGCCCGGGCTAGAACGCAGTGGCTGGATCTCAGCTCACTGCAAGCTCCGCCTCCCGGGTTTACGCCATTCTCCTGCCTCAGCCTCCCGAGTAGCTGGGACTACAGGCGCCCGCCACCTCACCCGGCCAGTTTTTTGTATTTTTTAGTAGAGACAGGGTTTCACCGTGTTAGCCAGGATGGTCTTGATCTCCTGACCTCGTGATCCACCCGTCTCGGCCTCCCAAAGTGCTGGGATTACAGGCTTGAGCCAGCACCCGGCCAACCCAACATGCTATTTAAAAATGATTTTATCTTACCATTTGCTTTAAGTATATTTTGTCAAAACCATGGACCTATAGATTTAACTTTATAGAAAAAAATGTCTACTATAATACCTCATTTAATGGAGTCAGTTCTGTTTTTGGAGACAGGGTCTCACTCTGTCACCTAGGCTGGAGTGCCTCCTAGGCTTAAGTGATCCTCCCACCTCAGCCACCCAATTAGCTGTGACTACAGGTGCACACCACCATGCCCGGCTAATTTTTTGTATTTTTATTAGAGATGGGGTTTTGCCATGTTGCCCATGCTGGTCTCAAACTCATTGGCTCAAGCTGTCCACCTGCATTGGCCTCACAAAGTGCTGGGACTACAGGTATGAGCCACCACACCCAGCCTGGAGTCAGTTCTTATTGTCAGACTAATTAGTTCAGTCAGACTTTTTTTTTCCAGAAAAAGTCTGACTTTATTTTTTTCTCAACATTTTATTAACATTTTCAAGCATACAGAAAAACTAAAAGAATTATAAAGTGAACACCTGTAATGCCACCTAGATTGAACAATGAACATTTTGTCATATTTGCCTTATCTGCCTTATCACATATCTTTTCATTTATTTAGCCCCCTAACCACTTAACCATTACATCTTATTTTTACGATTTGTTTCAAAGTAAATTGTAGACATTGGTACAGTTTACCCCAAAATCCTTCAGCATGCATATCATTAACTAGTATTCAATACTATATTTGTTTATAACTTTTTTGAGGTAAACTTTATATGCAGTGAAGTGCACAAATTCGAAATGTGTCATTAGATCCATTCTGACTGATGTATCCCCACTCTCATCAAAATAGACACACTGTTAGCATCACCTCAGCTACTTCCCTTGTACCCCTTCCTAATCTACCCCCTTGCTTTCTGCCAGAGGCAACCACCTGATTTTTTTCACCATTTATTAGTTTTGTCTGTTCTAAAAATTCAAATAAGTGGAATTATATACATATGTAATTTATGTACGGCGTTTTTCACTCACCACAATTATCTCGTTGCCTGTATTATCCTTTTTATTGCTGAGTAATGGTATGGTATATGCATGTACTACATTTTGTTCTGTTGATTCTCACATGGACTGAATCCAGGTTTGGTTGATTATGAATAAAGTTGCTATTACTATTCTTGCACAGGTGTTTTATTAGACATACACTTTTACTCCTCTTAGTTGAATTCCTAGGAGTAGAATTTCTGGATCATAGGATAATATGTGTTTAGTTGTGTAAGAAATGGGCAGACCATTTTTCAAAGTGGATATACCTTTTCTCCCATTGAAAAGGAAGAAAATATATAAGTGTTTTCATAAGTACCAGGTGGATGTACCATTTATGGTAATGAAGCTTTGACAACATCAAATGTTGGCAAGATGTGGTACAGTCTTTAATTTTAGCCATCTAGTAGGTGTGCAGTAGTGTCTCACTGTGGTTTTAACTTGGATTTCTTTGACTAATGATGTTGAGCACTTTTTGAAGTTCTTATTGGCCATTTATATAATCCTTGTGAAGTGCTTTTCAGATTTTGTGACTTTTAACAATTGAGATTTTGTTACTTCTCAGTTAAGATGTCTTTTACTGATTTGTCAGATATGGTTGTGGATATTTTCTCATAGTTTGTGGCTTGCTTATTTTCTTAATGGTATCTTGATGAGCAGAAGTTTTTTATTGTGATAAGGTCAGCTTATCAACTTTCTCCATGATCATTGCTTTCTGTACTCTACATAAAGAAATCCTTGTTTCTATGCATTCTCTCTCCCCTACCAAGTCATAAAGCTTCTTAGAGAAGCTTTATAGTTTATATTTAGTTTTCACTTTTATGTCTCTGATATCTACTAAATTAAGTTTGTGTATAGGTCAGAGTTTATTCCCTCCTCCCCATATGGTGTTTCAGCACCATTTGTTAAAAAGCTTTTCCCCAGTGAATTGCTGTAAGTCTGGTATATTGGGATTACACCAATGTGCAGATGGTCCCAGACTTAGGATGGTTCAACTTAGGTTTTTTGACATGATGATGGTGTGAATGCATATCAACACATTCGGTTGAAACTGTACTTTGAGTATCCATACGACCTTTCTGTTTTTATTTTCATTACGGTATTCAATAAATTACATGAGGTGTTCATCACTTTATTATAATACAGGTTTTGTGTTAAATTATTTTGTCCTACTGTAGGCTAGTGTCAGTTTTCTGAGCACGGTTATGGTAGGCTAGGCTAAGCTATAATGTGCAGTAAATTAGATGTATTTAAATGCATTTTCAATTTATAATATTTTCAATTTACAATGGGTTTATCAGACCATAACCCCACTGTAGTTGAGGAACATCTGTATATTAATTTTGCGGGTATCACTTTCTAGCACTGTTGAGTCTTCCAGTACATGAACATGGTTTATGATTTTTTTTTTTCTTTTTTTTTTTTTTTTTGAGACCGAGTCTAGCTCTGTTGCTCAGGCTGGAGTGCAGTGGCACAATCTCGGCTCATTGCAACCTCTCCCCCTCCCGGGCTCAAGCAATTCTTCTGCCTCAGCCTCCCAAGTAGCTGGGACTGCCAGTGTGTGCCACCGTGCCTGGCTAATGTTTTTTGTATTTTTAGTAGAGACAGTTTCACCATGTTGGCCAGACTGGTCTTGAACTCTTGACCTCAAGTGATCTGCCTGCCTTGGCCTCCCAAATTGCTGGTATTACAGACATGAGCCACCACACCTGGCCTCAGATATTTTCTTTAATCCTCACAAAACACCTAAAAGGTGGCTAGTGTTGCATCTCTAAAGAAGAAACAATGCTCAGAAAGACACAGTGGCAGACCTGGTGAGCAGAGCAAGGTCTGTCAGTCGTCTAAAGCTGTTGATTTTTCCAGCCTGCCACACTAATGGTTTTAACAGGTATGGCCTCCATTGAGTTGGATCTAGTGAAGGAATCCTACAATGATGGGGAAAACCTTTATCTGGAAGAAACAACAGATTGAGGAATGTCTAGATAAGGAGGAAGGTGAGGTCTGTGGTGGGGGTTGTGGGGGTGAGGGTGGAGTTATACTGTGTGTAAAACTCCAAGCTCTTGGATTCATGTAGCCATTTGGTCCTCAATAGGTTTAACAGACCTGTTGTTCAGGCCTGCGTTCTTTCAGCTTGGGGTGGGAGGATTGCGTTAGTTGTATATATCAGTACCGTTCAAACTTTTGAGATGGGGACTGCTTTGTTGCCCAGGCTGGAGTACTGTGGTGCAATCATGGCTCTCACTGCTGCCTTGAACTCCTGGGCTCAAGCGATCTTCCCAAAGTTCTGGGATTATAGGCATAAGCCACCACACCTGACTGCTCCAACTTTTTTTGCATACATGTATATTAACTGGGGATCTTGTTAAAATGCAGATCTCAATTCTGTCAGTCTTGGGTGGGGCCTGAGAGTATAACAAGCTCCTGGTGATGCTCATATTGCTGGTCTGCCATACTGTATATTGCTACTCAATATATGTAGATCACTGTATATTGAGTTGATTCTCTCCTCATGAGGGATGGGGGTAATCATATGCACAGTTACCCTGATTTTAACGGTTGGAGAATGGCTGCTTCTAGACATAGATGCCCTCAGATTGGGGTATGAGGGGATTATATAGATACTTGGTTTAGGGGGGAATAGATACTTAAATATGGATGTTTTTAAAGGAAGCATTCTGCTTTGGTAACTAATACGTGTGGGTGAAGTCTAAAATATATCTTTAGCTTGAGGAAAGGGTGAACACAGAGAAGCAGGAGAAGAGTAGTCAGGGGGTAGGGGCAGCACCAGTATGGGTGATTCTTGGTAGGCCTTTGCAGTGATGAACAAGGCTTTGACAAACACAGATAGGGGGCAAGCAGAATATCTACAGCCAGCAGGAATAATGTGGATGGATGACACAGCAGCAAAGCTTTAAAAAAAGAAATCTCCAAAGGAAGGAGACTGACAATTTTCCCTTCTAGGCTATGCCTGAGTGCCTGTGGACACAGGGTGTACTCCAGGAAGTTCTGAACCAGCTATTCCTATGGCAGCAGCATTTTCTTGACCCTGCCATGGGAGGTCTCAGGTGGGCATGCTTCCTGTATCTGCTTGCTTCTCCTTGCAACAGCAGAGAACAAGCAGGTGGAGTGCTACCAGCTGAGTCCAGGTGTGAGCAGCCTGCCTGGTGAGTCTGGGCCTGTTGCCCTATCCTCCTTTATGAAGAAGAAGCCCAGTGACCCAGGGCACATGTTGGAAAAGGACCGATGTGGGAGGAGATGGCAAAGGGGAAATGGCGGAAGCTCCAGAAGCTGAATATTCTTAGACTTTGTTGCTGGAGCTGTGAGTGGCCACAGAACTAAAGCATTGGTCTTGTGCAACACCTCTGAGAGAGGGCCTGGGCATTGGAGGCATCAGTGGCCCTCACAGCTGCCCTGTATCATTCTCAGGGCTCCTGGAAGGGCAAGAGAAGCAATATTGACAGAGCTAGGTGACTAAGTTTCAGAGTTTGGTGTTTCTAATTAACAATACTTCAGAGACTGTTTCTCTTGGTTTGTCAGACGCTGCTTTGAGAGTGTTTCTTCAGCTGTACCTACAGTTGCAAGAGGGGAGGGGAGGAGCTGGGCCACAGTATCTGCTCATGACAAATACCCATCTTGTTGGGATGAGGGAGTCTTGGCACAGGGATTATCCTAGTCAGGGCAGGTCTCACTCTGGCATGTGGGTTGTGGGCCATGTCCTACAAGATGTACCTGGAACAGCCCAGTGACTCTCCCCCACTCTGCCAAAGCTTACCCCCTTTCTCTGTGATAAGCTGCTCTAGACAAGCCTGGAACACCAGGTGTTGTTCCCCAGAGTCCAAGTATACAGTGTTTTTCTGAAGGTTATCTTGTTCCTCAGTGGTAAACACTGCTGTGTCAGGGTGCTGCTCAGGGGCCTCTTGGAGCACAGATTTTTGCTAGCAGGACTGTGAAGCTTTGCATTGGGCTGCAAAGCCAGGGCTTGAGCCAGCAGCTGGAGAGAGTCCAGGACTAGAGTGTTTTTGGGTTTGGGGGTGGAGAGCAGAGGGAGGGAAAGGGAGGGGCAGGAGGGCAGAGCCACACAAGCAGGCATTCGGCTGCTTTGGCTCTGCTGTCGGCGGAGAGGACTTCAGTCGTTCCTGAGGGCTGCTTGGCCACCATTGCTGGAGACCGAAGGTCGCTGCCTTGCAACCCAGACTTACCGGCACTGCACCGGGACTATTCCAAGTAGCTGTTGTGCTGTCTTTCCCTGGGAGGCAAGTCTCCTCCCTGTCGTCCCCTCCTGCTCCTCCCCCGTTCTGTGAGGGATGATGCCGCTCTCTATTGCACGGCTCAGCCGGCTGATGTCACTGGCAGCGGGAAGCATCAGCAGCCTGATCACATGCTGGCCCAGTCTGTAATGCAGACGGGATAGGGGTGTGTGTGTGAGGGGAGGGGGCCTGTATGGCAACCGCTCTTGACCCAACACCCCCAAAAGTGCAGAGGCAGCGGCTGCAGCATCCAGCCAGCTTGGATGTCTGGCCCGTGAGGCTGGGGAAACTATTATTAATAACATTTACTGTTGATAATATTGGGGAAAACAGCCCTTAACTCTGAGATTTCTGCTGTGCTCCTGTCCAAAGCAGACTTCCAGGACTCTGAAGAAACAGTTACAAGCAGGATGCTTTTCCCAACCTCTGCGCAAGAATCTTCCCGTGGCCTCCCAGATGCAAATGACTTGTGCCTTGGCCTGCAGTCCCTCAGTCTGACAGGCTGGGACCGACCCTGGAGCACCCAGGACTCAGATTCCTCAGCCCAGAGCAGCACACACTCGGGTGAGTGCCAGAGGATGAGTTGGCTGGGGTAAGGGGATGCATGGGGGTGGTGAATGAAGCTATCCACAGCAACAGTTGTTCTGTTCCCCTTTGCATCACTCCCTACCATACACACATACAACATGGAGCTGTTTTGCAAGAGATGGAAATGCTAGCTGTGAGTGTGGCAGGACAGATGGCTCCGCGTAAAGGCAGGCATAGCTCTTCCAGTTACCCTGATAAATTCCCTGGAGTTGTTAGTCTGCACCTGGAGTGGCCCTGAGGAGGGTCCCCAAGGTGATGGCGTTATGCAGAAAAGATCCAGCTAACCCCCTGGTGTCCAGGCCTGTCTTGGAGATGATGAAGCAAAACACTTTTAGGTGGGGGAGGGGAAGTTAAGGGGTTGATTACTGGATGACCAAAATTACTCAGTGGTTTTAAAAACCAGGGAGTTATATGAAGAGTGAGTGGTCTCTGAATCATGGCAAGGGACGGATTTTAATCTCGGATGAGGCTGGATAATGCGCTGGGATATTTGGAATTGACTTAACATAGGGTTCAGAGCATTGATCCTGGAAAGGTGTAGGCAGGGTAAATGGGGTGGGGTAACTCCCAGCTCTAGAACCTTTTTTTTTTCCCTTTGTGTTGAGAGTGACCAGCTGGATAAAAGAAGAGCCACTCCCCTTTAGGATCCCTTGTCTTCTTGATAGGATTCAATGGGGTCAAACGAAAGGGACTTCTTGGCAGCCCCCCCTTAAACTGCTTCTGCTTAGACCTTCTGTTACCCATTTATTTCCCTCTTGTGGTACAAGGAGGAGGGTTGCCCAAATGCAAGTTGTGGAGTATTCAGGAAGAAATGTGAACTTAAACACTACAGGTACACTTACAACCTACGTATTTTGCTTTATGTAAATTATAATAAAGAGGTATTGGCAGCAGATACTTTAGGAAAATGGAAAGGTGGTAAGGGGCAGTGGGTGGGGAAGGGGGGTGGTGCAGCCATTTGCTGTTGGTGCTGACAGTGGGAAACACCAAGCCTGCTGTCCTTCCCTTCCCTCCCTGGTCCAGGAACCGGCAGCCATGGCAGCAAGGTACTGTCTTGTTGATTTCTGTGGCCTCCACCCTGTTTGGTGCAGGTCTTTTTTTAGAGTGCTTTGCAGAGCCTGGGCCTGTTGTGTCTGTTAGGCATTTTAACGCCCAGTTGTTTTGGTAAAACCCCATTTAGGGGAGGGGTATTGAAATTGTTTTATGTGGTTGTGGATGGGGAGAGCTTTACCTTAAGTAACTACCTCTGGGTTAAGATAGGGTTTCTTGAAGTACTGGCCTTCTACTGACTCAGGATTTTCCAGAAAGGTCAGTAACTGCCCTGTTCCCCTGGGTAAGCAAGTATCTGAGCAAAAGATAGAAGAGCTCACACAGGAGATGGGTACCTGTCTGTGGGCGATCAGTGTTTGACCACAAGGCACTGTCTTTCACTGGCATCAGGTTGAAGTATAGCCCTTCTTTGGCTCTGGTTCTCTAAGCTGCAGTGCTCTTTCTGAAATACATTATAGCATTGGGCCCATAGGAATGCAGGTGTGTCCAACTTAGGGCTTGGAGAGCCTGGTCTGAAAGTTGCTGTGAAATTCAGCTATTAAAAGTAGCTTGGATCTAGTTATAATATCCACAGCTTCTCCACCACCTGAAAGGCCTGTGCTTGTAGCTGTTTGTCTCTGAAATATAAATGGTTTTTCTTTTCCACTTTCCATGCCAGACACTTTAGTGATAAATATTACATGATTTTGTGGACCAGGGAGGGACTGCAGCCTGAGCCTCAGAATTCATAAGGTCCAGAACCAGAGTTGCCCCAGCGGTATGATCTGGCTGTGTAGGCAGGTTAGTGTGGGTATGTTTTCCTTTCTGAGGGTTGAGGACACACCCATCCCTGATCGTCATGTTGCCTTTGGTTTTGGAACTGTGGTGACAGCCATCGCTCTTCTTTCCCTGGGCCTTCTTGGAAAGCCCACATGAGGTTACTACCTCCTGGAGTAGGATGCAGCCCTCCCACCAGCCAGCTGCAGTGCCAGATCGTGCACCCTCACCAGCAATGCGGGAACATGCAGCCCACATTCCAGTGCCTACACTGCCTTTCTGTCTGAAAACCAGCTAGCTCAGTTGCTTCAGTGAGGGAGGAGGATTCCAACAGCTCTGGGCATTTTCGAAGTTATCCTTGCAGATACCCTGTTACACTGTTGTCTCTCTGTAAAGACAAAGATGCAGGCTTATTCCTTGAGCTCTGCTTGGTGATACATTGCCCAAGGCAGCTATGGCATCACATCTGACCGTCTTCTACCATTCTTAAGTAATGAGCAAGGTTGGAGATAGTAGGGCTGTTGGCTAAATTCATTTGGCAAACATTGAGCATTCGTTGTGTGCAGCACTGGAAGTACAACATTGAATAAGATAAAATTGTTACCTTTAAGAATCTCCATAGCTATAAAAGGAAAAGAAATGAAGAAGTATACCAAGTGCTACATGATAGCTACTATGATAGGGGCTTTCATGTTTTCCCCTAAGGATTTTCTTCATTGTAACAACCTTTCATTGGATTCTTAGCTTGAGGCTAGTACGTGGATACCATTGTCCAGGGGCCAGAGTACTTCTGCTATCTAGATTTCCTTAGCCTCAGAGTCCCGCAAGAAGACCCTGGAATAGAGTCTGTTTTTGAGAATTGTACCTGCAAGGTCTGCATGGGCTTGGATGTGGGGTCTTTCTCTTCTAGACTGTGCCTACCCTGAGGCACCATCCCTTGATGGAAAGAAAGCCTTGTGGGGCAAGATTAGTGTTATAGTGCATTTTTCTCATACCCCAGTGCTACCCTTTCTCATGTCCAGGGTTACCCTTGTCCTGCTTAGCAATGTCTTAAGATCTGTAATGGAACAGAAGGGCTGTGGAAGCTGTCCTCAGTATCCTGGAATGGGGGATGGAGTGACTAATAACCACCATTTATCGACTACTTTTTGTGCTAAGTACATCACATGATTTTAATGCTTGCACAGATGAGCAAATAGGCTCACAGAGGTTACAAAGTGCCCAAAGTGACATAACTACTGAAAGACTCAGAATTCTAACCCAGGTGTCTGTTTACGAAACTCATATGCTTCCTGTTACACCTGTGGTCCTATTAGCAGAACCCTAACATATTGGGTGAGAAAACTTAAAGTAACCATATACTACTACAGGGGCTATTCAGCTAGAGGTGATGTGCGCCCTTGATGAGATCTCTGAAGGCGAGGGCATATGGTAGACAGTTCCAGCCCCATCTTGATCCCTGAGTCGCAGCTGATCAGCTGTACCACCCGCTGGATTTGTCTTCCTGCCTTCCCCCTTGTGACTCTTCTGTGTGCAGCGTTATTCAGCAGAAGAGTGAGGTGACTGAGACTACTTTGGGGGACCTGGAAACAATTACTCTCTTAATGATGCCTTGTACAGAAGCCCAGTGGGCAGACCAGATGTGCAGTCTAAGGATGCCAGAAGGCATGTCTGTTTTCTCCCACTCCCCTTTAGAAGTCCCTTGAGGACTAACTTGTTCACACTCTGGTTTTCTTTTCTTTTTTTTTTGAGATGGAGTCTCACTCTGTCGCCCAAGCTGGAGTGCAGTGGCACGATCTCAGCTCACTGCAACCTCTGCCTCCTGGGTTCAAGCAATTCTCTTCCTCAGCCTCCCAAGAAGCTGGGATTGTAGGCGCCCGCCACCACGCCCAGCTAATTTTTTTTTTTTTTTTTAAGTAGAGATGGGGTTTCACCATCTTGGCCAGGTGGGTCTTGAACTCCTGACCTTGTGATCCACCCACCTCGGCCTCCCAAAATGCTGGGATTACAGGTGTGAGCCACCGTGCCTGGCCCCACGCTTTGGTTTTCTACCCTAACTGCTAATCAGTGAATGGAATGTTTTCCTGTGCTGTGTCACTTGCAGGCTCCCCACTGATCTGCAGGCTAGATCAGCCTAAGATGAGCCGGGAGTCTTCAGCAATTTTCATCTGAAGCTTCTTCCAAACAACCATTCTGAGGTGACTTTCAGAACGGGGTTAGGTTTCTCCTGTGTGGAACATGGACTTCCTCGGTCCAACCAAAGGTGTCTTGTAAATCTTCCTCAACTCCCAGTTCTCCACTACTGTATTCCCAGCAGTAGAATAGTGCTTGGCTAATGGCTAATACATATTTTTTGAATGAGTGATGAGTGCTGAGCCACTGTGTTTAATCCTGGGTGTTTTTTCACTGCAGAGTTCAGACAAGGTCTTTCCCATTCTTCTGCCTCCCGCTTGTGTTGATATAGTTGGATGGACAAATTTTTCAAAGATCAGTATCTTGGACCCTGTAGCTTCTAGGGGATGGTGATGTACTTATACAAAGTTTTCATCATACCGTGGAGGATGAGCTCTATCGTGGAGTCAAGTAGTCTATTTGGGAAAGCTTTCAGTGCAGAGGAGGGAGAACCTGGGAAGCAGTGTGGCCAGGGAGGACTCCTAGGTGAGAAAGAAGTTGAGGTGGTTAGTAACAGGGGCAGGATGTGTGCTGACCTTACAAGGGACATGAATATGTCTTTTCTGCAGGTAATGGAACTTGCCTGATGATCAAGATTGCGAGTTATACTGGGGAGAAAGGCTGTGATTGTCACTAACTTGAACTTGTGGGATCCACAGTTGGAGGGGGAAGTCCACACTGATTACTGCCACAGTAGAGATATGGTATAGAGTTGCAGATTTGGGGTCACAGGCAGAGTGGTCTGTTTTCATACCTGGAATGAATGCTACTCTCCCCTCTTCCTGTTCCTTCAGAGAGATCCTGAGCGAGCAACCTAGAACCAAGGATGGTGATAGAGAAGAAGGGTTCCAGGTATACGGCCTTATAGGCTAGAAATAATGGCTCCCGGTCTGGATTTTCCCCATTAGATTTTTTTCCCCATTAGACTATTCCCATTAGATAACAAGCATCTGACTATCATGTCTTGGGGCTAGTGTCTCCTTCAGCTAAGCTAAAGCTCAGACAGTCTTACAATGCAGGCATTCACTGCTAGGCCCTTGTTGCCGTTGCTAATGCTGCCATCACACTTCAGGTGCCTTTGTACTCTTGGGGAAGGCTTCCAAAAATTCGAACAGTGACTCAGCTGTAAAACCGACAGGAGTTGGCATAGAAGGTTGAAAGTAGAGAAAGTTAACAATCAGTCTAAAAATATTACTGCTGATTTGGTCTCTTATACCCTCTGAGGTAGCATTAATGAACTGGAACCCTCTGCCAGGTCGTCTCCTCCCCGTGACTTCCCTGAGAGATGTCTGTAGCTGATTTCCTGCCAGCATGTGAGTGGGGATGGGTACCTCTGTTCTAGGAAGAGCACAATGTCTTACCCATTTCTAGAAGATAGGGATTTGCTGGACACTTGGACACCAGAGCTGGAGGCACTTGATAAAATCTTAGACTTTCCATGATCCCTTGTGTTCTGGAGGCCAGGAGAGAACAGAGCAAAGAGGTCAGGGTCTTGGCCATTATTGGAGGTTGACTCTAGGATGTCTTACCACCCCTCCTCGTCCTCTAATCCATCTAGGTTAATACTTGACATTTGGACTTACGAAGTGTGCCCCAGGATGGGGAGTGGACTTTGAGATGAGACACTGGCCTGCTTTGTAAGGGACCTGTCATTTCCACTGGATTTGTTTGTGTGGCTTAAAGAGAATGCCTTTCCAGTTAGGTATGCTCGTGGCTTTGAATATAAATGGGAACAGTCTAATGCTAGCTATTCTGCTCCTTTCCTTCTGACTCCCAGCTGGTGGAATCGGTGCTGCTTACTCAGCAGCCCTACATAGGGCAAGTATGGTCTCATGAGCTGGGAGCAAGACAGGTTTTCTTTCTTGAAATGAGGTCCCCCCACTTCGCTTTGTCTTTACTGCTTTCCTTCCATTGTCTTTGCTGCTTTCCTTCTGTAGATACTCAGATAACTGCCTGGCCAGACCCTATAGAGGTACAATCAGGTCACTCTAGGGCATCTGACCATGGGTGGCAGTTTCCACAAAATTCACTTGTTCTGTGACTTGAAGGAAATATCAAACCAGCTGACAAGTTCTAGGCCTCTTGTCTTCTCGGTATCTTCTAGTCAAACTTACAGTATATGCCTTCTGATTGAATATTTGCAGGAAACTGAGCATTGCCCCTTTCTGAGCCATGAATCCAAGTCCTTTCCCTGTTTTTCTTCGTGGTTGGTATATAATTCAGTGAGACACTCTTCCTTGCTCCTGTACTTGAATGTAGGAGTGTATTGCAGTGGCCCTAAAGATTCCAGTAGAGTCTGGGAAGGATTGATTAGGACAGAGTGTTTTCCACCCTGCCCCTCAAGCAGAGGAGCTTTCTTCAGAAGAAATTGAGACTCAGGGAAGAAGTACTGTCGCAGATGTGATGTGGTGAGTCACTGTGGTTTTCTAAACCTCTGTTTTGGTGATGGGCTGGGTAGGGATGAGTTAAAGTTTATTCCCCTAAATCTGTATTACACTCTAAGTCAACATTGTGTCCTTAGGCTGGGTGCAGTAGCTCACACCTGTAATTCCAGCACTTTGGGAGGCCGAGGTGGGCAGTTCACAAGGTCAGGAGATCGAGACCATCCTGGCTAACACGGTGAAACCCTGTCTCTACTAAAAATACAAAAAAAAAAAAAAAAAAAAAAAAGCCAAGTGTGGTGGCGGTTGCCTGTATTCCCAGCTGCTCAGGAAGCTGAGGCAGGAGAATGGCGTGAACCCGGGAGGCGGAGCTTGCAGTGAGCTGAGATCACACCACTGCACTCCAGCCTGGGCAACAGAGCGAGACTGTCTCAAAAAAACAAAACAAAACAAAACAAAAACACATTGTGTCCTTAAATTGAATATCCTTGATAGAAAAGGGTAGAGCCTCAGGGAGCATACTGGCTCTATGGAATATGTACTCTCTTTCAGTAGAATTCAGCAGTCTTTCACCTGCTTTTTGCCAGATGTTGAGCTAATTGCTATTGGAGTAGGGTGGTAAAGATGGGTCTTGGTATGCTTGGTTGAGAAGGCACAACTTTTTACACATGTGGGCCTGCAAATATCTGTGCAGATTTTTTGAGACTTTAAAAAGTATGTTTAAAAGAAGATTATTTCTTCTAATAGAGACTCCAAAAGTATTCAATTACTATCTTATCCTCTGGGATCCTCGTTCCTATTACTTGTGCTTGATTTCCCTTTGCTGATTAGATAAGTTACCTTGAAAGAGGCAAAGAAAGCCAAATGGGAATTGACTTCTGTTCCTTCCTATCATTTAAAAAAAATGGAAATAATTTCAAATTTATAGAAGTTACACAAATAAAATTATACAAAGAATATTTGTATTCCTTTTTATCCAGAACCTCCTATTGTTGGTGTTCATTTTACCCCATTTGCTTTATCATTTGCACATTCTCTCTCCATATAGCAATACATAATTGTTTTCTGAATCATTAAGAGGAGAGATAATTGGCCCAGGCACGGTGGCTCACACCTGTGATCTGAGCACTTTGGGAGGCTGAGGCAGGAGGATTGTTTGAGCCCAGGAGTTCAAGACCAGCCTAGGAAACACAGTGGGATCCTGCCTCTACAAAAAAAAAAAAAAAAAATTAGCCAGACATGGTGGCATGCTGCTAGCTACTTGGGAGGCTGAGATGGGAGGTTGAGACTGCAGTGAGCTGTAATTGTGCACCTGCGCTGTAGCCTGGGTTACAGAGGGAGACCCTTGCTCAAAAAAAAAGAATAGCGATGATCTTACATATATTCATATGTAACAAAACAGTTAACTTTAGTCAATTTAAAGTTGATACACTACTTTGATTAAACTGTCATTCATATTCCAATTTTGTCAAGTGACCCAGTAATGTCCTTAAATCCTTAATAACATTTTTCTCTTTGTGCTCTAAGTAGGCCCTTGCTCCTTTTGGTTTTGCTCAGTATGAGCTTACAAAGTCCCTTGGGTTGTCTTGAATGTTTTTCACAATGATCAGCTTGTTTTGGCTATCACTTTTCCTGAAACTATGATAATCCTTACCACTCTTTTTTTGTACTCTTACTTGTTCATGGTTACTGTGTCTGTCTTGCCTCTCTGTGTTGTCCTCCACTCCCACTCAGTGTTTTCAGAGAGTGAATGTCCTGTGTAGCCATGTTGATTTCTTTATCTGATGCCTTTTTTTTTCTCTTAAGTATATTTACCATTTTAGTGTGAGAACTGTATTTAAATTATAACCTCTAGTCTTTTTTTTTTGAGACAGGATTTTGCCCTGTTGCCCAGCCTGGAGTGCAATGGCCCGATCATGGCTCACTGCAGCCTCAACCTCCTAGGCTCAAGTGATCCTCCTGTCTCAGCCTCCTGAGTAACTGGGACTGTCAGTGCATGCCATAATGCCTGTCTGATTTATTTTTTAGAGACAGGCCTTGCTGTGTTGCCCAGGGTGGTCTTGAACTCCTGACCTCAAGCAGTCCTCTTGCCTCAATCCCCCAAGGTGCTGGTATTATAGGCATGAACCACAGCACTCGGCCATAACCTCCAGTCTTTAAGTCAGAGGAAATAATTATGTATGAAAGATGTTTGGGTGTGATAAGGCAATTGATTAGGAATTTGAAGTAGCAAGCTTTGGGTTTGTATGGGTCAGTGCTTCTCAAACTTAATGTGTATACACATCTCCTGGGGATCTTTTAAAAATGCAGATTCTGATTCAGGTCTGGGGTGGGACCCAAAATGCATTTTTAATGAGTTCCTGTAGTGGCAAGGCCCTAGATAAGATTTAAGACCCTAATATTCTAGGTCCTAAAGCAGGGACTTCTGGTAGGCAACATCACTAGTCTGTAGTTGATGGTCTTACAGGATTCAGACAAAGGAAAGGTGCTGAGGAACGTGAAGACAAACAGATGTGGAGTTCTAAAGATTTAAAAAAAAAAAAAGTAGCTAGTGAATGGTACTTGGAGTGGGAAAGAATCCAGTCTCTGTCACTCATTAGCTGTTACTTTTACAGACTGACTGCCCCAAGTCTTGGTTTCCTTTTGTTAGGATACAGTAATAATAGCCACTTCTTAGGATTTGGTGAAGACTGTTTACCTAAAGTGCTTCTAACACAGTGTTTGGCACATCACATGCTAGACGTTCAGTAAGTTGTTAGAAGCTTAACTGAACCTGGTCCAGATTGCAGAACAGATGAATGATCATGAACTGTGAACACTTAAGGAAGTAGAGTTCGTTAGTGACCAACTTGAGTTGTCATGCCATTTTCTACTTAGGCAAGTTTATTGCTAGATTAGAGGATCACTACAGAGATAATTCCTAGCTTTGGTACAGGAATTTGACAAAGCCTCAAGATACCTTTGTAGGCACAGTAGAGAACTTTCAAGTTAGCGGAGGTAGATGGGTTTGTGGCTGGTGAAACAGGTGTACCAACACAATAGTGAATACAAATTGATGTGAATGAGAAAAGGGGTCTGTAGTGCTTACCATGTTGCTTTTTTGACTCTTTCCAAAATACCTTTTAGAAAAAACCTTGGGTGAGGACAGTTACCAGAACCCATACTTGCCATCTTTGGTGTTTTCAGACACAAGCCTTTGGGGCAGCATCCCTTCTTGAGTATTTTTTTCTGGCATTCTGCTTTATGCTGTTTCTCCCTTGACAACTCTCAGAGCTCTCTGCTGTGCCACTTGAAACTCCCCTTTTCCAGGGTTAACAAACTGGCCTCCTTCTTGTTACTGGTGCTTTAGCTGAAGACTTTTCCTTTAAGATACTGCTATGCCAAGTAGAGCCTACTCATTGTCCCAGGTCTCTGAAAATCTCAGTGTTTAACTCCAAGCCCAGTTATCACCATAGGTCTCTTTAGTGTCCACATGAATGACGTACCTAATATTTCAAACTTTCCACATTCTAAGTCAGCCATGTCTAGTTCCATACTCTGGACCTTGACATACTCAGAGCTCTTAATCTTCACTGTCCCACCTCTTCGTGTTTATCTCATCTGCCACCCTCATTCTTCTTATCAGCCTATTGAAAACACTGATTTTCCACTTATTTGCTCCCAAACTATTGACTTTGTTCTGTCTTTAGCCTATAATGCACGACCCATTCTTCATTTCCTTTGTTGCTGTTATCATCAACTCTGTTGTCCCATTTATTCCTTCATACCCCGTTGGGGGAACAAAATCATAGCTCTGGATGGCTCCAGTGTATCTGAGCTCTGCTGGAGAAAATCCTTCAAGTCCAACTTAGTTTTCTCTTTGCTAGGCGCTGGTTCCTACTGGTACTTTTCCTTAGTTTCCCTGGTCAGCCTTCTCTGCTATCTACACAATAGCTCTGCAGATGGCCTTTTCCGTGTCTCTCAGTTACCCTTAAGATAAAATCAAGCTGGGTGCAGTGGCTCATGCCTGTAATCCTAGGACTTTGTGAGGCTGAGACAAGAGGATTGCTTGAGCTCAGGTGTTTGAGACCAGCCTGGGCAACATAGTGAGACCCTACCTCTACTAAAAATTTTTTTAAAATCAACCGGATGTGGTAGATATTACATGCCTGTAGTCCCAGCTATTCTAGAGGCTGAAATGGAAAGATTGCTTGAGCCCAGGAAGCTTGAGGTTGAAGTAAGCCACTGCACTCCAGCCTGGGGAACAGAACTAGGCCCTGTCTCAAAAAAACAAATAACAATAAGATAAAATGAAAACTATTTAACTTAGTTGTCAGGGTTCTTTGTGATTTGAATTGTTACCTCACTGTTCATCACCCTAACTTGTTTTTGTGAAATGTAGAAAAGGATGAGGCCCTCCGGGGCATTGGTACCACTTTTAAGATGGATGCATATGATCTGTTGATTTTTCATAGTGCGTCTTTGCCAGTCTTTGCAGCATTAGGGTGGAACCTTGAATAAAATCTTCTCATATTCTGCCTTCTCAGGGCATGGACTCTACAGACTTTGATTTTGAATTTCTTTCAGGCAGGAGTTTGTCAAGGAATTTATTTTTATTTTTATTTTTATTTTTTAGACAAGAGTCTTGCTCTGTTGCCCAGGCTGGAGTGCAGTGGTACAATCTCGGCTCACTGCAACCTCTGCCTCCTGGGTTCAAACAATCCTTGTGCCTCAGCTTCCCAAGCAGCTGGGATTATAGGCGTGCACCACCACGCCTGGCTAATTTTTGTATTTTTAGTAGAGATGGGGTTTCGCCATGTTAGGCAGGCTGGTTTCAAACTCCTGACCTCAGGTGATCCACCTGCCTCAGCCTCCCAAAGTTCTGGGATTGCAGGAGTGAGCTACCACACCCGGCCAAAGGATTATTTGAGAAGTTTGTCAAGGATTATTTCTGATGGTTATCAATCCAAGCATTTTGAGACACTTAGTTTTAGCATACAGTTAAATGCTAGAGCTTTGAAAACTGCTTCAAAAGGCAATTTCAAAGTTAGGAATGTTTCCTTGAAAAGCAAAATGCTAAACTAACTCCTTGGTGGATGTGATGTGGCTCTACCCCACCCACATCCCTCAACATACATATTAGACTGGCTAGATATAAAAAGACTGACCAAACCAGGTGTTGGCCAGGTTGTAGAGGGACTGAAACTCTCATACTGCTGGTGGGAAGATAAAATGGTATAGTTCCATCTACTTGGAAAAAGTATTATGGCAGTCTCTTTAAAAATTAAAGCTATTTTTACCACAAAATAATAACTAGATAAGTAGATATATCTATAGTTTCCCCTGTGTTAAATGTTAAGAATACACCTACCATGTCTTATCCAAAAGGGGAGGTCATATACCTAAAGGAGAGTGGGCTGGTCTGGTCCCATATTAACAGATTTTTGGGATCTTGTGCATATATTCCATCAATGGCATGTGTGTCTGGTACCCTGAAAGCATGCATTGATTTTAATTTCAGTCTTGAGAGGTTTATTCCTGCTTCTTGGGACTCCAGCTCCAGACAAGCATTCAAACTGACTTAGAGGCCTGGGAGGAAGTCAGCTCTGGGTGACCTGTGTTTCATTTCATTGCTAGTCAGGGCTGAAGTGGGGCCAATCAGAGCCAGTTATTGAGCACTTATACATATTATTTTGGTTTTACCTCAGCCATTTTGAGGTGAATGTTCTCATTCTTCAGATGAAAAAAAAAAAACCAACTTCAAATTAAGTCTTCTTTCCTAGATTTAGCACACCCATAGCTCCATGCCAAAGCCCTCTTATTCTTCATCCTCATAGATAGAGGGTGTGCTTTGCTTAGGTTCCCCAAGGCCAAGTGTGGAAAATGTTGCTCTTTTTTTTTATGTTTCATGTTTAAATATTTATGATGTGCTGGGTGCTACTGTGCTGAGCTCTTTCCATCTGGTATCTGATTATTGAGCTGCCTAACAATGTTATGAAATAGTTGATACTCCACCCTAGATGCCAGTGAGAAAATAGAGGGTCAGAGAAGCTCAGTGAGCTTCCCAGAGCTCACAGACATATACAAGAGGTGTCAGACACAGGACTTGATCCCAAGCTTGTCTTAAGTCAAAGAATGGGCTTAAGCATGTCATTCTGCTTCCATCCTAAACATTTCAAGTTCAGGGGTACATTGAAGAGAATCTGTATATGTTAGAAGTTTGCATAAGTGAACCTCTCACATGAGGTGATATGCTTATGCTATACCAGATTTCTGGGGTGTGGCCTGAAATCCTATATTATAGCATTAGAAAGGTGGGAATTCTTCTAATAAACAAATTGGCAGCAGTAAAGATGAAGTATGGTTTGGGATTTCTGACTGTGCTGTAGGTATATCCAGGCATTAATAGCAGCTGTGACCAGGGTCCCCAGTGACAGTTTCCCAAATGCTGGCATTGACCTTTAAGCCTGGGTAGTAGAACCCAGCAGTTTTGCTGCTACTGTAACAGCAGGAACTCTGGTCTTCAGTCAGCCTGTAACTTCCTCTAACAGGGCCCTTGTGGCCAGGTCTCAGAGCTGGATATATATCTGTTCATTATATTGTGTTTTGCTGGCATGCTTTTAGTGGTCTTGCTTTTGGTATCTCTTGTTGGGTGGCTGTAGGAGAAGAAAGAGGCTGTTGGCTGCAAAGAAAACTAAGAGGTCATGAGGTTTCCTTTTTTGTCTTCCTAGTACTGAGCATGCTCCATAACCCACTGGGAAATGTGCTAGGAAAACCCCCCTTGAGCTTCCTGCCTCTGGATCCCCTTGGGTCTGACTTGGTGGACAAGTTTCCGGCACCCTCAGTTAGAGGATCACGCCTGGACACCCGGCCCATCCTGGACTCTCGATCTAGCAGCCCCTCTGACTCAGACACCAGTGGCTTCAGCTCTGGATCAGATCATCTCTCAGATTTGATTGTATGTAACTCATTTGGGAAAGGGGGGTTGTGGGTGGAGTTGCCTGTGTGTGTCCAAGGGGAAGGAGGGTACAATATCTATGGGATGCCTGTCCCCTGGAATGCAGGCTGGGAGATGGGATGAGGGGAGGAGTGGAGACCATTGTGAACATTTGTAGAGTTCTCATCCTTAACAGAAAAGAGGATGCTTTGAAGACCCATTGAGCAATACATTTCAGGACCTGAGCTCAGGACTCTCATTTTACTAGTTACTCCAAGAATACTGGAAAACACTTAATTTCAAAAGTAAATGTGAGGGCCTTAGCAGTATTCTGTTTCTTTACCTACATGGGGTGCTTGCTTTAGCCCTTAAACAGTGTCATTTATGTACTTTGATGTATGATATCTCAAAAGCAATAACTTAAAAAATTTTAAAGTAGTAATGCTGAGAGAGGATTTTAATCCAGATCTGACCGACTGTGGCTCCTGTATTTTTTCCACTGACCCATGTCAGCTTTTTTTAATTCACACCATGATGAATCTATGAAACATTGCCTCAGTTAATTTTTGCATTTCACGTTCCTTATCTACAGCCATGTATGATGTGTGTGGTCTTCATGCTAACTGGAGTTGGCAAATGAATTAGAATAGGTAGGGGATATTATAGATAGAGTAGTACAGATAATATAGATAGGGAATAGTAGAAGTAAATACAGGTGGGATTAGCAGTAAGAAATTACCCCAAAATAAGAATACAGTTTCAGATGCCTTATAAGCTTTTTTTTTTTTTTTTTTTCCAAATCTCCCGAGCTGAATGTGCAGTGAATAGAATGGCTTATTTTCCCACCTTCTTCTCTTCCCCATACCCAGGACTGGCAGCATTGGTTGTGATCGCCTGTCAGCCTGTCCTAGAATGTGGAAGTTGGTGTTCTTGCTGCCCATTGGTTTTATCTGTTAAGGCTGCTTTTCTAAAAGGACAATCACATGCGGGTCTCTTTGCTTCTCCGGGCTGCAGTTACCTCTTCTGTAAAATGGGGTCAGATACAGTGCTGGTAGTTCTATGTTACTTAGATTGGACTCAGTCTTGAAAATTTATCTCATGACTGATTAATATTTGGGGATTTTAAAATATTCTGTCAATGAGTTATTCTGATAATGTGGTATCATTTCACACATGTAAATTAGAATTTAAAGGTTTGACACAGCTTATAGTGTTCTGATACATTTATGATACAATGCAGAGCTGTTATAGATAGCATTTTTGGCATTCGACTTTCTAGGAATCTGACCAAAGAAAACAAAAAATATGAAGAAGCTACATCTTAATTTTTGTTTATGGTTCTGAAAACTTGGAAAGTATATATGTAGCAGGAAGAGTATGGGTCAGTGAGATGTACCTTGTTCCCTAAATAGAATATGATAAATGCATTTTAAATGGCTATAAAGACTGGCAATATGGAAAAATTGCTGAATGAGGAGAGAAGGAGAATTTGTTTAAATTATAGTATAACTAGAACTAATCAAAACTGCTCAGGAAGAAAGTCTAAAAGAATATATATCAAATGCTAAATGTCTGTTGGATGTTTTTAATAATTTCTATAATGTGATTATTACTTTATAACAAAACTGTCCTTTAAAACCCTGTCTTCCTTTTTCCTCCCCTAGTCAAGCCTTCGCATTTCCCCACCTCTGCCCTTCCTGTCTCTGACAGGGGGTGGTCCCAGGGACCCTTTAAAGATGGGGGTAGGGTCTCGGATGGACCAAGAGCAAGCTGCTCTTGCTGCAGTCACTCCCTCCCCAACCAGTGCTTCAAAGAGATGGCCAGGAGCTTCTGTGTGGCCATCCTGGGACCTCCTCGAAGCTCCCAAAGACCCCTTCAGCATAGAGAGAGAGGCCAGGCTGCACCGACAAGCTGCAGGTGAGTGTGCCTTGAGCATGTGTGGGGCCTGAGGCCTCATTCTGGGAGCACAGAGGAAGTGACCTTAGTTCACACGCTTGTGAACTGTCTAGAGGAGGCTTGGTTGCATGGTGAAGTCTCCAGATCTGCAAAGAATTATCTTTCTGTGGAGTAAGTGCTAATGGGAACAAACTCAGGAACTTCTTGAGGCTGAGTGGAGAGGAAAGAGGCAGATAATCTGGCACATGCATGTGCCACAGCACAAGGGGCTGGCTCTGTCTCTCACTTGTGCCCTTCCATGGAGACTGGCTGTGTGCTGCTCTTGCTTTTACTTCTTCCACGGGTGGATGTCCTCAAGAGAAGCTCTGGAAGGGATGTCCAGAATTTTGTCTACCCTCTCCACATTCTAATTCAAAGACAGTCAGACACAACTCATGCTGGACCTTTCTTCCCCGAGGCTTTCTGATTGGTACACTCACGGATGCACTGGGGAAGGAGGGGTCCATTTGTCAACCTCTAAGGTAAGGAATGTCACCAGATGTCCTGGTCTCTTAGGAATCCTTAAGGTTCTGACATTTAAATTATCTTAGGCTGGCCTTGGTGGCTCAGCACTTAAGCAGAGGCAGCAGGATGGCTTGAGCCCAGGAGTTGCCCAACCTGGGAAACATAGCGAGACCCCATCTCTATATATTTTAAAAGGTTTAAAAAATAAATTATCTTAAGTATGTATTAAGTTTGTTTTTCATCTTTGTCTAGTACCGCTCCAGGGAGAAGTTCATTAACCACTGGCTCTTCTGAGGTCCTGAATTTGATGACTAAATTAGTGTTAGTTTCTCCATTCCATTTATTTCCGTGTATCTGTTTGCTCACAGAGTTGGGCTGGATCTCATTCTTCTCTGATAGTGCTGTGCCCTGTTCACCTAATGATTTTGGCAGCCCATCTTAGTACTTTTTCTGGTGCCATTGTTTTCATATGAAATGACATTACCATGCTTTTGAATGAGACCATTATATTCTGTTTTTGTCGTAAAAGATTGCTGATATTGCCCAGTTTCTTGCTGTAGCAACACCTTGGGCCTATTCCTTTTAGGAAGTGTCCTTCCACATCTTTGTCCTGAATGAAAATGATAGTTCCTTTCATTGGCTGTCTGCCTCTTTGCTGAAAGAGGAGGGTGAAATAAATGGGCAAGAACTAACTAGTCCTCACTAAGGTCAGTCTCTGATTTGGAAAGGTACAAACAGTGGGGACAGGATTGAAGACTGATTATCTTACCATGTTGACATCAAGGAAGGCCCATTGTCCATTTGGGTGCTATAAAGATGAGTCTGGCTTGGAACAGTTGTGACATTCTTGTCTTACTGGGTTGCTAGTGCTGGTTTTTATTGGCAGTGTCCTAACTTCTGTGATTAATGAGTTCAGAACCAAGACAGGGAAACAGAATAGAATGTTTCTCATTTGAACATTGGGGAGAAGGCCCATTTGTACCAGTAAGCCTGTAAGATGTTCTATTGCTCTGTTTATTTTCAAGTAATTATGAATTAGTAGTACTGTAAGCAATAAGATAAAACTGCTTTGTGGTTAGCATATTAGTTGAATGTTTGAAAATAACATGGGGTGTAAATTTTTACCCTACACATCTGGCTTGGCATTCCTTTCCATTTTAGTGGGGACAGAATTAGCAAAGTAGGATTATCATACTTGACTGAGTGGATTGGTGAGACATAGGTTTCTTGCTTTTCGGAATAATCATGGATATTCTCTCAGGCATCTGGGCAAGGATTGTGGCCAGTCAGGTTCTTACTGGACAAGCTCACCCCAGGGAAGAGTGGTGGCTTTGCTGATTTTCTAACCTCCCCTGTTTATCTCTTTGCCATCTACCAAAGCTGTGAATGAAGCCACCTGTACCTGGAGTGGCCAGCTTCCTCCCCGGAACTATAAGAACCCCATCTACTCTTGCAAGGTGTTTCTAGGAGGTGTTCCTTGGGATATTACAGAAGGTGAGCTGTCTCTAAGACCTCCTGCTTTAAGAGTAGAAGGGTGGGGCATGTCTTTCAGGAGCATGAAACTTGGAATTGAGGCCAGGGGCTGAATTCCCTGCCTGAGTTCAGGGGTATTACATGAGTGTCTGAGGGGAGAGATGCATTTCATATACCCCCATAGTGCTCCTATGTCGGGAGCTTACACCGGAGATCAGCATCCATTTCTGAGTTGTCAGTCAGTGGGGATGAGCCAGGGAGGAGAATGCTGGTGATTCTGTGTTTGCGTCTTTACTGGGAAGGATGGTTCCTCAGCTTCTGCCATTGTTTTCTGTCTCTTTGCAGCTGGATTAGTTAACACCTTCCGTGTTTTTGGCTCTTTGAGTGTGGAGTGGCCTGGTAAGGATGGCAAGCACCCCCGGTGTCCTCCCAAAGGTAATATGCCTAAAGGTAATAAAGACATGGTAGGAGCTTTTTTTTCCCTTCCCTAGAACATAACTGCACCTATGGGTGCTGGGATGTCACAGCTGCATGTTGGTAACATGGTGGGCACTCCAGGGCACAGACCTGTCATCTGTCAGCACTTTCTCTTCAACCTAACACGTCCCTCTATTTCTTCGGAGCTAATGTTGCATCTGTCCAGACTTACACAGCAGTGGGAGCTGCCTCTGAAACCCCTTGTACACTTCTGTCTAAACCTGAACCCAAGCAGCACCTTTCCTCTCAAAATAAGGTGTTTGAAAAGCTTTCCCTTGCCTGCCTGTCCTGCCCAGTTACGTTGTTGCCTGACCTAATTCTGAAGTCCCTTTGGAGTTGGCAGGAATGAGGACCAAGCATCTGATTCCTCACTGGTCTGAAATGAGATCCCCTCCCTGTAGAAAGGAGCAGCTGCTATTTTCACCCTGCTCCATCTTCATTGAACTGAACTAATGGTTTAAGTAGGCGTTTAAAGCAATAACTGCCATCCTTCCTGCCCCCAGGAAAGCCTGGCTCTGCTGACCTGAACATGCTGTGTGTTCTGGCATAGAGAGCTGTGGTAATGGTGGGATCTCTCTGTCTCAGCTTGCCAGTCCTTTCCTTCACCAGGGTGGGAGGGAGGCCAACAACCCTGGGCATCTGCATAGCAAATGCTTCCACTCAACAAGACTTTTCAGGAGTAAAACAAAAATGTATCTTATACACAAGGCCTTCTTTCTTGGAAGAAACTCCCTGCTGCAAAGCCAAGGCTGAGGAGTGGCCACCTAAGGGATATTAATGTGATTTTTCCTCTCATTGGGAATAGGGTATGTGTATCTGGTCTTCGAACTGGAGAAGTCTGTCCGAGCCTTGCTTCAGGCTTGCTCTCATGACCCGCTGAGCCCAGATGGCCTGAGTGAATATTATTTCAAGATGTCCAGCCGAAGGATGCGCTGCAAGGAGGTGAGTTAGCATGATGTCCTTTCTAGATCAAGGTTCTTGGCGTATTGAGGCACTGGATTTTCTTGGGGTAGGTGGATAGGTAGGCTGCAGGCAAGGAGTATTCCTGCTGAGGCAAGAAGGCTCTTCTTCTCCCACAATAAAATAGCAGTATCCTCTCAATTATATAAAAAAGAAAAGAAAGCAACCTTTGGGCCTTAATGGGGTATGTGCATGCACACATGCGCGTGCCTGCCCATGGTAATCAAACTGTCTCCCAGCCTTTACTCTACTCTTCTTTCTTGAAGCCAACACTTTAGTTTTAAACCTCTTGTCTTAGAAGTGAAATTGAGAACAGCAGACTTCTCTACTTGTACTTAACTGATAAACCTACAGCTGTTTTTCCCTGGTCTTGCCCTTCCTGTGCCTTCTTACCTCCCAGTCTGTGGGGGTGAATTCCTCTTTAGCCCACATCCACCTGTGGGTCACTTCTTCATTCTCATTCGGGGCTTTTTAGTTTTGTGGGTTTTCCCCATGAGATTCTCTCTTCCTACGTCTTTTCTAATATCAGCCTTATGTATCCTTGGCAGCATGGGTCTCTAACGAGTTTATCTCACCTGGGGATCTCATTGCTCATTCTTGGGCCTTATCCCAGACTTACTGAATCACTCTGGGTGGAATTTAGGAATCTCCAACTGAACAAAGATCCCCAAGTGGATCTAGTGGATAGTGTTTGAGAATCACTTGTCAAAGCAAGTTTTGAGCTCCGGAATCAGTGTGGTGTTAAAATCAGATTCAAGAGCACACAACTTTTGTGACATAGAACTAGACATTTAATATCTCTGAAACTTTGTTTCCTCTTCTCTTCTATAAAATGGGAAACGAAAATGCCTATTTTAGTAAAAAGATCAGTGATTGCCAGGGGTTTAGCATGAAGGGATGAATCAGTGAAACTATTCTGTATATGGTGGATACATGTCATTATACTTTGGTTCAAACCCATAGAATGTAAAACAAACACCAAGAGTGAACCCTGATGTAAACCATGGACTTTGAGTGGTGATGATGTGTCAGTATAAACAAATGTTCCACTCGCATGCGGGATCCTGATAGTGGAGAAGTCACACAAGTGTGGGGGCAGAGAGTATTTGGGAAATCCCCGTACTTTCTGCTCAGATTTACTGTGAACCTTAAAGCTTCTCTAAAAACAATCTATAAGGTAAGAGGGGAAATGCCTATTTTATTGGGATGGTCACATTAGATTTAAAATAAATCCATGTAACAAAGCTGGCTCTTGTTCTGCGTTATTGAGAGGGCAGGCTCGTCCTCTGGCTACCCACAGTGACCCACAGCTTCTGTACCTTATCTGCTTCCTTACTGTGTGGAGCTTGTGTAGTCATCTCACCTTAGTAAATGTTCTAGGACTTACTTAACATGCTCCTTCCTCCCCTCCTGCTTTCACAACCAGAGATGGCCATATGCATATCACAGAGCCCCTCCCCTTCCTCAGTGCCCCTGTTGACACCATCCTGTCTCCCATTCCCTCCTCATCGCCTACAGGGATTTAATCTTTCTTTGATTCACTGGCTATAGGCTGATGTGGTTCTCCTTCCTCTCTGACTTTTTCCTTTGCGTTCCCCTCCCCGCCAGCACCAGTATAGCCAATCTTTGACTCCCTCCTATCTTCTTTTCTAGTTCAGATAAATGACTCACTTTTGTGGCTCCTTTCATCTTTAGACCCAGATTCACCTTTCTAGCCTCATGTCCTACCTGAGCCCCACCTTCCTGTGGTACCCTCCTTCAGGATGTCTTGTAATCCCAAACTCTTTTGTGGGCAAAATGGGCTTTTTCATCTTCCAGTGAAATTGGCTCCCCTCTCGTAACTTCTGCCAGGTCCTCTCATCCCATGACTGTGTAGGCCCAGCACCTACCAGGCCTGATTCTTCCTTGCTTGCCCATCCTGCTTATGCCATCTGAGTACTGCAGACTCTCTGTTGAAGAATCTCTTTGGTCTTGGCCTGTTCTCTGCTCATTGCCACCAGCCTTATCCAAGTCTTAATCACCTGTCCTTTGAAAGTACTGTTTTTGCCTCCTTGCTGGTTTCTGCCTCAGATCTCTTCTGCTTCAAGACATATTTTTAGATCTTCACTTTGTTCTGGAGTCCTACACTTGCTCTACCAGGTTTTGTTCCAGGTTCAGGAGATTCAGAGGCAAAGGACACGGTCAGCCCCAGCCCTTCAAGACTCCAGGGATCTTGTATGTGACTTTCTACCCAGCCTCTCTCCAGTCATTTCCACTGCTCTGGGCACAAACTCTCTGAAGCCTAGGTTGGGCCAGTAACCATCTCATATAAATATCATAAGCACTCCCATCCCTCTGTCCTTTAGGATCCTAGCCTTTAATTTCTCTGTGAGTCCTTCCTTTCTTGAGGACCTCAGATTATGCTCTTTTCATCAGTGTCCACGGCCCTTTGTTGGAACCTCACAGTTGGAAGTTGAAATAGAATGCTGGGCTCCTGGGTTTGGTCATGTGGTACTTTTTTGCTTACTCTCCAGCATGAGTGAGTAATCTGTCCACTTGTACCATTCTGGACACATGGACTCAGTAAAATTCAACTCCAGTTGGGGTGGAGTAAGGGTGGTTTATTGGATGCCTGTGTGCCTGAGACTGGGCAACAACACCTTTTCACCCCTGTAAGGGCCTTAGCAGCCCAGCTTCAGTATCTCCAGAGCATGTGCCTTGCCATGCAAGCGCCTCTCTCTCTGTGGCTCTCTGCCAGGGCTGATACACCTTTGGGTGGTTTTCAGGTGCAGGTGATCCCCTGGGTATTAGCCGACAGTAACTTTGTCCGGAGCCCATCTCAGAGGCTTGACCCCAGCAGGACGGTGTTTGTTGGTGCTCTGCATGGAATGCTAAATGCTGAGGCCCTGGCAGCCATCTTGAACGACCTATTTGGTGGAGTGGTGTATGCTGGGATTGACACAGATAAGCACAAGTATCCCATTGGTAAGTGTCCCACTTCTGTGTGCTAAAGCTTGGTTGGCCCCTGGGAGTAGACCAAGATTGTGATACTTCCCAAGATTGTGATACTTCCCCATGGGAGTGAGGAGAGAGGCCTGACCCAGGTCTGCAGATCAGCATATACCAGCACCTTAATATCTTTTTCTAGACAAGTCACGAGTACTGGCCCTTCTGTATCTACCCCTCTACCCACCATCTCAGACCATGCAGTGGGAGAAAAAGCAGTTGGAGACTACAAGAGGTGATAAGAAGTGAGAGTGAGGTGTAGGAACTTTGTTGGAAGCTTAGAGTTTACAGCCAAACCAGTTTGGAACAGACAACAGGTGTTCAGGAAAAGGCTGCAATTCTCTGTACTTCCCTGGTTTCTTTTATTAAAAGTTCTTGAAAAGCTCTGGCATTATCTAAGGTCAGAGACCAGGTCAGGCTGGAGGAGGACTTTCTGAGTGAGTCAGGCAACAGAGTGTGGCCTGTGCTTCCCTAACTCAGAAGTCTGTGGGCTTAACCACTAGGTTTTGATCAGCTCCTCTGAGAAAGGAGGTCAATTCACTAGTCCTGGCAAAATGTCAATGATGGGGTATGGAGGTAGAGCAGAGCCTGAACTCTGTGATTAAGATGTGGCTAACCCACCTCCCCAAATGCTTAGTCTTCACACCCACACTGAATCTGGTCAGGAAGGAGCACCGTGTACTTACCAATGCTGTGCAGCAGATTGAGAACAGGGACTTCAGAAGCTGCAGGAGCGGAGGAGGCACTTGGCAGGATGGGGCTTCTTCCAGCTCTCCTAATAGGTCTCCAGAGTGCCTCCAGGCTAGGAGAGGTTCAGTTCAACTGCTGGGCTTACCCTTCAGACAAGTGTTCTATCTGCATCTTGGCTTCCACTCTGAAACCTTTAACCTTACCTATGCTTCTACCTGCACTGAAGGAGTCCCGTCCCTGCCCTGCCCTGCCCTGCCCTACCCTGCCATCTTGATCAGCAAATTCTTCCCCCATTCCTGAATGGTTTGCGCTAACATGATCTCCACTGTCAAATATGGTACGAATATGGTAGCCACCAGCTAAATGTGGCCCCATTGAGTTTTGGAAACATGGCTGTTGTCACATTTGGAAATAATATTTTTAACATACAGGGTTAAATAAAATTTTTTTTTTTTTGAGATGGAGTCTCACTCTGTTGCCGTGCTGGAGTACTGTGGTGTGATCTTGGCTCACTGCAGCCTCTGCCTTCTGGGTTCAAGTGATTCTCCTGCCTCAGCCTCCTGAGTAGCTGGGACTACAGGCGTCTGCCACCACGCTCAGCTAATTTTTGTATTTTTAGTGGCGACAGGGTTTCACCATGTTGGCCAGGATGTTCTCCATCTCTTGACCTCATGATCTGCCCACCTTGGCCTCCCAAAGTGCTGGGATTACAGGCGTGAGCCATCGTGCCCGGCCAATAAAATATATTATTAATGTCACCACTTTAAAATGTCAATGTGATGACTAGAAAATTTAAAATTACATAAGGGCTGGCCGTGACGGCTTATGGCTATAATCCCAGCACTTCGGGAGGCCGAGGTGGGCGGATCGTTTGAGTCCAGGAGTTCGAGACCAGCCTGGACAATATGGTGAAACCCTGGCTCTACAAAAAATACAAAAATTAGCCGGGCGTGGTGGCTCATGCCTGTAGTCCCAGCTACTTGGGAGGCTGAGGCAGGAGGATTGTTTGATCCCGGGATGCAGAGGTTGCAGGGAGCTGAGATCATGCCATTATACTCCAGCCTGGGTGACAGAGGGAGACCCTGTCTCAAAAAATAAATAAAGTAACATCGTAGCTCACATTAGATTTCTGTTGGACAGCACTGGTATCATAAAGGGTTTCCTGCATTTTAAAAGAGTAGCATTTGGGAGAATTTGGTTAGAAGGGAAGCTTGTGTCTGTTGTCCTAGGATCTGGTCGTGTGACTTTCAATAACCAACGGAGTTACCTGAAAGCAGTCAGCGCTGCTTTTGTGGAGATCAAAACCACCAAATTCACAAAGAAGGTGAGTTGGCTGGTTTATGCCCTTACTCTGGAGTATATGAGAGGGATTTGGGCAGTTACTACCCAGGGCAGGCCTGAGACCTGAAGCTGTGTTTGTGCTGGGTGTGTTTAGGGAAGTGAGCCAAACTCCAGAGAATTAACATTGAGGTTAGGGTTTGGGAGTGGGCTTGGTCTTTGTACACCCAGGAGAAAGGGAACTGGGACTGTTGAGCCTCTTTAGTGTGTAGGGTGCCTTCCCTCACTGTGGTATTTCTCTGGCATTGCTGAGTAGCCTGACTTCCCATTTTCCAACCTTTCGGGAATCCTCTGAACACTTGCTCATATTGCTAATTGATAGAGGGCTGAGGTACAGTTTGCCGAGAGGACCAGGCATATTAAGGTGTGTGGTTGCCTGAATTCCAGAGGCATCCAGCCTGACTCTTCTTGGTGTAGGAGTCTGCTCTCTAGAACCCCTTTCTGTGCTTCAGGCCCATAATTCTCTGCAAGCCTCCTTTAAAACAGGCAAATAACCTGCATTCCGATATCCTGCATTCCTGTGTGTGGCCAATAATATGTACTTCTTCTATAGCCTATTGAGCCTCCTGGTAAGAAGAGCCACTTCGTCATCTTATTTTGCTTTTGTGCAGGTTCAGATTGACCCCTACCTAGAAGATTCTCTGTGTCATATCTGCAGTTCTCAGCCTGGTCCTTTCTTCTGTCGAGATCAGGTGGGTCCGATGTCTGTGAAGTCCCTGCCCTCAATTAAAAATTGTTTGCTGGGTGTGGTGGTTCACACCTGTAATCCCAGCACTTTGGGAGGCTGAGGCGGGCGGATCCTGAGGTCAGGAGTTTGAGACCAGCCTGGCCAACATGGTGAAACGCCGTCTGTACTAAAAATACAAAAATTAGCCTGGCATGGTGGTGTGTGCCTGTAATCCCAGCTACTCAGAAGGCTGAGGCAGGCGAATAGCTTGAACCCAGGAGGCAGAGGTTGCAGTGAGCCGAGATCACACCACTGCACTTCAGTCTAGGGCAGAGCGAGAGTCCGTGTCAAAAAAAAAAAAAAAAAAATTTTTTTTACGCCAACTTCATGACATTGAATGTTGGAGTTCCGAGGTACCTTGTGTTGTCTGAGAGCATAGAGGAGGCAGCAGTAATGTTTGCTGAAGGTCAAACCAGGGACACACTTTAGATAGCTTTATCCAGAACTCTTAGGAAAATATGTTGAATTGAGTCTTTATACTTTGGCCTTTTTCTTGCCTGGGATGTTGCTATGCAGTATGCCACTATTGCTGAGAGGTGGTTTTATAGATGATAGAAGCCTGACTGGGTATGATCAGCAGTACGTAGAAGCCAGGCTCAGCTGCTCTAACCCTGAGGCCTTCTAAGCTGATTTTTTCTCTACTCAAGGGCTTCCTCCTCCTTTGCATCTGAACTTCTGGACGACTTTGATATTTGCACCTGGGCTGTACCCACAGGTGTCAGTGACAGGCAGAAAGCAGCGAGGTGGCTTTCTATTGAATGTTCCTGGGTGATGGAATGTGGATCTGGATGCGTTTGGCAGTGCTTCTCAAACCTTAATTACAGACATATCACCTGAGGATCTTAGATTCTGATTCGATGGGTTTGGGATGGACCCTGAGATTCCATGTTTCCAACAAGTATCCAAGTGGTGTCAGTGCTGCTAGTCAGCATCATCCTTTGACAGGTGTTAGGGGAAGTTTGGAACCTCTTAGGACACCAGCAGCAGTCCATCCATGCTTAGTGGGTGCTTTTTAAATTTTATTTAAAATTTTTTTGCAGTAATGCCATTGCTCAGATTTGGAGTCTCCTGTATATGGTTAAACCGAGGCTCTCAAGTGAGAGTTTGAAGTTAAGTTTGGATTGTTAGCTAAAGCCTGAGAACGAGTATCTCTCTGATCAGGCTCATCTACCAGGCTTTTATGGATCTGGATCTTTCACAGATAATCTCCATAGTCAGATAACTGCTCAGACATTAGTGGCTTGCCTGAGATTACACAGCAACCCAGAGATGGGACTAGACTGAGAAACAAACCCAGTCACCTCTCCTCACTTAATGGGAAGAAAGCAGGATGTTGCCTAGCATTAGAATTTGTTGTCAGTGTCTTTATACATTCTCCATGTTAGCAACCATGTGATACAACTACTTTGTAGGAGGTGAGAAGGGCAGGGGAACAGGACAGCGGCTGTCATGGTTAGAGGAGATAAGAGAAACTAGCATGGTCTCTGTACACACTAGGAGCCCGACATGTTTAAGTAAGGGGACCTGTAACAAGGATGGCGGGTTTGCCATAGTTAATCAGGCTTCTGTGTTGGGGTGAGAGCGCTTCTAGGGACCATCTCTTCTAATCCATAGAGGCCATCGGGGAGTCTCCCACCCCTTCTCCAAACAGAACAAGCAGCTCATGCAACAGCTCCTTTGTCTGGTGCTGACACAGGCATTATGGCATCCTCCTTTTTGTTCCCTCAACCCAGGTCTGTTTCAAATACTTCTGCCGGAGCTGCTGGCACTGGCGGCACAGCATGGAGGGCCTGCGCCACCACAGCCCCCTGATGCGGAACCAGAAGAACCGAGATTCCAGCTAGAGGAGCTGGCCTTGCCCAGTGGCCTGTGGCGCCTGAAGCTGGCAGGTCAGGCAAGCAGCCTGCACCACCCTGCCATTGGCGACCAGGGAGCTGGCTTCCCGAGGACAAGGGAAAATTGTAGTCACCTTTGCACTTGCTGAATCTGTCTTTGTTTCTGCACTAATTAATGCACATTGAGTTTTGTCGGGTTTTGTTTTCAGGGGGTATGCCAGGGGCAAGGACTCTCTGGCTTACCCTCCAAGCGACTCTGTAGTTTTCCCAGATTTTAGTTCCTCATTTTGCAGATGAAAAGCGGGGAAAAAAAAAAAAAAAGAACTACGTGTCCAGAAGGTATTGAGGTATTTACACGGATGCCTACACCTAGGTTTATTTATTAAAAGCGCTTTTTTACATTCCTTGCAATACTGATGGTGATGATGCGCAGGTCTCATTGGTTTCATTCTTGCAGTTGCCATACAGTGCCTTTCCATTTATTTAACCCCCACCTGAACGGCATAAACTGAGTGTTCAGCTGGTGTTTTTTACTGTAAACAATAAGGAGACTTTGCTCTTCATTTAAACCAAAATCATATTTCATATTTTACGCTCGAGGGTTTTTACCGGTTCCTTTTTACACTCCTTAAAAACAGTTTTTAAGTCGTTTGGAACAAGATATTTTTTCTTTCCTGGCAGCTTTTAACATTATAGCCAATTTGTGTCTGGGGGACTGCTGGTCACTGTTTCTCACAGTTGCAAATCAAGGCATTTGCAACCAAGAAAAAAAAATGTTTTTGTTTTATTTGAAACTGGACCGGATAAACGGTGTTTGAGCGGCTGCTGTATATAGTTTTAAATGGTTTATTGCACCTCCTTAAGTTGCACTTATGTGGGGGGGTGGGGTTGATAGAAGTTTTTAATCACAAAGTCACAGGACTTTTTTCTTTTGTAACTGAGCTAAAAAGGGCTGCTTTTCAGTGGGGGCAGATGAAGGCTCACAGGAGCCCTTTCTCTTAGAGGGGACAAGTACCCTTATATCTTTAATTTGAGGAATGTATGAGATAACAGTTGCAGTTGACTGAAATGCTACTGGAATTTGAAAACTTGACTTTTTTCTTTCCTTTTTTTTTTTGAAAAAGAAAACACAAAAACTACTTGCCCCTCCTAGGGAAGCTGTGTGCCAAAGAACCAGTGTCATAACCCCTCCCTCCTGCTGAGCTGATGTTGCATTGTTGCATATCCCAGCTACTCTGTGGGTTTTGTGAAGCTGTGTGTGAAGTCTCTACCTCATTGTAGTATATGCAGGCAAGACTGCACTCTCCTACAGATGTGTGGAGTAAGCTGTGGTGTAGTTTTTTTGGCACATAATAAACACGTTGCAGCAGAGTTCTGGTTTTGTCTCTGTGTTTGAGGTCTGGGAGCAGGGGTCTAATGGGGAGTAAGGGAGTAATGGCGCAGCCGTAGCTTGTTTCCTTGGATTTCTGTGATGGGATCCCGGCCCAGGATAATAGTGGGACCATGTGGGAGACCTGCCCTGTGAGTACTTCTTGGTCCTTTCTATCATCAAATACATTTTGGAGATGCCTCTCCAGTGGGTGGGTGCTTCTAGCCCAAATATAAAAAGTCCTCATATCTTAGCTTCTCAGGGGTCCTCACAGCCTCCAGGCCCAGCCTGGAGAATGCTGGAGGCACAGCTGCTCATGGGCCAGCAGAAGCCACTTGTTCTCAGCTTCTCCTGCAATTCTTGGCTTATTACTTCTTCAGAGGCTGCTCATCCTCTTGGACCCACCTATGATGACTGAGTTCCTTTCTGAGAGGGAATGATTTGGTTTTTGCTGTTCAGAGAGCCCTGTCAATTGAACTTTTTTAGAGCTCACAGGATCTGTGGCAGGGTCTGCTGATTTTTTTTTTTTTTTTCCCAGTCGAGTTGGCCTGGGCCCAGCTGTTGGACTGATTCTTTGGGAACCTCCAACTTAGTCTGAGGTAGAGGGAACCCGGCATACTGAAGCTGGCTCTTGTGAGAGAGGTGCAAGAACTATTGGGCAAGGTGGGGGAGTCTCCTCACAAAATGAGAGGCCTGGCCGGGCACGGTGGCTCAGGCCTGTAATCCCAGCACTTTGGGAGGCCAAGATGGGCAGATCACGAGGTCAGGATTTTGAGACCAGCCTGGCCAACATGGTGAAACCCTGTCTCTATTGAAAATACAAAAAATTAGCCGGGTGTGGTGGCAGGCGCTTGTAATCGCAGCTACTTGGGAGGCTGAGGCAGGAGAATCACTTGAACCCGGGAGGCAGAGGTTGCAGTGAGCCCAGACCATGCCACTGCACTCCAGCCTGGGCAATAGAGTGAGACTCCGTCTCAAAAAATAAAAGGGGAGGCCAGACTGGGCACACTGGCTCACGCTTATAATCTCAGCACTGTGGGAGGCTGAGGCAAGAGGATTGCTTGAGCCCTAGGGGTTTGAGACCAGCCTGAGCAACATAGGGAGACCCCATCTCTACAAAAAAAAAAAATTAGCCAGGCATGGTGGTGTGTGCTTATAGTTCCAGCTACTGGGGAGGCTGGGGCAGGAGTATCATGTGAGCCCAGGAAATTGAGGCTGCAGTGAGCTGTTAACCGTGTCACTTCACTGAAGCCTGGGCAACTGAGCAAGACTATCTCAAAAAAAAAAAAAAAAAAAAAAAAAAGGCTGGCCGGGTGCAATGGCTCACACCTGTAATCCCAGCACTTTGGGAGGACGAGGGCGGGCGGATCACCTGAGGTCAGAAGTTGGAGACCAGCCTAGCCAAAATGGCGAAACCCCGGCTCTACTAAAAAAGTATACAAAAATTAGCCGGGCGTGGTGGCGTACGCCTGTAATCCCAGCTACTTGGGAGGCTGAGGCAGGAGAATCGCTTGAACTTGGGAGGCAGAGGTTGCAGTGAGCTGATACCGCGCCACTGCACTCCAGCGTGGGCGACAGGAAGACTACGTCTCAAAAAAAAAAAAAAAAAAAAAAAAAAACCCTGATCTTTCACTTCGGGCCTGACAGCAGCTTGATTGGAAGTTTGCTCCCGCAATTCTGAGATTCTGGCCTTTTATTTTGTCCCAGTGCCACTTTTGGTGCCAGGGTTTCCTGCCCTTCAGGTTTCCATCCCCAGTCGAGAGTCCGACTGGAGTACCTAAGGTGCGTTGAGGAATGAGGCACAGCCCTTGGGCTGCTTAACTCATCCAGCCTGGCCAGCTCAGCCTTCCCCTATCAGGTAGGGGCCTAGGACCGCTGTCAGCCCAGGGAGCAGAGTTGGAAGAAGGGGCAGGGCCCTACCTAGGCTGCGGCCCATCGGGGCAGCCTGAGCTGGTGGCTTCGGAAGGCCCTGGTTTGGGGATGGGTATGGCAGGAACAGCCTGAAGATGGTGGTTGGAGAGGGTGTCTGAGGTGCTGGGAGTTCTGCAGGTGATTTGGGCCCTTCATGTCAATATTGGAGAGGTTGCTGTGTGCTAGGCGCTGTTCAAGCAGTGGGAATTAGCTAAACAAAATGACCATTACTGTCATGGAGCTCACCCCTAGTTGAGAAAAATAAGCCGAGTCACACGGCAAGTGCTAGGAAATATAAGCAGGGATAGTGAGGGAGTTATTTTACCTAAGTCTGAAGGGAAAGCCCTCTGATAAGGAAACATTTGAGCAAAGGCCCGGAAGAAATGAGATATGTCTCTCCCAGTCGCACCCTGTCTCTACCTGCCAAGTCTCTGGCCAGCGGAGTGGGTGGGGACCCTGGGCGGCCGTCATCCCGCACTTCATTGTTCCGCGGCCCTGGATCGCCTTCCTTTCTCGGTCCTCCCGAGGATCGGATGCCTCTCCTCTCCCTGACGTGTATGGAAGAGATGGACCGCTCCTACGCTAGAGCACAGCACACGGGCGGTCCCATTAAAAATCAGATGAGGGAGAGAAGCTAGCCCAAGTCAACCAAGAGGGAGCGGGGAGCGGAAAGGGAGGGGCCGTCGGGGGCGGGACACACCCCGCCCACCGGAGGGGCGCGCCGCCGCCGCTTCCGCCCCACTCCGCCAGGGGGCGCTGTGTGGCTCCCTAGTAGGCTCAGCGCGCCCGGTACCGGCGGAAGCGGCTTTCTGGCCTAAGCTTTAATAGGCCTCGCCTGTGCTTCCTGTTTCCTCTTTACCAAGGACCCGCCAAGATGGTAGGTGTTTTGGGTCGAGGCCGGCATCCTCCATAATCGTCTTCCATCTGCAGCTTACCGCGGTCTTCAGCCCACAAAAAGAGGCCCTGGGCCGGGCGGGCGCGGAGCCCTGTCAGGCTGGAGCGCAGCGGGAAGGCAGCTTCCGCATTGAGCCCGGCGTCCGGCAGTGCCCAGCTGGGCCCCCTCTCCGGCTCATCGCAGCCGGCGGTCCCCAACCACACCCGCCGGGGCTCGGTGCGGCACTCTTCCCAAAAGGTTGCACTGGCTCGTGAGTGATCCTGTGCTCTCCACCCGCAGGGCCGCGTTCGCACCAAAACCGTGAAGAAGGCGGCCCGGGTTATCATAGAGAAGTATTACACGCGCCTGGGCAACGACTTCCACACGAACAAGCGCGTGTGCGAGGAGATCGCCATTATCCCCAGCAAGAAGCTCCGCAACAAGATAGCAGGGTGAGTCGGAGCTTCCTCGGTCTCCGGGGCCCCGCGGCCTGTTTATGTGCTCTGCCGCCCTCCGACTCTGTAAGAGACGGTACTGTGGTGGTTTCGTTAGCCTGAGCTCCCTGGTGTCCCGGAGGAGGGCTAGAGCTCTGCGTGTGCAGGATTTCCGTTGTGAACTTAGGCTTGTGTCATGACTGGCCGCGGTGACACTGGGTTGGAGGTAGCCACCGTCGGACCTCTTGCCTTGTAGGTGTCAGCTTTCTTTTCTTCTCCTTTTTTTTTCTTTCTTTTTTTTTTTGAGAGGGAATCTTGCCCTGGCGCCCAGGCTAGAGCAGTGGCGCTATCTCGGCCCACTGCAACCTCTGCCTCCCGGGTTCAAGCGATTCTCCTGCGTCTGCCTTCCGAGTAGCTGGGATCACAGGCACGTGCCACCACGCCCGCCTAATTTTTGTGTTTTTAGTAGAGACGGGTTTCACCATGTTGTCCAGGCTGGTCTCGAACTCCTGACCTCAAGCGATCCGGCCTCCCAAATTGTTGGGATTACAGGCGTGAGCCACCGTGCCCGGCTAGGTGTCAACTTCTAATGCGTCTTCACAGTTGCAGTTACTGTTCGAGAGATTTATAGGAATATGGTCTGGAAGAATAGTGCCAAAGTCAACGTATTAATTGCCAAATTATGTGAATTTGAAATTGGAAGAAAGAAAATGAAGGCTGTGAAGGGTCGTGAAACTGCGGGGCGGGGCGGGGCGGGGGAGGGGGAGTTGATCACTATGAAGGAGAGTTTGAATAGTGAGTGAGAAACCAAAGGGAAGGAATGCTCAGACCAGTGGAGGTTCTATGTGTAGGAGGTCCCAGTATAGTCCTCTCCCTTCTCACTGTGGAAAAGAACTAAAGCGGGTATTTATATATCCACATGTGCTGAGTACCAGGTGGGAGTTGATTTGTTTTCTCACTGTTCTCTTTGGCTATGCGTGCTTTGTAGCTATGTCACCCATCTGATGAAGCGGATTCAGAGAGGCCCTGTAAGAGGTATCTCCATCAAGCTGCAGGAGGAGGAGAGAGAAAGGAGAGACAATTACGTTCCCGAGGTAAACTTTCTGGATAATTGGGCTTCTGGCTAATCCTCGAATGATAAAGCTGTGGGTTCCGGCTTCCAAAGGGACCTCAGCTGAATCTGAGACCTTTTATCCATACATTTCCTAACCAGCTGTAGGTGCCCATAGCCCCCTATCAGTTTCTTAGCCTCCATTCTGCTCTTTTGGAACTAGTTTAGTCCATATTTCATGAGAGCCCTTAATAATGTTGATTTGATGACTGCTATCGTGGCACGTGGGTTTTTCATTTGCCCCTAATATAGTATTCCTTGGTGTAAACAAAGACTTCAAGTGTTCTGAATACTGAATAGTAGTATTGAGGGCATGGGAAGGTAAGACCAGAAGAACAGGTCATCGGGGTCTGTAATACTGTAGAAACTGCTTGCCTTGTGAGAGGAATGCTATCCTTGTGCAACTCCTCTTCTCCATATTTAAGAACCTGGGGAAAGGAGGAGGAGAGGTGAGTGATAATCTCATTGATTGGTATGTTGAGCCTATCTCGTTTGCTTCTAGGTCTCAGCCCTGGATCAGGAGATAATTGAAGTAGATCCTGACACTAAGGAAATGCTGAAGCTTTTGGTAAGTGTTTGGTGGATTCCTAAAGTGGTATTTTCCTGGTCAAAAACCATCAGTAGGTCTTACTATCCAAGGTCACCCAGCTAGTAAGTGGCAGAGTTGGGAATCCCATCTAAACTTCTAGCCACTAAATTAGACTGCTTTCATAATGGGTGTAGCGAAAGTTGTGTGCATTGAGTTTGCTCGCCTCAGGATCATGATTCCCAAATCTAGTGGCTTTCAGGATACCTTTTCTCTCTTGGCTGCTTCTGTTCTTGGTCTTATGGCTGGCTTAGGTTGCCCCCTTTGTGTCAGCCCTGGCTGTCTTCATTCTGCCTGCTTTTCTTCTGTGATGGTATTCCTTTGGTGTCTCCATGCTAACCACTCAGAAATGAGCTTTGGTCCATTTCCAGGTACATACAAGGCACTACTTAGGTAATTCAGGGTATCTTCATTGCACTTTGATGTTTCTTCTGTGACTTAATCTTAGTCCTTTTGCATACTTAGGTGAAAGCATGGGCTTCAAAAATCCATTGGGCAGGCCGGGCGTGGTGGCTCAAGCCTGTAATCCCAGCACTATGGGAGGCCGAGATGGGCGGATCACGAGGTTAGGAGATCGAGACCATCCTGGCTAACACAGTGAAACCCCGTCTCTACTAAAAAATACAAAAAACTTAGCCGGGTGATGTGGCGGGCGCCTGTAGTCCCAGCTACTCGGGAGGCTGAGGCAGGAGAATGGCGTGAACCCAGGAGGCGGAGCTTGCAGTGAGCTGAGATCCGGCCACTGCACTCCAGCCTGGGCGACAGAGAGAGACTCTGCCTCAAAAAAAAAAAAAAATCCATTGGGCAGTTGGTGATTTTGAACAACTTCATTTTTCTTATTTTTATAGTCATTAAATGTTTAAGGCACTCAAAAAGGTAATTAGCAAAATGAACTCACATGTGCTTTCCCAGCTTCAGAAAAACATCACCAGTACAGGCACAGCCTGCTGTGGGTCTTTTCCTCCTGAAATAACCACTGCGCTGTATGCAGCTTTTTTGTTGAAACTAAAATGGGTTTCTGAGGACCAAATAGGACATGAAGTTCCAGGTATAAGGTGGGCCCTTTGGCTTCTTGCCCTGCCCACCAGCCTGAGCTTGTGCGAGGGCAGGGTCTGCTCTTGCCTCCCTCCCTTCTGCTTGGTGCCTTGTGTACTTGGGCCCTTCACAAACGTTGATTAGATTAGTAATAGCTGTTACCTGGGGCTGGTCCTGCAAAGCAAGTGGCACTGTGTATTCTCAAAGGGACAGAGTTTTGTCTTAGAGCACATTTGGCAATGTCCAGACACATTGTTTTGGTTCTCATAGCAAGGGGATACCTGCTAATTTCTAATGGATAGAGGCCAAGGATGTTGCTAAACTTTCTGCAATGCACAGGACAGCTCCCTGTAACAAAGAATGTCCAGCCCAGGATGTCTACATTGCCAAGATTGAGAAATGGTGTTTTTGAGTGATAGGAAGGGGTTGTGAAAACAGAAAATGATATGGTACATTGGGTGAAAGTCGTAGAGTTGTAAATGGGGATACCACACGGTCAGGTGTGTGTTGAAGGAAGATCACACTGGAAAAGTGGGAGGCATTGAGGCCCCTGTTGGCTCTTAGAGTAAAGGGTCTTTCAGGTAGCCTCTGGACCTCCTTGAGAATGCTGTGGCTCTAGGGGCAGGGAGAAGGCCCTCTGTTTTCTTCTGGGGCCCACCCACAGATCTCACCAGTAACTGCTCACTGAATCCATTTTCTCGTTCCAGGACTTCGGCAGTCTGTCCAACCTGCAGGTCACTCAGCCTACAGTTGGGATGAATTTCAAAACGCCTCGGGGACCTGTTTGAATTTTTTCTGCAGTGCTATATTATTTTCAATAAATCTGGGACAACAGCCTTTCCTGTGTCATCTTTGCAGTTGTGTGTGGGTAAAGGCAGGAGCTCTCAAGGTGACACATCAGCTGGCACTTGCCTGGGATTCGGGTGCTGCTTGTCTATGGGGAATGGGTTCACCGGAGTTTAGTAAATGAGCAAGGGCAAGCCTGAGCGTGTGGCTAGTGGTCTGCAGTATGAGCCTGGAAAGCTGCTTTGACAGCCCCACCCTGCTTCCCTGGCTCTTCAACCCCTGCTCGGTACACATAATTTGGGCCAACTTGCCCACATTGAGATGGTAGCAACAGGATTATCACGTGTATCAGGGTTTTACTTTTCTGTCAGTGGGAGGTAGGATAAGTGGTGTCTTTGTGTCCAGTGTGGAGCCCAGTGCCTGGAATATAAGAGATCTCAACAAATGTGAATAAATGTGGGAGAACCGATGATACTGGGATGCTTCAGCCTAACTGGAGGCAGACTCACCAGCTGCAGCCTGAGTAGACTGCCCTGGACTCTGAGCTTTAGGATCTCTGTTGAGGCTGTCAGTTAACTGCGTGTGTGTGTGTGTGTGTGTGTGTGTGTGTGTGTGCGTGTGTGTGCGCGCGCGTCTCAGGAGCTGGGCTGCACTTGGTTGGTTCATGCCCTTGCGTATGAGGAAAGTTGGTGGCTCCGTGTTTCTCCAGTGGGAGAAGGAGCTGTTGGAGAGCCAAGCTTAGCTGGTGGACGGGTGTCCAAGAGAACGGGCAGGGCATGGTGGCTCACACCTGTAATCCCAGTACTTGAGGAGACTGAGGTGGGAAGGATTGCTTGAGCCTGAGAGTTGGAGACCAGCCTGGGCAATAGCAAGACCTCCTCTACAAAAAAGGTAGAAAAGAAGCTGGGCATGGTGATATGCATGTGTAGTCCAGCTACTTGGGAGGCTGAGGTTGGAGGGCCGCCTAAGCCTTGGAGGTGGAAGTTGCAATGAGCCGAGATCACACCACTGCACTACAATCTAGGCGACGAAGTGAGACCCTGTCTCAAAAAAAAAGCAGCCAGGAAGTGGCAAAGTTCTAGCCTTAAAGTGATTCTTGCATATCTGCTTCTGTCAAGCAGATAAATACAGCAAACATTTTAAATGTGTTTTGTAACTTAATTTTTGTATAATTTCAAACTTACAGAGAAGTTGGAAGAATAGTACAAAGAACACCCAAGTTTACTAGTTCATATTTTGCTTCAATGGCTTTATCTTTTTTTGGGGGGTGGAGCGGTAGATAGAGTCTCACTCTGTCACCCAGGCTGGAGTGCAGTGGCACGATCTTGTCTCACTGCAACCTCCAACTCCCTAGTTCAAGTGATTCTCCTGCCTCAGCCTCCCGAGTAGCTGGGATTACAGGCGCTCACCACCACAAAAAGCTATTTTTTTTTTTTTTTGAGACGGAGTTCTGCTCTTGTGGACCAGGCTGGAGTGCAATGGTGTGATCTTGGCTCACTGCAACCTCCACTTCCCAGGTTCAGGTGATTCTCCTGTCTCAGCCTCCCGAGTAGCTGGGATTACAGGTGCCCACCACGCCCGGCTAATTTTGTATTATTGGTAGAGACAGGGTTTCTCCATGTTGGTCAGGCTGTTCTTGAACTCCCTACCTCAGGTGATTCACCTGCATCGGCCTCCCAAAGTGCTGGGATTATAGGCGTGAGCCACCGCGCCAGGCCATATATTCTTTGTATATGTATGTGTGTGTGTGTATATATATACACACGTGTATATACATATAATACATATGTGTATATATATGTATACACACAACTTTTTTTCTGCTCCACTTGAAGTTGGAGATCTGCCCATTTGCTCCCAAATATTTCAGTGTTACTTCCAGAACAAGAACATTATTTTATATAACCACAATGCAATGATCAAAATCAGGAAATGTAACATTGATATAATACTATGTAATTCAGTGAGTCCTTGGTCACATTTTGATCACATTCACAAAATGTGAAAAGTGATTGATTTATTTTGTCCTTCAATTTGGGCTTTAGTAGCCGGGACCACAGGTATGGACCACCATGCGTAGCTAATTTTTAAATTTTTTGTAGACCTAATGTCTCCTATGTTGCCCAGGCTGGCCATGAACTCCTGACCTCAAGTGATCCTCTCCCCTCAGCCTCCCAGAGAGCTAGGATTACACCAGTGTGTGAGCCACCACATTCAGCCATGTACTCTTGTATCTGTTAACCTGTTAGCCAACCTTTGGCTACCCCCTCCCCCTTACCCTTCCTCACCTCTAGTAAACACTATTCTAAGCAAATAGATCTTAAAGGAGACCACCCAGAACCTGGTAGACTCCTATATGGCCATTGTCAACAAGACCGTGCTGGACCTCGTGGTTGGTCTCATGACAAGGACCATCATGCACCTCATGATCAACAATGAGCATGCACTGCCCCATGCGGGCAGGGGGCTCCTATGGCACTGGGGATGCAGGTGGCCATGTTGGCCTGGGGGAGATGGCAAACAGCCCTCTGGGACCAGGTCCAGGGAGGGAGGCACGGTCAAGACCAGAGCTGTCCCATGGAAATATAACGTGGGACTGGGCACAGTGGCCCATGCCTGTAATCCCAGCACTTTGGGAGGCCAAGGCAGGAGGTTCGCTTGAGCACAGGAGTTCGAGACCAGCCTGGGCAACACAGTGAGTCCAGGTCTGTACACACAAATTTTAAAAATAGCCGGGCTTGGTGATGGCACATGCCTGTAGTCCTAGCTACTTGACAGGCTGACATTGGAGGATCACTGAGCCCAGGAGGTTGAGGCTGCAGTAAGCAGTGATCTCATCCACTGTACTCCAACCTGGCAACAGAGTAAGATCCTATCTCCAAAAACAATTTTTAAAAACCAAGTAGACAGGTGTCCTGGTGGCATGATAGGTCCTGGGTCCTCTTCCAGATCTGTAACCTTGGACAGGTGACTTTTCCTCTGGACCTCAGTGTTCCCATCTGAGTGAGAAAAGGCAGTGGGGAGGCAGATCTTCGAGTCTAAGTGGTGTAGAAGCCACATCTGAAAAGCCATACTTAGGGCTCCAAGCCCAGCGCACAGTCCCAGCAGGGCCCGGCAGGGCGGCCAGGGCAGCACAGGCATTAGGTTCCACCCTTCTTCCCTCTTTGCCCACTCTCAGACCAAGGAATTCATCTCGGAGCTGCGGTCCAACCTGTACTCACATGGGGACCAGAACACACTGATAGAGGAGTCAGCAGAGCAGGCACAGTGGGGCGACGAGATGCTGCGCATGCACCACATGCTGACGGAGGTGCTCAGCATCATTGGTGACATCAACACGACCACCATCAACACGACCACCATCAGCACGCCCACAGGGGCCCGTGGATGACTCCTGGCTGCAGGTGCAGAGCATCCCGGCCAGACGCAGGTACCAGGGCTGGTCCCCACGGTCCCAAAGCCCCCCCAGCCTCCCTGACTGAGCCTGGGGGCTCTTGGAACGGGCTCCATGCCCAGGCTGGCAGACATGGGTGCTCTCTGGATCTGTCAGAGACGGCAGAGAGCTTGCGGTTTATGGTGGGAGCTTGGAGGGGGTCGTGTGTGGGGCTGGATTCTGAGGCGGCCAGAGGTCTAGGAACATCATCCTGGGCACGCTGTACCTGTCATGCAGTCTGAGTCATGCTGCCAGGGCAGGTATCCAGCTCCCAGCCTGGGAGTGCTGAGAGCCAAATCCACTGCAGAGCGGTGGTGATAGTCGGGGTCCCACCTCCTCTATTTGTTGCAATCCAGTGGTGATCTAGGATAAAACCTTGAGACTCCCATGCACACGGTCATCCCACAACACACTTCACAGACCGGGCAGGGACACAAAGCCCCCTTCCCTCCCTCCCAGGTACCATCATAGCTGCTCGTGTGGACTGAAGGCAGGGTCCCTGGCCCCCGCTGAAGCACTACCGCTGACCAGCAGGCTCACTCACCTTGGCCTGTTGCTCCTAGGGGTCACCTATGCTATTCAGCCAAGGAGACCACAGTGCCTGCTGGCCTGGCTGAGCTCTGTCCAGTGAGCCTGCCCGCCTCTCCTGCCACAGACTCTCCCTCTTCTGCTTTTTTCTGCAGGAAGGGCCCAGCCTCACCTATGTGACCTGCAGTCCCCCAACAAGCTGAGGCTTCCCTCTTAGACTTACAAATCTATGGCCAGTGGCATCTGGCTGCCTGCCCTCCTTGCCTACCCAAGGGTCCTCTCAGAGGGTCCTGGGCTTTCTGATGGCCCAGAGGGGCCTCCGGCGCTCATTCCAACCGTCTATCCCTTTTAGCGTCATCATCCTGGTTCAAGCAGTATTCCTTCCCTATCAGGCCTGGTGGCTGTTGCTTGGGGCTCCCCAAGGTGAGGGGTGGCCCTGGGCCAGTGGGTTGGAAGACAGGGTAACCAGAGAAAAGGGAAGCCTGAGGGGACTGAGCATTGGTCTGAACTGTGGGTGCACTGCCTGGATGCCGTGGGAGAGGCGTATGTGGGGTGTGGAGGGCCGCTGCAGCCCCTAGGCACTACCTGTGAAGCTCCGGCTCTTCCTTCCATCTTCCTCCCTTTTCCCTTCCAGCCCCTTTTCCAGGAACCTTACTACACACCCGCACCTGCTCCCTCCCCTCCCTGGCCCTCACACAGCTCTTGCATTGTGCCCGTGCTCTGCGCTTGCCTCACCAGCAATCTGCTTCCTTTTCTCTCTCCCGTTTTCTCTCTGCTTCTCTCCAACTGCCCGCTGATCAGGTCAGGCAAGTCCATCCCGTCCTGAGAGTCCCAGGCCCTGCTTCGACCTCTAAACAGATCTCTCCTCTTCTCGGAGGCCTCTCTTTCCAAACCTGCCTGGGCGGGTGTCCTGTGACTTGACAGTGGATCCCCAGCCCCAAAGCCTTCATCTGTGACTTAGTCTGTTGTAGTGGTGAGCTGACACTTCCAGCTGTGACCGTTGCTGAAAACTTGTGCCCCCTCTGTGGTATGCCCCTGCCCTGTTCTGTAAATAGCGATACTCATATATATATGCGCACACCTATACATGGCCGATGGCCTCGCCTCTAGCACTGGGAATCAGTCCCCGTGCTGTCCTTGTGGAGTCTTGTGGCCCAACAAGAGAAAGCCGTCCCCTGACATCGCCCCTCCAAAGTGTGCCACCTCCAGTGAGCCTGTCATGTGGACAGCCAGCCCCCGCCATCCCTCCCACCCTCCACCAAGCATGGGGGTGCTGTGCAGGCAGCTGCGTGGACTGACAGTCTCTACCAGTCCTCTGTCCCTCGGCTGAGAAACCCATTTCTGGATGACGGGCAATGTGTCCTCTGCTGGCTGTGTTCTCTGTGGAGCTCAGGGGAGGGGAAAGGCCAAGCCATTTCTAGGGTGCTGTTGGGAGTGGTGAAAAGGCTACAGCCTTTCCAAGGGACACATTTCCTGGAAAGTCCCTGGAGCTTAGCTGGTTCTTATCCTGTGATGCCGGCTCTGGCCACTAGGGGGCAGGGTCATGAACTCAGCCTGGAGGGAGACTGAGGGGCAGCCTGCACTCTGGAGGGACAGACAGAACAGGCCACCCAGTGCAGACAGGAGAGGGAGGCAGGCGGACGGAAGGGAAGACACCTGGGGTAGATGGAAGTCAGTGCCCTTGGGTGCTGGTATCTGTCTTCCCGGCCACAGCTAGATCAGGCTTCTGAGCCTGTTGGCTGTCAGGGCGGGACTGTGCCCATTAGGCACCATGGCAGTCCCCGTCACGTCCACTAGGTGTCACCAGGCAGCATACAGGTAACAGGCCTGGAAGATCCCCAACAGCCCAGCTGCTGGACATGCTCAGACACTCTGGGGCTCCTCGTTCTGTGGGACAAACTGCAGGACCCAGTGAGGGAAACGGGAACACACCAGGCTGAGCAGTATAGCTAAATCCATTTATTCCACAATGAAAAGTGAAATAAACAGGAGTCACATCACCAAGGGAGCCACGACCCCATCCCCGCCTCCTTCCTCTGTCCTATGCTAGGAATAAATAAGTTTCCCAGCTGCAAATAATTATTAGAACCTCCTCTCCTTATGCCAGCTCCAACCTCCACTAGGTACAATACAGGGGGTGGCCCTACCCCCCAGAATGTTACACAAATTCAATGTGTATACTGGGGAAGCGGGAGTCACCCCAGCAGCCCATGCCCTCACTTGGTCTACTGTTAGCCCCACTGTCCTGGTTCAGCTGCCTCTCTGAATAAGAAGATGGGAGCCCCCCAGGGAAAAGTTGCTTTGGTGAGAGTAGAGAGGTCATCAGGCCTCCTCCAAACAAACCAACTCCATCAGCCTCTGGTTCTTAAATAACAAGCATCATCGTCCAGAAATTCAAGGACTCAGCCGTGGTCAAGGTGGCAAAAAGTCTGTCTCCCCCCATTAGACAGGGGTCTTGTCTTGCTACCCTAGTGGTAAACGGGTGACTGGGAAGGGGTGGCAGGGACATGGTGGGGGTGAAGACTCCAGACCCACTTCTCCAGGCTTATGCTGACAGGGGCCTGCTTTTATTTATTTTTATTTATATCCTGTGACTTTTTTTTTAATACCATAACTTCTTTTTCATAACTTTTTAAAATAACTTTTCATAAAACTTTTTTTCTACTTTTTTTTGACACACTTTTCCACATGTTTTGCCCCATAACTCTTTCATCCCATAACTTTTAGTTTGTTCTTTTAATAAACACACTTACATAGTTATAATTTTGTAAAAATAAAAACAGATTATCTCATGCCAAGCGTGCCCAGTATTTGCACGCTATAGTATTTAATACTATAGTTTTCAAGACACACACAATTTTAAGGCAAAAACAACACTTTGCAACAATTTAATAATTTATTACATTACAGTAACATCGCAGCAGTCAACAATGCCACTTTAGGCAAATTCAATATTTCCATTATATGATTCAGTATTTCCATATATATTCAATGTTTATAAGAATTCATAAATTGGTAAAAGTCATTCTAAGAAAACTTGGCAAATAAAGCTTTGGACTGGAATTGGCGTTTCTTTCTCTACTTTTCCTTCCCCTAGTTTCTTTTTTTTAAACTATAGTATTCATATTTAAAATGTTTTAACTTATTTCAAAACATTAAGATAGCAGTTACATTTTTGAATAGTTATTTAAAAATGACTAACATAAAGTTTTAGAGAAACTCTATTATGGATAGGGCTGATTTACATTTTCACATTTTCTAAAAATCAGCTTTGGTTTTAGAATTGATTTTTTTTCATTTCTGGAAAACCTAAAGTTTAATCAAATACTTTAAAAATGATTATCATATGTTGCAATCTTTAAATAGGTATTTTGATTCTTCCTACAGAAATTCAAATTTATTCAGTTGAACTCACATTTTAGATTTTATGTTTCTGATTAACTCTAACCTTCTAATGTTGCCTTCTAAGCAAATTGAAAGCTGCCTTATACTGAATGAGGAAGAGAACAAATACTTGGCTGAATGAGGTATTGCAAACGACTGCATGCACTTTGAAGAAAGACTAAAGTTATTATCATAGAATTTCCATTCTTTTTAGCTTTTTCTTAAACATATGACAAAATTCCTACACAAAGAGTGGTATTTCAGTTAATATAGCACTTTTATTTTTCAGACTGACATTCAGCTTAAATATGCCAGTATGTGATTTAATCCAGAGGTCCCTGATGAACACATTATTGTCAGATAGGTTACAGATGCTAAACACTATCTGAAGGTCATTCCTAGTCATTTATATGTGTCAAGTAAAAGTGAAGTGATTTGAACTGTCAAAATACAGAGTGAACATGAGGGAAAGACCCACTCTCCTTTAACTTTCTACAAATAAATTTAAGTTAGAAACACAAATAAACATGAGTGGCTCTAACATTCAAATGAAGTAAATGAATTGTGTAGGAGATTAACCCCTAAACTTTTTTCGTTTGTTTTTAAATTTCTTGACCAGCTCTTAGATGATGATGATGTTTATCTGCCTGATCTCGGCACGGTGAAAAGAATGGCATGCAGGGGTTGCTGCGCAAGCCTCGGTCCTCCTGGAGAGTCCTGCGTTAGAGGAAGCAGCTGCACGATCTGCTGTGCCGTGGGGTTGTGGTGGGGAGAACCCTCCCTGGCCTCTCCTGGTGCAGGCTCCACGCTGTCAGTGAGGCTCAGCCACGAAGATCTTCAGACAGAGGGAGGAGGGGATCTGAGGTCAGTGCGAGCCTCCCCTGCTCCTGCCCGCCCACCCCGCCTGAGCGCTCTACCCACCACCCTGCTTGTCGGCACACCCAAGCTCCTGGGGGATTGGGGCTCCTAGAGCGGGCTGATCAGCAGGGCTCTGGGCAGTGGTCAGGAATTTGTCGTGCCCCTCATTGTGGTCGCCCACAAGCCACAACACCTGTCCCTGCAGCTCCAGCAGGTTCACCTGGAGGGAGGGGTGCTTAGCTGTCATGCTGGTGCTGGCGCCCAAGTTCACCCCCACCCCCACCCCCACCCCCGCAGAGATGGCCCCATGCAGGGCTCTGTGGGTCTCCCCACACACAGACTCACCCCCAGTCCCTGGGGTCCTCTGAGATGAAGCCACTGGGTGAGCCAGGGGCTGGGAGCACACCCTTTGCTATTCCTGGGCACTGGCTCCAGCGTCGTTGAAAAATGCCACCTGAAGGCAAGAGATGAGTATTCTTGTAGGGACATACACAGAACAACCGGGGCAGGGAGGTGGAGCGCAGCCCCTTCCCTTGGGGCTCAGAGTGTGCACCTGTTGGTCACAGTGAAATGGTGTTTGACCACTGGCTCCCGGAAGGAGTGAAAGTCCACAGAAATCAGAAGGCAGGAAAACCAAGAACATAAGGGGATCTGGGAGGGACCAGCGACGAAGGTGACAAAGTAGGGGCAGGGAAAGTCAGGCTCACCTGACCTCCCGGCTCTCCCGGTCCTCTGGGATGTTCTGCATGGGCTGAGGTGCCTCCTCCTCCTCACTGTCCAGATGTCCTCCTCCATCTCCTCTAGGGGGTGGCCAGAGGGGTCCTCAGACAACCCAACAAGGGAAGTGGGGGTCCACCTCTGCCCCCACCCTCACTGTGTAGCCCTGAGCCAGCCCATTCCCAGAGGGGAATGAGCTATTCTGTATTATTACTTTTAAGAACCAAGATCTTGCTATACTGCCCAGGCACAGTCCCACTACCGATTGGTGCCGGAGTCCTGACCTGGTCCCTTTCTGACCTGGGCCAGTTCTCCCGTCTTTAGGCAACCTGATGGCCTCCTGCTCCCAGGAGGTCACCATATTGATACCGAACTTAGCGCGGACACCCGGTCGGCATAATGATCAGCTGTCTTAAAGGTCTCTTCTAACTCCTCAATCCTATGCTGCTAACAGTCCCCCTTTCCTCCTGGGGCTCTCGCCTCTTCCTCCGCGTGGTCTCCCGTACCTTCCCCAGGGAGAGCCATGAGGCTCAACCTGGCTTTAGCTGCTGTTTCTGCTGGCTGGTAGCTTCCAGGTGCTCCTAAGAGGCCAGGAAAGAGGGTGAGAAGGCACGGAGGTTGCCAGGTTGTCTCTCTCGGGGCCCTGTCCTCAGCAACTCCCTCCCTGGGGTCTCCTGCAACTTTTGGCGGGCCATCTTAGCTACCACTTTGCCTTGAGCTTCCTGCTGCTGCAGCTGGTCCAGGAGCTGGGTCTGCAGCAGTAACTGCCTGTGCAGCACCTCCTCCTCAGAGGTCAGCTGCTGCTAAGCGACCACATACTGCTGCAGGTGACACAGGTACTGGTCTCCCTGCTGCTGCAGACTCTGAGCCTCTTGGCTCTTCAGCTCCACCTGCAGGATGATCCTGGGCATGAGGGCGTTTACTAGCTGGCTTCCAGATTCCTGGCCCATTAATAGGGTAGCAAGGGCACTGTGGTGCTCTGTGGCCTGCCCAGGCCCCTGGTCCCTTGCTCCAGGCCTCAGAGCCTGCCTCCCTTGCCTGGAACCCAATGCATCCTTCCCCAGCCTCAAATCTCACATGCTTTTCCCTATCATTTAAACTGTAGACCACAGACTAGTGGAAAACAGGGGGAGCCAACCAGCATCTGCTAAGTGTACTACATGCCTAATGTTTCCACGTATTATCTCATTTAATCCTCAGCACCTCTGCAAGGAAAACGCTAACTTCCTTTTGAAGTTAAAGAAACAGAGACTTAGGCCGGGTGCGGTGGCTCAAGCCTGTAATCCCAGCACTTTGGGAGGCCGAGACGGGCGGATCACAAGGTCAGGAGATCAAGACCATCCTGGCTAACATGGTGAAACCCCGTCTCTACTAAAAATACAAAAAACTAGCCGGGCGAGGTGGCGGGCGCCTGTAGTCCCAGCTACTCCGGAGGCTGAGGCAGGAGAATGGCGTGAACCCGGGAGGCGGAGCTTGCAGTGAGCTGAGATCAGGCCACTGCACTCCAGCCTGGGCGACAGAGCGAGACTCCGTCTCAAAAAAAAAAAAAAAAAAAAAAAAAAAAAAAGAAACAGAGACTTTGCTGGGCGCGGTGGCTCAAGCCTGTAATCCCAGCACTTTGGGAGGCCGAGATGGGCGGATCACCAGGTCAGGAGATCGAGACCATCCTGGCTAATACGCTGAAACCCCGTCTCTACTGAAAAATACAAAAAACTAGCCGGGCGAGTTGGCGGGCGCCTGTAGTCCCAGCTACTCGGGAGGCTGAGGTAGGAGAATGGCGTGAACCCAGGAGGCGGAGCTTGCAGTGAGCTGAGATGCAGCCACTGCACTCCAGTCTGGGCGACAGAGCGAGACTGCATCTCAAAAAAAAAAAAAAGAAAAACTTAGAAATGCAAAGTAGTTGAATGATAACCAGTAGAACTGAGTCCGGAAACCAGTTTGAGTCTAAGGAGTCTTTTTGGTTTCTGCGTTTTGTTTTGTTTTGAGACAGTGTCACTCTGTGTCCCGGGCTGGAGTCCAGTGGTGCGATCTCAGCTCACTGCAACCTCTACCTCCCAGGCTCAAATGATTCTCATATCTCAGCCTCCTGAGTAGCTGGGATGACAGGCATGCACCACCAGGCCTAGGTAATTGGTTTTTATTTTGAAATTTTAGTAGAGATGAGGTTTTGCCATGTCAACCAGGCTGGTCTCAAACTCCTGACCTCAAGTGATTCTCCTGCCTCAGACTCCCAAAGTGGTGGGACTACAGGCGTCAGCCACCACACCCAACATAAGGAGCCTGTTATACCACTGTCTCTTCCCCTGTGACTGGGGGGCTCCATGGCTCTAGCTGGGATGATGATATCCAGACCTGGGGGGAGCCCAGGGCTCCCCACCTATAAAAGTCAGAGGGAAAGATGCAAGAAACATAATAGGACTGCCCTGGAGAGTGCTGGGGTCACCTGCCCCCAGGTTGCAGCTGCCTCTGGCCTGGCGCCTCCCTTCCCCAGAGGCTGGTGCCCGCCTCCCAGCCCTTCTTGGATGGGTCAGAGGTTACCGTGTCTTTCAGCTCGCCCAGCGTCTTCAGCTCCTTTACTTGAGGCTCCAACTGCAGTGCACTCTTGTTCTCATTGTTCTGGACAGAGAGAAGCAATCATTGGCCACCCGCTATAGCTGGAGACCCCAGAACTTGATGTATGCCTGCCATGGCACCGGGAAGGGTGGAGGCAGGTTAGAAAAATCATCCCCTATCTCCCACAGCCATCAGAGCAGGGCTCTGGCTCACAGGTGCCTTTAGAAGTACCATTTCATGTGAGGGCTGCAATGCCCCATTTTACAGGTGGGGAAACAAAGGCCTGGAGGGCTAGGGAAGAGGGCAGGCTCCCCAGGTGGGGCAACCCACCCGCTCCTCGAAGCTACTGTGTGGCTCCGCCTGCTGCTCGTAGAGGGCTTCCCACCCCAGCTCCAGCATCCTCTCCAGCTCCAGCATCCTCTCCAGCTCCAGCATCCTCTCCAGCTCCAGCATCCTCTCCAGCTCCCGCAGCCTCTCCAGCTCCCGCAGTGTCTCCTGCTCCCACAGCCTCTGATCCTGCTCCCGCAGCCTCTCCTGTTCCAGCAGCTCCTCCACTTGGTCCAGCAGCTGCTCCTCCTCCAGCAGCCTCTTCTGCTCCTCCTGTCGCCTGTCCCGTTCCAAAAGCTTCTCCACCTGCTCCAGCAGCCTCTCCTGCTCCCGCAGTCTCTCATCCTGCTCCCGCAACCTCTCCTGTTCCAACAGTTCCTCCACCTGCTCCAGCAGCCTCCCCTGGTCCAGCAGCCTCTCCTGTTCCTCCTGCCACCTCTCCTGTTCCAACAGTTCCTCCACCTGCTCCAGCAGCCTCCCCTGGTCCAGCAGCCTCTCCTGTTCCTCCTGCCACCTCTCCTGTTCCAATAGCTTCTCCACCTGCTCCAACAGCCTCTCCTGCTCTGGAAGCCTCTCCTCCTCCCGCAGCCTCTCATCCTGCTCCCGCAGCCTCTCCTCTTCCAGCAGCTTCTCTACCTGGTTCAGCAGCCTCTCATGCTCTAGCAGCTTCTCCTCCTCCTCCTCCCGTCTCTCCTGTTCCAACAGCTTTTTCACCTCCTCCAGCAGCCTCTCCTGCTCTGACAGCCACTCCTGCTCCCGTATCCTCTCATCCTGCTCATGTATCCTCTCCTCCTGCTCCCGTATCCTCTCATCCTGCCCAGATATCCTCTCCTCCTGCTCATGTAGCTTCTCCTCCTGCTCATTTATCCTCTCCTCCTGCTCACGTATCCTCTCCTCCTGCTCACGTATCCTCTCCTCCTGCTCACGTATCCTCTCCTCCTGTCTCCTGTTCAGGAGACTCAACATCTGATTGTTTTCCACCTCGGCCTGGAGCTGTCTTCCCAGACTCTCCAGCTCCTTCCTTAGGTGTTTGGTCTCATCTTGTAGCTGCTCCACCTCAGAGGGCCCTCCTGGGGAATCTGGGGCCCGGGGTTCAGCTGAGAAAGGAAGCAGACAATAAGGGTCTCTGGATTCTCAAAAAAAAAAAAAAAAAAAAAAAAAAATTCCTCCCATTGGTGCAGAGCTCCTCCTCTCAGGCTTCCCAAACTTGGCCTCACTGCTAAGGATCCCTCGCACCCAGATGGTAGCCAATCTTCCAAGCCACTTTCAATGGAGAGCACTGTGGGTGGCTGACAATGGGCACTCCTCCCTCTTTGCTGATGGGGACACCAAGGCTCAAGCAGATGACAAGGCTTGCAGTCTCCTGGCACAGACCTCTCTCCCTCTGCCTCAAAGCCCTTCCATCCACCCACCTCCCTGGGGCATTCTAAGCCACCCCCACAGCCCTCTGATGCCGGTCCTGCTCCCAGGTCACGCCAGCCCCATCTTACCCCTCTGGTGTTTGAGTTTGAACAAGCTCCTCCCAAGCTTCTGTACCCGATGTATCTCGCGCTTCTTCTCCTCCTTCAATGTGTGAACCTGCCCAAAGCACAGGGCGAAAGGGCCTTGGTGATAGGGGCTGAACCTCTAGAGACAGAGTTTGAGAAAGGCCCCCCCGTCCTGCCAGCTTGTGATTTAGAAAAGGTGCGTTCATTCAACAAACATGTGCTGAGCACCTACAGGCCAGGTGTGGTTCTTCACAGCGGAGACAGAACACAGAAAAGAACAGACAGGAGCCCTTGGCCCTGAGGTTTCCATTCTAGGGGCCTTTAAATCTCGGACTCCCAGAGCGAACAGAGACCTTGATACTCTCTACCTCCTCCAGAAACACGAGCCCAAGGAGGAGAGAAGGCTTGTCCAGACTCAAAAAGCAAATTAGGGACTGAGTCAGGGCAGAAATACAGGCCCCTGACAAACAGCCAGGCTAGTGCTTCCCTGAGAGGAAACAACCCCAGGGCATGTGTGGCAAGAACTCAAGCGGGGTGTCTGGAGAAGAGAGAGTCAGCAAAGAGGGCAGTGCAGAAGAGCCATGCTGCACGGTCTGTGCTCTGGGGTCCATCCAGGTGAGGCCTGGGTGCCCCAGCTCCCCATTTACCCATGGCACCAGAGGCCCCTAGACCCTTTCTTCAGGGCCTCAAGGGGAAACGAGTCCAGGTTTGGCAGCGTGGAATCAGAGGACGCCACTGGACTCTTCCCAGTGAATGGATGTTTTCACTGGGTTGACTGATTATTGCGGAGCTTTGAGTCCGGGGCTCCTGCTAGTTCTTGGTACTGGCTCTGAGGTGCATGAAGGGAGGAGGAGTTGGAGGAGGATTGTGGGGAGGGGTAGAGAGAACAATCATTAGAGCTGGGGAGGGGTGTGTCTGGGCTGTCTCAGCTGGGAGAGGGGCAACCAGCCCCTGCTGTGGAAGGAGGTTGGAGGGCTGGCCTGCAGGGTCACTGAACCTCGGCCCAGGGCCTCTTACCTGCAGATCTTTCAGGTTAGTAGATGACACAGGGCCCTCCCCGTAGACACCTGTTGCTGACTACAAGAGATGAGAGTGCACATGGAGATGTTCTGTCCCCCTCAGTGTCTAAGCCCTCTGACTTCCTTTCTTCCCATCAACTGACAAACATTTCTTTTCTGCCTATCTTGGACCAGTTGTCCCATAACTCCTTTGTGCCAACTTCTCTCATGGTTTTTATCACCCCACCATCCCACCCTGGGGCGCTTTCAGTGACTCCTAAAGGGACAGCCTGATGGCAAGTGACTCTTCTCATTGGCCTGGCTTCCCCTTGAGACTGGGAGTGAGAAAACTCAAACAGCAATGACCATTTTGTGGGTGTCCTGGGTGTTTACAGCAGGGCATGTACTAAGGAGTCTCACAAAAACAACAATAACAAATCTCATTTAAACTTCACAAATAGATGTTTAAAAATCCCATCTCTATTATATAGATTTGAAAAGAGAGAGCCGAAGACCTCAAGCAACTTGCCCTAAATCATATCTTAATGAATCCCTAATCAATCATTAGCAGATGGAGAGGCAGGATTCAAACCCAGAATTCTTAACCAGTGCCCAACAGTCCATCCACAATCTTAACAGTTTTCCTCTACTGCCCCTTAGGCCCCCTGTCCCCAGGAGCCTGGCCAGCCAAGACTCACATCCCCAGATGAGCGGTAACCACCAGAAGCCGCGGTGTCAGGGCTACTGCCATTGATTTTCTTTTTCCTGTTAGCTCCTGCTGGAACGCCAGGGCCCTTCCTCTGCCAATATTCTTTTAACTGTGGGAAAGAGGAGCAGTGACACTCATGAGAACTATCAGCCCCTACAGCCACACCCTCCTTCACAGTTTTGACAAAATATTCTTCTACACCATCTGATTTAATGCCACCACCAACTGTACAAGGTGTTGTCACAATCCTTTAGTGACTGAGAGGGATTGATATCATGGCTAGAAAAGAAAACAAAGAAACGAAATAGTTAATACTGGAACTTAAGCTCTGTCTTCTGACTCCAAGCTCTGGGGTTTTGCCATGAATCAGCAGCTGCCAGGGACCAAAACCAGGGGCGGAGTTAGAACAGTAAACATGAAGCAGGCAGGAACTGTATGCCGTGTGGTTTAGAGTCATACATCCTCACATGTCCGTTAGTGTGAAGAAGTGCACCAGTACCTCTCACACTTTCATGTCAATGTGTCCTCACGGCAGAAGGCAGCTTTTCTGTTAAATCTGGGAATTTTTCAGAAAGAAGACAACCCAAGCCTGATTTCAGAGAGAAGTCTGGTATATGCTTAGAAACCTATGTGACTGTCATCCCTAAGGACATTAATGTTTGATCTGAAGAGAATCAAGGGAAACTGATGCTTCAGAAAGATGTCCCACATTCATCCTGTGGCACTCAAAGTACCCCAGGTTGAGATGATATGAGGAAGAGTCAAGCTATCTAGTTCAGCTTCCCAAGATCTATTCCACTGAAGATGAGCAAATCTCACTTCAGAGACCACTGACTGAAGGGCGGTCTGGTCCCAGAACCGTGGAGAACTCAGAAAAGAATGTTAAAGTCTCTCTGCAAAGTAGAAGCCTGGGAGAAAACCAAACTAAGCCCATTCTCCCATGGCCACCCAGAGATGCTGTCAAGGTTTTGAGCACACAGGGGAAGTGCTGTCAAGGTTTTTCCCACTGTCAGTGTCTCTGTGAAGGGAGTAAGGCGGCCTGAAACCTCTTGTTCCTGGGTCCCATAGTCCCCATTCCCCTTCCAACTGGAAATTTGTGCTGTGACCAGAGGAACAGGAAATGGGGTGAGAAAACTTAGGAGACTGGGTTGTAAGATCAACGGCTGGTCTTGCAGCAGTAATGGCAGTTCCTAGGAGGACTGTGACATCACTACATTCCATTCCTCCCAGTGGAGGGGACCACATCAGCGTGATGCCCGAGTTGCCACTCCATGATGGGGGAGGGAAACACAGGGTTTGGACCCAGGTCCTTGGAGACACCAGCCGAAGGAGCCCAGGGAGGTGGAGCTTGGGGCAGCAGGAGGGGAGGGCAGAGTCCGCAGTAGGGAGCCCCGGGAATCACCAGCCAAAAGTCACCCAAGGATGACTGGCAACGGTGGGGCCTGGGACTGGGGTACCCAGGTCCTGGGAGACGCAAGCCCAAAGAGCCCAGGAAGGTCAGGCTTGGGGCAGCAGGAGGTGAGGGCCGAGTATGGAGCGGGGTGCCCGCGGTGTCACCCGCCCAAAGTCACCCTGGGGTAAAGATCGGCAAGGGCAGGAATTGGGCTGCTTGCTGAAGGGGTGGGGCTGACTGACAAGAATGTGGTGGGGGGGAGCCCAGAGTCACTGGTGTTGGGGGTCCCATTCCGGTATGCCTGAGGAATAGTATGGGCTCTGGCAATGGTCTTTTCATCGGAGAGGATCTGTGGTTGGGTTGGGGGTTATGACCTGGTGCATTTTACCTTTTTCTTGGCTGCGGTGAATTTTCCCTGTCGTGTGTTTTCTGACATCATGGGGTGTGGAGGGAGGCGGGGTTGGGGTCACATCACGAAATCCCAGTGACTGGAAGCTGAATGCTTCCAGTCACCTACCAGGCCGCTGTGCAACTGAGCCAGAGGAGGCGTAACCAGGGCCCCACTAGAATTCAGAAGAGGGGCGTGGCCTTAATGCTGCAAGCCCATTGGTCAGTGAGAAAGATGAAAGGGAAAGGAAGCATGGCCAGGCGGCAGGGTGTCCAGAGGGACCTGTGGCATCACAAGGAAAGCTGCCCATTCAACCGCTCTCCCCGCTCTACTCAGAAGGAGGGGAGGGGCCGCCCACTCTGGGAGAGGCAAGGGTCTGGCTTTTGCTTTAAAAGCTTTAAAACTGTAAAAAATAAACTTAAAAATGTATACATGTGTATACTTTATATATATGTGTGTCTGTGTGTGTGTATCTATGCGTTCCTCCAGAGCTGTCTTCATTATCCAGCTTCTATGCAAAGTCTATGATTTTGGACTATATTTTTCATCTTCATATGGAGTATAAGAATTACCAGTATCACCTTAACTGAGATACAGATCCTATAAAAATGGAAAATTCATAGCATGCTTGATGATTAAGGAAGTAGACTATAGTATCCAACATTCCAATAAGACAAAATAATCACAGTGATTTCTCTTTTTTGGAAGAACATTTTTCTTATTCTCCTACATTACGAAGATTTTTTTTTTTAATGATAAACATGTCTAATATCTTTAAAAACACAAAGCTTTTGGGCCGGGTGCAGTGGTTCACACCTGTAATGCCATCACTGTGGGAGGCCGAGGTGGGTGGATCGCCTGAGGTCAGGAGTTCAAGACAAATATGGCCAACATGATGAAACCCTGTCTGTACTAAAAATACAAAAACTAGCCAGATGTGGTGGTGGGTGCCTGTAATCCCAGCTATTTGGTCGGCTGAGGCAGGAGAATTACCTGAACCCAGGAGACGGAGGTTGCAGTGAGCCAAGCTCACGCCCCTGCACTTCAGCCTGGGCAACAGAGCAAGACTCCATCTCAAAAGAAATAAAATAAAACACAAAATAAGGAAGAACACAAAGCTTTCAATTTAATAAGCACTTAAAACTCTCTACTTGTTTAAGAGAAATACAAGTCCCAGTATTCTAGATCACCTGACCTCTCTAAGCCTTGCAAATGAAACTGAATTTCTCACTTGATACTTGGCTATGATTTGCAATCATGAAAACCGAGAATTATGTCACTGTGTACTGCTTGTTACCTGAATTCCACACTGGGCTGGGATCAAGGGTTGAATCTTTCATGATTTTCTCCATAACCTGTGTGCTTCTTATCCCAGACCAAACTAAGTTTTTTTCTAGAATTCTACAGTTTACAGTTAATAGACAAGAGTGGTTTTCAAAATGTAGTCTATGGACTAACAGCACCAGCAGCACCTGAGATCTTTTTATAAGTGCAAATTCTCAGGTCCCACCCTGGGCCTGGTGAATCGGAAACTCTGGAGTAGGGCTCAGCAGTCTGTGCTGCAGTAGTCCCTCCAGGTGTTCAAGAACCTCTGGCATACGGCAGGCAGAAAAATATGTTTCCTTCTGTAGGTCCAAGCCAAGGATACCATATGTTCTGCCTTGTTATACAACAATGACATGCAATTAAAAGACATAAATCTCCTTCCTACTCCCACCCTCCATCCAACGTGTTTTATTTTTATGAGTTCAATTAGAAAGCAAGTGGCAATCAGAGATTTAGTCTAAAATATATATTTACAAGTGTCAGTTCTCATCCAGCCTGATCTCATACAAAACCATTTATGTCCTCTTACACCTCAAGTTTGAAAAATGTATCTTCACAATGTGAGACTCAGGCACACTAGCAGTTCTATCATAAAACACCAAGTAGATTGGAATGTCCAACCTTACTAGAGAAGAAAAGTGGAATCACTGGCTATATTTCCAAATTGCATTCAACAGGAAATTTGAGTTTTTTTCACCTTCATACTTCCAATTTAATAGAATTAAACCAGAATACGCCATTCTTTCAAAGCCTGTAGCCAGGCAAAGTTTTACCATATTATTTCTTGTTTTCCATGGATATAAAGCAGATTCCTGGTAGGCACATTTTGTATACCTGCAAAGATGCAGAACTAAACAGTTCCATCTGTTCAACATTGAAACAAAAGTCCTGTAAACCTCAGATGGTGAGCGCAATATTTCAGCATTAGCCCCAAAGCCTCAAATATGAAAGATACCAAGAACACCACTAGCAATCAAAATTAACTCTCGACTAGGAGCAGTAGTTCATGCCTGTAATCCCAGCACTTTGGCAAACTAAGGTGGGAGGATTACTTGAAGTCAGGAGTTCAAGATTAACCTGGGCAGCATAGCAAATTCACGTCTCCACAAAAAATTTTAAAAATTAGCTGGGCGTGGTGGCACACAGCTGTAGTCCTAGCTACTTTGCAGGCTGAGGTGGGAAAATTGCTTGAGCGCAGGAGTTCGAGGCTGCAGTAGCTATGATTATGGCACTGCACTTCAGCCTGGGTGACAGAGCGAAACTTAGATAATTACATTTTCTCCTGCTCCTGTTTACACTGAAATCCCTCAGTTAAAAGGCTTTCAAATTTGGCAGGATAAAAATTAAGTGAAAAGTGACTTTGGAGCTTGGTTAGTGAAAGAAAGAAAGAAATGAAAGATAGAAGAAAAGAAGGGAGGAAGGAAGGAAGGAGGAAGGGAGGGAGGGAGAAAGGCAACAAAGAAAGAGAAAGAAAGGAAAGGATGAAAGAGAGAGAGAAAGAAAGAGAGAAAGAGAGAGGAAAGAATAGGAAAGAAAGAAAGAAAGAGAAAGAAAGAAAGAAAGAAAGGAAGGAAGGGAGAGAAAGAGGGAAAAAGGGAGGAAAAAGCAAAGTAAGAATGGCAAGGAAGGAAGAAGGAGAAAGAAAGAATGCAGAAAGAAAGAAAGAAGGAAAAGAAAGGAGAGGAAAGGAAAGGGAAGGGAAATAAAGGAAGAAAAAATGAAATGACAAATTACTTAATGGGAGAAAGTTTTTGTAACCTCAATGACAGATAAAAGGTTTGTATCCTCAGTCTATAAAGAAATCTTTAAAATTATTAAGAAAAGAAAAACAGATGAATTTCAACTAATGATGGGCAATGGAGAAACTGGCACTTCTCACAAGAATAAAAATGGCCAATGGCATATAGAAAGATTCAAAAGCACTAGAAATCAAAAAATTGTCATGAAAACAGTGAGATTTTCTGTATAAAGGCAGGAAAGATGATAAATGGAAGGGGCAACCTGGAGCTCTGTCCTTGTTAGTGGGAGTATAACCTGGGTCACTTTTCCTGGAGGATAATTTGAAAATTTCAATGAAAAACCCTAAAAATTATTTTCCTCCAGAAATTCTACTTCTGTGAATTCAGTCCAAAAATGCTTGCTCGAGTCTATTAAAATGTATATACAAGAAAATTCGGCCAGGCACGGTGGCTCAAGCCTGTAATCCCAGCACTTTGGGAGGCCGAGATGGGCGGATCACAAGGTTAGGAGATCGAGACCATCCTGGCTAACACGGTGAAACCCCGTCTCTACTAAAAAATACAAAAAGCTAGCCGGGCGAGGTGGCGGGCGTCTGTAATCCCAGCTACTCGGGAGGCTGAGGCAGGAGAATGGCATAAACCTGAGAGGTGGAGCTTGCAGTGAGCTGAGATCCGGCTAGTGCACTCCAGACTGGGCGACAGAGTTAGACTCCGTCTCAAAAAAAAAAAAAAAAAAAAAAAATTCACCTCTGGGGTGGCAATGGTTAACTTAATATACACCCAGCTATTAAAAATGATGATGCCAGGATATATTTACTGCCACAGAAATATACTCAAAATATACTAAGTGACAAAAGACTATATATTATGATTCTACTTTTTAAAAGGTTTATATGCATAAAAACATATAAAAAGCAACAAACCAGAATGCTCTGCGTGACAAATTAAAGATTTTTCCTAATATTTGTCATGCAAATTATTACAAAAAGAATGATTTCCTTTATAATCAGGGAGAATTGTTATTTGCATGTATTTGTATTTAAATCTCTTTTCTTTTTCTTATTTTTTCTCCTGTATGTATCCCATGTAGGCTGGAATCCCTGCCTCTTGAGGTAAATCAGCCCGTTGTTGGGAAGTGCACTACATAAAGCTGCCCCATCCTCCTTTACTTTAAGAGATCTGGAGACATTTTTGTTTCAAATTGTTTGATTGTTCTCAGGTTATTTTTTTTATGTATGAAATTGAGGAAAAGACAAAGGAAAGGCTGACTCCCTACCCTCCTGGGGCTACTCTTCCAATTTTTGCTGCTATTGTTATGTATTAATATTCACTGGGTACCAAAAAGATGGGCAGCCCCTTAGATCCTTTGTTCTTATCTCTTTGTCATAATCCTACTTCATTCCTCATTCCTTCATTCACTTATTTTTAAAAGGGTCATGTGTACAAATACATAGTTCAGAAAATTTTAAATATATCTATAAAAGTATGTGGCAAAATCCCATTCACAGTCTTATTCTCCTTCCACAGCCACTTTTAATTGGTTTCTTATATGTCATTTCAGAATTTATCTTTGCAAATGAACATTTATATTCTTATTCTACTCTTTTCTAGCAACACAAACAGTAGCATACAATACATACTATACCATTCTTTGTTCCTTTTTAAAAACACACACAATATATGTGTTCTTTTGCATGAGTACATAGGTCTTTCTCATTCTTCTTTACAACTGCACAGTATTCATTGTTTGGATGTACCACAGTTTACTTAACCAGTTTCCTGTTGGTGGACACTGAAGTCATCCGTATCATACTATTACAAACAATGCCAAGCATAACCACCCACACACACCAAGTTCATTTCTGAATCTGCCTTTGATGAAGCCTCTATTTGAATCACCATAAGGTCATATGGCTGAAAAGTTAGCCCCTTTTTTAGTTTTCACTATATACAGCAGTATGTAGCCAAAGACTCCCTTGGGCAAAGCAAATGTGCTCTTTGGGGATTTACTTCATAACAATAAATGGATAAACAGCACACCAAGGAGAAACATTTCTATTTAACCATGCACGTGTATGTATATAATACATACTTATGCATAGAAAGCGTACAATAAATCCATCAAAGCATTAAGCATTGTCTCAGTATGGTGGATCTATGGAGTGCTTCGTAGACAGCCTTCCTTGCCTATCAATCTTTCTAGTTTCAAAACAGTGAATATGTACTATTTTTGCAATATAAAATTTCAAAAAATGTTAAATTAAGCCGGATACATTCCTTCAGTCTGTCCGACATTTGTATGGTGCTCCAGAGTGCTCAAATATCACTTCATTTAAAAAAATTTATTTTTTTTTTCAAGTAGAGAGACAGGCAGGGTCTTCCTCTGTTGACCAGGCTGGCCTTGACCTCCTAGATCCTCCTGGATCCTCCCACTTCCACCTCCTAAAGTGCCAGTATTACAAGTGGGAGCCATCACACTCGGCTGGCTTCATTTGAGAAATCTTTCCCCAGCACTCCATATATTACGAATAATTCCTTTCTTCTTGTTTAGATAGCATCTTAGTCATATCTCTGTTACCTCACTTGTCACATGATAATCAGTTGCTCACCCATCCATCTCCCTTGATTGCTCATAAGCTCCTCGAGAAGAGTCTGATTTTCAGCACCTTGAAAAGTGTGCAACACGTACATGCTTCATAAGCAGAGAAGGAAATATCACTACAGTGTAATTATTCCCAGAATTCAATGCCCGTATTTGTAAATTGTTCCAGATAATCTGCCAACAACCTGAGAATGTTATGTTTTTTCCCTAAAACTTCCATCTATTACTGAGTGTCTACAGTCATAGTTAACTCAATTGCGATGTGACCTCTGGTCAAGCCCATTCATAGCTTTTATTTTAGGTGATATTTTTTGTTTGTTTGTTTGTTTGTTTTGAGATGGAGTCTTGCTCTGTTGCCCAGGTTGGAGTTCAGTGGCATGATCTCGGCTCACTGCAAGCTCCGCCTCCCAGTTTATGCCATTCTTCTGCCTCAGCCTCTCCAGTAGCTGGGACTACAGGCATCCACCACCACAGTCAGCTAATTTTTTTTTTTTTTGGTATTTTTAGTAGAGACAGGGTTTCACCATGTTAGCCAGGATGGTCTTGATCTCCTGACCTCATTATCCGCCTGCCTCAGCCTGCCAAAGTGCTGGAATTACAGGCATGAGCCACCACTCTCGGTCTATTTTAGATGATTTTTAATTTTAATTTTTGATTTTGAAAGTTTCCTTTTTGTTTTTTAATCTAGCACTGTTTGGTAAACTTCAACATTTCTATATCCCTGTGTCTTTGCACCTACTGGTCTCTGCTTGGAATAATATCTCAAGGTTTTATTCACCTGGAAAAATTTCTACTCACCCTTAAAGAATCATCTTAAATAGGCTGGGCATGGTGGCTCATGCCTGTAATCCCAGCACTTTGGGAGGCCAAGGTGGGCACAACACTGAGGTCAATAGTTTGAGACTAGCCTGGCCAACATGGTGAAACCTCGTCTTTACTAAAAATACAAAAAATAGCTGGGTATGGTGGCTGATGCCTGTAATCCCAGCTACTCAGTAGACTGAGGCAGAAGAATCGCTTGAACCTCAGAGGCAGAAGTTGCAGGGAGCTGAGATCACACCATTGCACTCCATCTTGGGTGACAGAGTGAGACTTCATCTCAAAAAAAAAAAAAAAAGCTTAAATAATACCTTCTCTGAGAAGCCTTTATATCTTCCTATTCTTTCAGTAAGAGTTAACAATTCCTCAACTCTTGAAACATTTGTGCCTCTATTACTGTGTATCAGTCACTGAACTGAGTGCCTAGCATAGAAATATGAAACTGTAGACCCTGCCCTCACAGAGCTCATGGTCCAATATGGAAAACAGCCATAAGAACAAATAACCACACTATCTTCCTTGCAACCCACCAGGGCCTAACACATCACATCACTACTTTTGAAATTAGGAAACAGGCTCAGAAGTCCAAGAGCTTGACCAATGTAACTCAGCTGTTAGGTAGCAGAACCAGGTTGGTATGATTCTTCTTCAATATCCTGTCAGTTACATAGGTAAGTGGCCTCAAAATCAACAAAAGACAAGTAGAGGTTGACATGCATCAATGGAGAGAGGCTCAAAAGGATGACTTTATACACAACAAGAGAACAGAAATGTTCTGGAAGTATCTCTGGGGATGTGAAGTAGGAGGGGGCACACCAGATTTCACCTCGGTCAAGTGAATCTGTAATTCCAACCTGAGCCTCACCCCTGAGCTCCAGACTTAGCTATCTGTCTTTCTTACTCTAATATAAAATACACAGGGCAGGACTTAATCTCTAGCTTGTTCACCACAAATTAAAGCAGAGTCTGGTATATAGTAAGTACTTAATAAATAAATAAACTATCAAAGAAGCTAAAGAAACATTCCACACTCTTGCGGGAAGGGATTACCATGAAACAGACCCTAGCAGTCGCTTACAAATACAGTTGACCCTCACTATTTGTGGATCCCACATTTGCAAATTTGCTTACTTGCTAAAATGTCTTTGTAATCCCCAAATTAATACCTGTGGAGCTTTCAAGGTGATTCATGGATGTAGTGAAAACTCTGTCACTCCTTGCACATGTCCCAAGCTAAGGTCAAATAAGGTGACCCTCGGTCTTCTTGTTTCAGCTCTCATACAAAGATGACCCGAGGACAGAGACAGTAGAGGGCAGTGTAGTGTGGTGCAAGAAGCTGTGGCTCTGGGGCCAACTGTATGGGGTCTGAATCTTGTCTCTGGCACCTGTTAGTGGAGCAGCCTCAGGCAAATCACTTAACACTTCTGTACTTCCCTTATTCTTTTGGAAAGAAAAAATTCAATCTACCAGGATGAATTGTTTTTAGGAATTAAGATTATAACCTATGTGAGATATTTATGTATGTACATATTTACCCTGGAAACAAGGGCTCAGTATTTGACTAATTCAGTGTTCCAGGTAACTTTATAGAATATCACTACTGCAAATAATAAGAATTGACTGTAATTATTTATAAAGAAAGAACAGGGATGTAGACAAAACAATTATTTGGATGAGCTACAGGCAGCCTTTAAGAAGCATTTGAAGAAACAGAACTTCACCAGACACATAAGGTGTGGGAAAGGTTTGCAAAGAGAGAGAATGGTGCCTACAGAGAGAGGTCCAGATGGTGGAAAAAAACAGGTAAGTTCAGGAACTGGAACTTGGGAAGTCTAGAGCAGTAGAAGATGAGGTCAGAACATGGTGCCCCAGCGCTTCTCTGCACCTTGTATACACCTTGTACTGCAGAACCTCATTCTCTGTGTTGAATTCTTGGTTTCTAGTTCTCTCTTCCATTAAACTGTAAGTCCCCAGGGTCAAGGTCTCTAAGAAGAAATCATAGCTACAGTCCTCTAAATTTGCAAACAAGTTATTATTAAACACAGATACACCCAAGAAGACTGTACAAAAATAACATTGGATTTTAACTGCAGTCATAACAATTTACAACTGGTATAGACTTGCAATTTGTCCAGGATTTTTCTCTGATAACTGCTGTAACTCTGTCATAAACCCTTTTCATTGTTTTAGACAATGAAATGTCACCCAGATATTTGTTAGAATGTCTGGGAAAGGCCGGGCGCGGTGGCTCAAGCCTGTAATCCCAGCACTTTGGGAGGCCGAGATGGGCGGATCACGAGGTCAGGAGATCGAGACCATCCTGGCTAACATGGTGAAACCCCGTCTCTACTAAAAAATACAAAAAAAAAAACAAAAAAAAAAAACTAGTCGGGCGCGGTGGCGGGCGCCTGTAGTCCCAGCTACTCCGGAGGCTGAGGCAGGAGAATGGCGTGAACCCGGGAGGCGGAGCTTGCAGTGAGCTGAGATCCGGCCACTGCACTCCAGCCTGGGCGGCAGAGCGAGACTCCGTCTCAAAAAAAAAAAAAAAAAAAAAAAAAGAATGTCTGGGAAAAAACATTCTAAAAGAGCAAGAAAGATCTTGGTCTTTTTAGTTAAATGATTGATGGGTTGATTGACTGAGATGGGGTCTCATTATATAGCCCAGGCTGGTCTGAAACTCCTAGGTTCAAGCAATCCTCCTGCCCCAGCCTCCCAAGTGGCTGGAATTACAGGCACATGCCACTACGCTGGGCTCTAGTGTGATGTATTAACGTTAGGCTTAAACATACGGTCCATTAGACAAGGCTGCCACCTCACAGTAAAGATTTCTTTTAATTCACTCTAATAGACTTATTTCTCCATATGCAAGATAGAATTTTACCATAGTAAAAATCAAGGAAGCATATTGATATACAAATATGTTACAAACAGGATAAGGAAAGCAATATAATTTTCTCCACAAAAGCCTGCAAAACCCTGGCCAAAACACAGTAAACAGGATGCTAAACTCACAGCTTACATTTCTCCACTGAGACCTAGGAAAAACAATTCTAGTTTCTGTACAGTCACAAAACTAAGCACTGTGAGAATTTACAAGTTTTGGTAAACTTGTATATTCTCCCCACCCCCATACACAAGTAGCCAAAGGAGCCTATCAGTCTTACCTCAACACTTCAATCTCCTCCAACCTCCAAAATAAAACCCTTATTGTCCAATATCTGAATTTATATTTTCAAACATCTAAAATCTTAATCAAAACTAAGAGCAGTGCATTAACTTTTCCCCCATGAAATTCCTGGTATAATTTTACTTAGACACAACAAAAGTTGTACTATTATCTAAAAACATATGGATAGAGCCAACATTACTAGAAACCAAACGAATATACTATGAACGTGAAAAGGGAATAGGGAGTGTTGTCTTAAAACTGATTCAATGCTGTTATTCTCCACTCATAGACTGGGTGTGATCAAATCACATCATGCTGTACAGCTAAGTATGTCCTATATTTTATGACAAAGTAGGGTGACAAATTATTTATTGATGACCTGTTGGGTACACAGAGGCATGCTAGAAGCTGTAAAAGACTTGATTCTTGCCCTCAAGAAACTTTCTAGGTTGTACACAGCCTGACAGAAGGTAGTCAAAAGCAAATACTTCAAGCACTATCCATCACAACTACCTTAGGTATTTACTTTACCCTTCTACAAGTCTCTGACTATTTCCAGGCCCCCTTTACTATCTCCGATGGACTCTATGGCTCAACATTATTTATAGCCACAGGCTTTCGTGGACTTCACATTATTATTGAATCTACATTTCTCTCTATCTGCCTCCCCTGCCAATTAAAATTCCAACCACTACCTTGGCTTTGCATCCAACCACCACCTTGGCTTTGAAGCCGCTGCCTGATATTGACACTTCGTAGATGTAATATGACTATACTTCTATGTGCCTCTATCTACTGATGAGGATCCTCCTCTTTAGTATAAATAGTGCCATTGACTTCCAATCAATTACTTTTGATAATATCCAAAATATCAGATAATATCTGATAATACTCCCCAAACAAATAATGTTCTCTATAATAATAATGAGTGATGTTCTCTCAAATATATGTACAATCAAATGTGAAATGGAGGAGATGGGGAGGACCTTAGACTCAGAGACTATATTCAGGCCTTTGTAGTGGCATTTATTTGACATAATTATGCATTTAAAAAGCAAGTTAAATTGTCATTAGATCAGTCTGAAATTTTATAGAGGCTTTGGTTGGTGAGGAACATATTTTATACATAATAATTTTCCCATGAGAATGCTTTTGATTAATGTTATCTGTTAAAGATTTGAGTTCACAATATTTCCACTGTTAATAGTATATGTCTTTGTAGAGCTGATCTGGAGAAGTCGAGGACCACATGCTAATTGCTATTTGATGCTATTCTAGTAGGACAATTGTTTGGCTTTGGGTTGAGGGGAGTTGGAATTTGAAGGCAGGTCTGACTCTAGAGATATTGCCTCTGAATTTTGGCAAGTCTGTTGATTGTGCCTTTGGAAGTGACTTTAAATGCTTATGGAAGGCCGGGCACGGTGGCTCATGCCTGTAATCCTAGCACTTTGGGGGACTGAGGTGGCTGGATCATTTGAGGTCAAGAGTTTGAGACCAGCCTACATGGTAAAACTTTGTCTCTACTAAAACTACAAAAAATTAGCCAGTCATGGTGGCACACACCTGTAGTCCCAGCTCCTCAGGAGGCTGAGGCAGGAGAATCACCTGAACCTGGGATGTGGAGGTTGCAGGGAGCCAAGATGATCCCACTGCATTCCAGCCTGGGTGACAGAACAAGACTCCATCTCAAATAAATAAATAAATAACATTAAATAAATAAATAAATAAATAAATAAATAAATAAATAAATGGAGTATATGTTATAACTCTTCTGCACATTTCCAACAGAATAATAGTAACATCACAGAACATCCTTGGGGCATTGTTTCTATGTTTGGGGTTATTAATAGTTACTAAGTTAAAAATGTAGTAAATATATGTAATAGAGGTAACAAATTAATAAATAAATTTTGGAAATGCTTGGTAAATTCAACAGGACTTCTCAGAACAGTGAATTTATATGGCCATGATTGTGTATTTTTTTTTTCAAGAAGCTTTCACAAGACTTTGTAGTACACCAGTTTGGGAACTGTTGGTGTAGGAATCAGGGTAATTGGGATTTGGACTATTCCAGATAGAAATTGTCACTATGTTCAAGGAACTGTTCTTAGTCTTTGTATATATCAGAATTACCTATAGCAAATTAAGAAGCAAAAATATAAGAATGGGGCCTTGGCTCAGGCCTAACAAATCAGAATATCTGAAAAATTTGGATGTGGATAAGCTTCCGAACTACTCAATTACAATAGGCCTTCTCACCCCTTGCTAAATGACTTGTTAATCCTAGTTGAGTATGCTTCTGTTTTGTTTTCTTGGACCTGGTCCAGAGACTAGACTGTTGCTATAATTAAGTTCAATTTTAGCATTCTTCCCACAGTATCTATATCCCAATTTTCAGATTCTATTTCATCAGTGGGACAAATTTATAGGTCAGTATAGGAGAAGTTTTTAACATTAATGGAAAAGAGATTGTATCATATTGATGTTGTCCTTCTAATCTGGCAGCCTTGAATTTAATTTAGAAAATGCCTCTATTTCTAATTGTACCTTAGTTTTGATATATTTTACTATTAAGGATCACATACATAATTTTCCTCTTTTTCTTGATTTCCTTGTCAACTAATACATTTTTGAAAGCTTCTGGTTAACTTCTAATTACAGGTAAGTGTTGTTTTCCATTTGCTTAACAAGCTTATTGAGGTTTTTTTCTTTTTGAGCCCGAGTCTCGCTCTGTTGCCCAGGCTGGAGTGGGATGACATGATCCTGGCTCACCGTGACTTCCACCTCCCTGGTTCAAATGATTTTCATGCCTCAGCCTCCTCAGAAGCTAGGATTACAGGTGCCTGCTACCACGCCCAGCTAATTTTTTCTATTTTTAGTAGAGATGGGGTTTCACCATGTTGCCTAGGCTGGTCTCAAACTCCTGACCTCAGGTGATCCACTCAACTCAGCCTCCCAAAGTGCTGGGATTACAAGCATGAGCCACTATGCCTGGCCACTTCTACCATTTTTTACAGGATAGTTTTTTGAACTTCTAAGAACTCTTTAAAATAGTAAACATCTGCCATAATGCTGTTAAAAACCTAAGATATAAAATGTGTAGTAACATGCTTTCTTAACATTAATGAAAAAGTGTTTTTTAATCAGTCCATATTTTCACACAAAGGACAAAACCAAAAGATTTAGAAAAAACTGTATATAGAAAGTACATATACCCCGAAGCTTCCAAGTGATTGTGAAGGAGTCACTTCCAAACCCTACTGCCCACCACCCAAAACATGAGGAGAAAATAAGAATGTTGGCCTTTTCTATTCTAATTATCAGTAGCAAAGTACTCAAAGCCCAGTTTAAAGAAATGTTTCTGCAGAGGCTTTACTGTACTGGGGATTTAGCCCTTTCTATTCTTCTAACTCACTGATTTCTACTTTATGTCTTTAATAATTTCCCCATTCTGCTTTCCATCAGGTTTTTTGATTGTCCTTTCTAAGAATGAGTTAGAGGCTTCATTCATTTTCATTATTTTCTTAATGACATAAGGATTTTAAGGCAATGAACATTCCTCTGAGCTCTCCTCTAGTCTCTAATCAGTAACGATTGCATTATTGCTATTCTCTGCATATTTGGCAGTTTTAATTTCAAATCCTTCTTGATCCAAGGGTTACTTGCATGAATGTAAAAATTCCACAAATCAGCATTTGTTTTCTGGTTTTGTTACTAACTTATAGATTTAACTAAGATCAAAGAATGCCATCTGTACTTTTTCTACTTTTCAGTATTTGGGGTGTTCTTCATTGAGAAAGATTAGCTTCTTGAATGTTCCAGAAAGGAAGTGGGAGGGAGAGAGAGAGAGGAATAGATAGAAGTTTCGTATTTTAACTATGGTTCAATTCTAAGCATTCTAAAACTGCATTGAGTTTTTCAAACCATGAATTACAAGGGTGTTTAATTTCCAAATTCATGTAGCTTTTTGTTAATCTCTTTATTATTGCCTTCTAACATTAATTGCTTCATATTTAAATTATAAATTATATGGTGTGGATGGTACCAATAGTTTTTAAATCTTCTGACTTGCTTTATAAATATATAATTAATATTTCTCCAACAGTCCATATATGCTTGATAATAATATAGAATATCTAATTATTGGGTACAAAGGTCTATATTTGCCCATTACACCATGTTCATTCAGTGGTTATTCAAATCTACATGTGGGCATTCTGTGTAACTTACTTATGGTAAGCAGGGTATGGTGAAATCTCCAAATACAATGGCAGACTTGTCAGTTTCTCCCTGTGGTTTTATCAGTTTTTCCTCTGTATTTTGAGGCTATTTTGACAGGTACATAAAATATGAAAATTGCTACATCCTCCTAATTAACAGTCATTTAGCATCAAGTCCTTACTAACACTTTCTGTTCTAAAATCCTTTCTTGTTTGATACTGAAGCTCCATCACTTGTTTTTGATTAATGTATACTGGCATATCTTTATCACTTTCTCTCCTTTATAAAATCTTTCAATCTTCTCATATCCTCATATTTTAAATATGATGGATTAAAACAGCTGGATAGTGTTTTATTAGTTCCATCTGTCTAACTGGTAAATTTAGTCCATTTACATTTGTTGTGACTGATTGATGTGGACTTCCTTCTATCACCTTTAGAACTTCTATTTCTCTCACTTTCTAATATAATTTTAATATCTCCTCCTGGGATTCCACTAAGACATATTTTAGACCGCATTCTGATCTCCCTCCCTGCACAACCCCACCAACTTCTGCCCTGTTATCTATCCTCATGTCTCTCTGTGTAACATACTGACTTACTTTTGGGAGGTAATTGTCTAACCAATTAATTCTTTCTTCTGATGTCTAATCCATCCACTGAGTTTATTTCAACAATTACATTTTTTATTTCTTTATTTCATTTCATTTTGAGACGGAGTCTCAGTCTGTCACCCAGGCTGGACTGCAGTGGCATGTACCTGTAGCCTTGGCCTCCTGCGCTCAAGTGATCCTCCCACCTCAGCCTCCTGACTAGCTAGAACTATAGGCACATGCCCCATATCCAGCTTTTTTTTTTTTTTTGGTGGTGGTGGGGTATTTTTTATAGAAATGAGTTCTCACCATGTTGCCCAGGCTTGTCTCCAACTCCTGGGCTCATACCATCCTCCCACCTCAGCCTCCCAAAGAGTGCTGGGATTACAGGTTACTCAGCTATATATTTTATTTTATTTTATTTCTGTAAGTTCTATTTCATCCATTTTCTTTTCAGGTCCTCCTCATCATTCCTGGTGGTCTTACTGGTTGCTCAATTTTATGAGTCCATCTTTCTTCTATATTAGGTTTCACATGTAACTATTTTCTCACCATTCTAATATTTGAAGTCTGTGTTCTGTATCTGATAATTCCAAAACCTACAGTCTTTGGGAAACATATTATTCATTGTTTCTGACAATTCTCAAATATGTTGGGTTGAGACTACTTGAATGCTATGATTTGACTGAATTCATAGTTGCCTGCTTTTAATCTTCGGGAATCCTACAGGCTTAAGTTAGAGATGCTTTCCTACAAAAAATATCTGTGTCTGCTTCTGATGAGAGCTGTGGATACAACTAACATGAGACCACTTTACCACCATGCATAATCCTGACATGCTCTTGGATTCTCTTGGAGAATCTCAGGATTACACAAGGTTCTCAAATTTGGCTCCCCAACCTTGCTCATTTATACGCAGAAGACTAGACTGCTTAGTACAGGTGGTGACTCACTTTCTGCTACCCTGGAAAAAACAAAGCAGATCTCTCATCGGAATGTGATCACAGACTAGGAAATTCTGAAGGTGAATAGCTGGAGGCTGTGGGCAGCAGGGAAAGATGGGTGTCTTTCCTGACCATAGAAATAGGTCAGAAGCTGCCTAAAGGCCATGTGCTGCAGCATTTCACTATTTAGTTCAACTACCATTCCCTCCACAAGAGTGTGAGTGGAAGCTTCTTAGAACACCATGTTGCCTTTAAACAAAATCATATTTTTGCTAAAAAGTCATGGTCATGGTAAAAAGAAAACCTCTGGCTTTGGAAGGCTCTCTCTGTAATGTCCTAGAATTAAGGTTACAGCCTGCATTTCATGTTAACTAAACAGAAAACCAGCCTGACCAACATCCTTCTGCCCCATGGCTTGCTCTCAGCTCCTTTTGGTAGGGCCTAGGGCAGTCAGGCTGTCTCATTCCAATCCTTGCTCTGCCACCTGTGACCTTGGACAAGTTACCTGCCTTCAGTTGCCTCATCCATAAAATGCAGATATTAATAATACCCTCTTTTTAAGTTATTAAGAGGATTGAAAGAGCTAGTGAAAAGTAAAAAATAAAAAGACTTGGTAAGCATAGGCACAGAGGGAAAAAAAGTAAAAATAAATAAATAAAAAGACTAGTGTCTAGCACATAAAAGTTCATCAGGAATTAATTCTATAACATGAACTTTGCAAAACTTCAAAGTACATATAACTTTTACTAGGGTATACATACCAATAATAAATTTACAACTGTAGACATATTTGTCTACAGTAAATATAACAAAGACTAAACAGATACTAAATCATTAAGTGATTATTAGTCAGTGTCTTTAATTTTCTTATACTTCTATATTTTCTATAGATCATCTTTGTAACAAAGAGAAAACAAACCAAATGAAAATGAAATGAATTCTCTCAGAAAGAATTAAGACAGGAAGTAGGCTCACAAAGTAATATAAAATGTATCTTATGGTTTATGTAAAATTCTTAATAGAAGTACCTTCTTTGCTCCAAGCTGCACTTTGGCTTTGTCTTTGACTCAGGTGGCATTTATTTGCATGATGACTGATTCTATGGAGTAGGCACTGCTTCAGCCCTACAGGAAGAACAAAACATCTCTAGAACACCGCAGCATTCCTGATTCCCACTTGAGAAGCCCTAACAAAATGGCATGTAACTTAACAGCAGCAGACCAGTGTTACAAAGTCTGGAGTCAAAGGGAAACAGTAAAATTGGAACATTTCCAGAATCTCACAAAAAACAACAAACCAAAGTTCTAAGTGCCCAACATGAGCAAATTAGAACCTTAAATAAAGGTCACTCTTAATGCCTATCCTAGCATAGATTCAGCACCAAGTACAATGTCATTTTACTGGTTTACCTTTTTAATTTTATTTATTTATTTCTTTATTTTGAGACGGAGTCTCACTCAGTTGCCCAGGCTGGAGTGCAGTGGTACCATCTCAACTCACTGCAAGCTCTGTCTCCCGGGTTCATGCCATTCTCCTGCCTCAGCCTCCCAAGTACAGGGGGGCTGCCTAAAAGTGGTTGACTCTACTACTGGGACTACAGGAGTCTGCCATCACGCCCAGCTAATTTTTTTTCTATTTTTTTAGTAGAGACGCGGTTTCACCGTGTTAGCCAGGATGGTCTCGATCTCCTGACCTTGTGATCCATCCACCTTGGCCTCCCAAAGTGCTGGGATACCTTTTTCATTCTTGAAAGTAGGAGCTATGAAGAAAAAACAACAGCAACAACAAAAAACCCACTAAAATGTCTTTAAGAGAACCTTCTACTTACCATCTAACTTACATAATCAAAACACTCTATTGCGTGTGAAAACTGAGTATTATAAGAAAATAATCACCTGTTTTGTGAGAGGTTTCATACATAATGCTCCTTCACCCAATATATACCTTAAAAAGAAAAAAGGAAACATATAAAATTATCTTGAGAATTATTCCTGCTTAAACAATTTCTATGTGCCATTATTAAGAAAGTACACACAAAGTAAAGATAAGAAGAGAATATGCAAGCATGAACATACTTGTTAGGGATATAGGACTATGGATAATTTAAAAATTCTAATGGTATTACTCTCATGTAATTGCTCTGAAATTCTAGTTAATTGTTTGAAATGGCTCCTAGAACAGAATACTTTGAAATTTTGATGATGTCAAAAACTAAGAACTTGGCCCTAAATAATCCAAAGAATAAGGGCAGAAGAACCCGTTTCCTTCAATGAGTATTCTTTACGACGGAAACTTTCTCTCCCATCCTGTGATGGCCAAGGGTTTTTCCTCTGACAATGGCACTGACCTTACCCTATCCAAAATATGAACATCTGCATGGTTTCATGGTTCAAATTATTTTTATCCATTCTGTTGTGAGAATCAAATGGTTCACAGCATGTGGCTCCTCTGTGGGACTCCTCAAGTCCTTTCTAAGACTGAAGACTGTTCTCTGAACCAAAGACAACTTCTGGGGATGTACCAAATCTCCCATTAGAAAATTATTGGCCAGGCGTGGTGGCTCAAGCCTGTAATCCCAGCACTTTGGGAGGCCGAGATGGGCGGATCACAAGGTCAGGAGATCAAGACCATCCTGGCTAACAAGGTGAAACCCCGTTTCTACTAAAAAGTACAAAAAACTAGCCAGGCGAGGTGGCGGGCGCCTGTAGTCCCAGCTACTTGGGAGGCTGAGGCAGAAGAATGGAGTAAACCCGGGAGGTGGAGCTTGCAGTGAGCTGAGATTGTGCCACTGCACTGTAGCCTGGGTGACAGAGCGAGACTCTATCTCAAAAAAAGAAAAAAAAAGAAAGAAAGAAAATTATTTAGATCAAGATGTTTTAACCTTTTAACTCTTTCTCAAACAAAATCATTTCATTTCTCCTTTAATGTTATTTTAAATTTCAAAATACACAGATAGCATGCCTAAAATAAAATCAAAGGAAAGATAGTTTTAGAACAAAAACTGTGGTAATTTTGAAAACACAAAAGCTAAGACACTGATTGGATCTACGTGGACACCAAGTCCACCACAAACTGTTCTCTCCTCTGGGGCTCTGGCCACACCTTTCCCTTGCCTAAGATTCCTTTTGCTTCCTACCCTTCCAAATGCTGTATTTCCCCCCAGAAGACTTGCCAAGACCACTCTAGCCTGCACATCTTCCATTTCAGCTAACCAAAGGCATCCTTGCATTGACTAAACCAAATTGTTTTGCAGAGAAGGCATCTAAAAACTTCTACTGTAGACCATTCAGCTTAATAATTGTTATCATGACATTATTCAATAACAAAATGAGGGAAAGAAGTCCTCTTTAACTCCTTTGCCCTGGAGAATCCAAGCAAGTGGCTTTCCCACTTGCTTTGACCAAACCCTGGGACCTTTCAAAGTGAAAGTTTAATGGAAAAGAAAGAAAATCTAAAAGAAAAACTCTCCAAAAAACTAAACTCAGGTAAAGAATCATGGGATTAAAAATTTTTATTCTTTGTGTATTTGATTTCTGAAACATAGAAATTGATCTCTCACTCCTTAAGTCTGCCACTGGGCTAAGAGGATATTGCACATAATGTGTACTCATTGATTTAACAGAATTAGAACATCCAGGTACTCACTGAAATTTTGATTCCACAACTGCTCAAAGTCTATTCATTAGTTAATGAGTTAACACAACACTTAATCTTCAAATTTTGGAAATGCTGATGGTAGACAGGAACTTGTTTTGGCAAAAGGAAGCATATGGTAGACATTGTTACCCCTTATCCAACCATCACCACCTTTCCTTTAAAGTACCCCACTCTTCCTTTAAAGTTGCAGAGTCTCAGATAGTGGGAAGAAAAGAAGTTTTTGCATTTTCAGGTCAAAAGAAAGTACATTTGTACAACCACATAATAGCTATGCAAATGTTTGTTGAAATCTAAACAGAAGACAGAAGTAGTTCTAGTACCTTCACAAAAAGTAAGATAAGTAAACTTTTCCTTAATACATACTTCCAGCAGCATCGACACCTAAAAGTGGTTGACTCTACTACTGTATTAAATTACATTCATTTTGTCAATATGTGTTCCAAATTCTTACTGCTCTTGGTCTCCAAAGGGATCCTACTGAATATTGAGACAGTTCAAGAATACTAGGGGAAAAAATTTGAATAATTGAAGCAAGGGTCATCTAAGGATAATATGTCACATATACAGACACAGTAATATTTTCAACTTAAAAAAAAATCAGTTGTCAAAGTTGCACAGCAAGCACTCTCCTAAACTTAGCCTCTTCAGGCATTTGCTTTATAATCACTTTAAAGAAAAGTCAGTCACAAAATGCCACATTTTGTATGATTCTATTTATATGAAATGTCCAGGATAGGCAAATCTACAGAGACAGAAATTAGATCAGACATTGCCAGGATCAATGGTGGGGGAAATGTGTATAGGGAGTGACTGCTAATGGGTACAGGGTTTCTTTCTGGAGAGAAGAAAAGGTTCTGAAATTAGGTAGTGGTAATGGCTGCATAACTCTGAATATGCTAAAAAAAACTACTGAAATGTACACTTAAAAGGGTGTGACTTATATAAAAACTGTATCACAATCATTTCAAAAATGTTTGGGTATGTCAAGAAATAAAGAAATAGGATCATAGCTCAAAGATATGGGATATAAAATAAATGGAACAAAACTGCTCAATAATCTATCTAGAATCACACAACGGTTAAGCTTTACCCTGACTAAAATTGCAAGCTTGCTGTTTTGTTGGTATTTCACATTTTTTACTTCTTCCTAAGTCAGCCAATAACTCCTCCTCCTCACTTAATAGTTGACTATGAAGACCAAGCCATTTTGATTCTGCCTCCAATGAGCTTTCACATGTCATTCCTCCTTCCACTCCCAGGACTACCAAACCAACATAGGTTCTCCTCACTTCACTCTAAGATGACGGCGTGGCCCTCAACCACTGTCACACTCTTCTAGGCTCTGTGAGCACAGTGTGTCTCATATTCTCTTCCGCTGTCACCAGATTTATTCTAAAACAGTTTCTTTACTGTTACTCCCCTGTTTCTCAGCCAGTTACATAGCAAGATGAATATCCAGAGGTAATAGTTTACTTACTAGAAAAAAAAAAATCTGTCACCAATTCACAGAAATGTTTCAGTACAAAATATTACATCGGCAATATTTCCTACAACTCTTCTACATGAATCCTACCCTCCTTGTGTTATAGCTCAAACTGGTCTCATGTACTCTGAATCTCTCATTCTCTTTCCTAGATACCTGATTGTGTTTACTTTTCACCTATGTAAATAATCTTCCTGCAACCTCCACCAACTGACCAAACCCCACTCACATTTCACTGCCCAACTGAGATCCCACCTACTTCATGAAGAGCAACTCTTTGCAGCTTTAAACCTCAGAGAAATTAAGTCCATGCTTAGCTTTTCTTTTTCTTTTTTGTTCAGATGGAGTTTATCTTTGCCACCAAGGCTGGAGTGCAGTGGTGCAATCTCAGCTTACTGCAACCTCTGCCCCCCGAGTTCAAGCGATTCTCCTGCCTCAGCCTCCTGAGTAGCTGAGACTACCAGTACGCACCACCACATCTGGCAATTTTTTTGTATTTTTGGTAGAGATGAGGTTTCACCATCTTGGTAAGCCTGGTCTGGAACTCCTGACCTCAAGTGATCCATCCCCCTCAGCCTCCCAAAGTGCTGAGATTACAGGTGTGTGCCACCATGCCTGACCTATGGGTAGCATATGATAATCAATAGGGTACTTAGAGTTAGTACTTTTAATCTCCTCTTATATAGCTGGCATTTGGTATAATGAAAAACACTTTATTAGGAATCAAGATTTATTTGGGTAGGTCACAAGCTGACTTATTATTCAAATTATTTATCCAAATAATGAGGACCATAACACACTGTTGCAAAAAAGAATCACTGAAGAAACTATGTGAGAGATTTTAAAACTGAAAATGGCATGACTCATAACTTCATGTATTTGTTTCAATTCTAGGTGGTATACGAAGATCATACACTTACATTCTTGGCATTCTTACAACAAAATGTTGAAAAGCTATACTGGTCCATTGTATAATCACATTTTCAAATGTTTTCATACATTTATCCTGAATTTGCAGATTTTTATCCAAATCTTTTCCTTGATCATTTTTTTTTTCCTCAAGTAAGATTCTGAACAAAAAAATGACCCATTTTCCTTTCCTGTGCTTATGGGAATATTGAGGCAACATACACAATTTTATAAACCAGTGCATAAAACTAAAGCACAATGCTAATGTCTTTTCTCCCCAATCAGTAAGGGCTTCATTAAAAAGCCCTTACATTTTAACATTCAACTATGAAAAACAAAAGAACTATGGCTTGGTGGCTAGTAAAAGGCTGGTATGGTGAGTAAGAGACACAAAGGTTAAACATTTGCTATTTTTCAGTCTTGTGTTTATTTTGTATACGTAAGTATTTGGCTGGGTTACCTAACACTGAACTTCCAAAACTGACCATGAGGTTTTATGCCAAGAGAAGTACTTTTTATAGCAATTTTACTGCTGAAACCAAAACAGCCCAGAGAAGATTTAAAGGTAACAAAATAAAACAGTACACAATTCTAAACAACTCTGCTTCACACCCAACCGGGGACTTACACTCACCTAATAGTATATTTGTGATCAATTTTGTAACAAGCTGTCAAAAGGAGACCTCTAACATCTGCTCATGAAGGAATCACTTCAGCATGTCCTGCTGTGCAGCAGAAAACACATGGGAATCACTCAGAACTCCGGATTTCCAACAGAGCAGCATTTCCTAGAGAGTAAGCCAGAGGGCACCGTCCTCTGAGATGCTGTCAGGAGCACTAATTAACAAATTTGGGAAAAACAGAAAATGGCATTAAGGCTTCCAAGAAGTCCTTTGGTAAAAGACACTTTGAACCTGGCTTCCCCAAATCCTTGCAATCCCCACAAAACAAATATCTATGAACATACCACTATATTAGCACTCACAGAACACTTGGGGAGATATGGCAAAGATTAGGCTGCAGGCCTCAGGTAAGTAAACTCTTAAAACACAATATTGAAAAAAATAGAAATCTAAAAATTAAAACAGAAAAACAAAAGCAAAAGATAAATAAATAAATAAAAAATTTTAACAAACAATATTAGGCTGGGCAAAGTGGCTCAGACCCATAGTCTTAATACTTTTTGAGTCTGAGTGGGGTGGATCGCTTTAGCCTAGGAGTTCGAGACCAACACGAGCAACATGGTGAAACCCTGTCTCTATCAAAAATACAAAAATTAGGGAGGCCGAGACGGGCGGATCACGAGGTCAGGAGATCGAGACCATGCTGGCTAACACGGTGAAACCCCGTCTCTACTAAAAAATACAAAAAAAAACTAGCCGGGCGAGGTGGCGGGCGCCTGTAGTCCCAGCTACTCGGGAGGCTGAGGCAGGAGAATGGCGTGAACCCGGGAGGCGGAGCTTGCAGTGAGCTGAGATCCGGCCACCGCACTCCAGCCTGGGTGACAGAGCGAGACTCCGTCTCAAAAAAAAAAAAAAAAAAAAAAAAAAAAAAAATACAAAAATTAGCTTGGCCTGGTGGCATACACCTGTGGTTCCAGCTACTCAGGAGGCTGAGGTGGGAGGATGATTTGAGCCCGGGAGGCAGAGGTTGCAGTGAGCTGTGATTGCACCACTCACTCCAGCCTGGGGCAACAGAGCAAGACTCTGTCTCAATAAAATTAATTAATTAAATAATAAAACCAATATTCATTTACTGTGTGGGGAAACTCAAAATGAGCTTGGCACATCCATATATAATACTAAGGTTTTTTTGTTTTTTGTTTTTATTCTTTATTTATTTTTTATTATTATACTTTGAGTTCTAGGGTACATGTGCATAACGTGCAGGTTTGTTACATATGTATACTTGTGCCATGTTGGTGTGCTGCAACCATCAACTCGTCAGCACTCATCAACTCGTCATTTACATCAGGTATAACTCCCAATGTAATCCCTCCCCCCTCCCCCCTCCCCATGATAGGCCCCGGTGTGTGATGTTCCCCTTCCCGAGTCCAAGTGATCTCATTGTTCAGTTCCCACCTATGAGTGAGAACATGCGGTGTTTGGTTTTCTGTTCTTGTGATAGTTTGCTAAGAATGATGGTTTCCAGCTGCATCCATGTCCCTACAAAGGACACAAACTCATCCTTTTTGATGGCTGCATAGTATTTCCATATGAACTTATATCATAAGTTTCCATATGAACTTATATATCATAGTTCCATATGAACTTTAAAGCAATTTTTTCCAATTCTGTGAAGAAACTCATTGGTAGTTTGATGGGGATGGCATTGAATCTATAAATTACCTTGGGCAGTATGGCCATTTTCACAATATTGATTCTTCCTATCCATGAGCATGGTATGTTCTTCCATTTGTTTGTGTCCTCTTTTATTTCACTGAGCAGTGGTTTGTAGTTCTCCTTGAAGAGGTCCTTTACATCCCTTGTAAGTTGGATTCCTAGGTATTTTATTCTCTTTGAAGCAATTGTGAATGGAAGTTCATTCACGATTTGGCTCTCTGTTTGTCTGTTACTGGTGTATAAGAATGCTTGTGATTTTTGCACATTGATTTTGTATCCTGAGACTTTGCTGAAGTTGCTTATCAGCTTAAGGAGATTTTGGGCTGAGACAATGGGGTTTTCTAAATATACAATCATGTCATCTGCAAAGAGGGACAATTTGACTTCTTCTTTTCCTTTTTTTTTTTTTTTTTTTTTTTGAGACGGAGTCTCGCTCAGTCACCCAGGCTGGAGTGCAGTGGCCGGATCTCAGCTCACTGCAAGCTCCGCCTCCCGGGTTTACGCCATTCTCCTGCCTCAGCCTCCCAAGTAGCTGGGACTACAGGCGCCGCCACCTCGCCCGGCTAGTTTTTTGTATTTTTTTTTTTTTAGTAGAGACGGGGTTTCACCGTGTTAGCCAGGATGGTCTTGATCTCCTGACCTCGTGATCCGCCCGTCTCAGCCTCCCAAAGTGCTGGGATTACAGGCTTGAGCCACCGCGCCCGGCGACTTCTTCTTTTCCTAACTGAATACCCTTGATTTCTTTCTCTTGCCTGATTGCCCTAGCCAGAACTTCCAACACTATGTTGAATAGGAGTGGTGAGAGAGGGCATCCCTGTCTTGTGCCAGTTTTCAAAGGGAATTTTTCCAGTTTTTGCCCATTCAGTATGATATTGGCTGTGGGTTTGTCATAAATAGCTCTTATTATTTTGAGGTACGTTCCATCAATACCGAATTTATTGAGCGTTTTTAGCATGAAGGCTGTTGAATTTTGTCAAAAGCCTTTTCTGCATCTCTTGATTTTTTTTTTTTAACCCACAGTTTTTTTTCTCTTTTACTGGTGGATATCATGTCCAGATAAGTATTCTGTAGTACCAACACCACAGTTAATATGTATTTTGATTATACAGAATAATGATTCTTAACAGGATCTTAGCCCCCAAAACACATACATAAGCATGTACATCAAATACAAGTAAAAATAACTGTAGCAACAAAGCTCTTCTGGAGAGAGTTCTGAAGTCTGAAGTAGTCACTCATATTTTTACCCTAAATGCAACTATTACTATCTGAACCATAGAAATGATCAAAGTAAGGGCTGGAGATATTTAGATTTTAATCACCGTAATGTGGATTATGTCACATAATGGAATTAGTCAGCTGAGTGTTTGAAAATCCTCATTATTTTAAATTCCTCATACTTTCAGGGTCTACAAAACATTTCACAACTAACCTAGCAAACCGTGATCTTTTCCCCAGTTCTGTAAGACTTCCAATCACAAAAAACAAGCAATACAAATTTCAGTAAAACTGCATGACAATTACCATTTGATTCTACTACACTGCAACTATCACCTCCACAGCCAGCTCCACAGGTCCATGAGACTTCCCATGATTATTCCTAGAAGTACCAATTAGGATCACAGGCATGTGGGGACCACTCTGTAATCGTAACATTCTCTAAACCTTCAGTCACAATTTATGTTTGAAAAACCTTTGGTTTTTATGATTAAAATGTGTATATATGTGTGTGTGTGTATGTGTAAATATATATGTGTGTGTGTGTATACACATATATCACTAAAATCTCTACCTATCAACAACATAATGATTTATAACCAACGGTTTCAGATGTGGGCCCCAGAACAACAGCATCAGCTTCACCTGGGAACTTCTTAAAAATGTAAATGCTCAGGCAACACCACAGACCTATTGAATCAGAAACCCTGGGACTAGCTCTCCAAATGATTCTGGTGCACACTGTATTAAAAAAAATGTAGGCCAGGCACAGCTGCTCATGCCTGTCATCCCAGCACTTTGGGAGGGCAAGGTGGGAGGATCGCTTGAACCCAGGAGTTCAAGAACAGCCAGAGCAACATAGTGATACTTAATCCTATAAAAAAGTTTTTTTAAACTAAAAAAAAAAAAAAAAAAAAAAAAAATTTAAAGTAATCACTTAAACATATGCTCCTGAAAGAACAGTTAACACCACTCAAACAAATGGAGGATCAAATGGAAAGTTAGCCTAAAAAGCAAATAAGCAAGTTTAATTAATTTGAAGAACATCCTTAATGCTATATACTATTTGGAAGATTTTCAAAGAATCTATAAAAGAATATGTACATTTATTATCAGATAATGGGTGAAAGCCATAAAGGTAAAATTAGTAGGAACAGAAATGAAAACCAAAGCAAATAAAAATGAAGTGAAAATCAGGCCCAAACAGAACAGTGTTATGGTAAACTTATGGAACATATGAAGGGGTTCCACTTCAATAGAACTATATAAAGGAACCATTCCAACGATGACAGTCTAGGTAACTTAGATCAATCTTCCCACTGAGAATAGAAAAGTGGACAAAATGTAATGATTACAGGGGCTGAGAAAAGGGAATACCAGAGAACAGAGTCTTCTTTTTTCCCCCTTGGGTTTTCTTCCAATGACAGCAGAGAAGAAGAGGTTAATAAGCTGAGCTAGAACTCAGAGCCTCACAGAGCTCACAGGGAGATAAACATTGGAGCTCAGCGTCCACCGAGGAGAGGCCCTGCTAACTCTCCCACTCCTCAGGTTGGGGACCTGAAGAACAAACTGCAAATTGCCCTGACAGGGAATGATGGCCAGCTTTAATCATCTCAATCCCTGATTGGATGAGACAATCCTGGGTCGCTAATTTCCAAGCCCCTGGCAGGGGCAAATGTAAATCCTCTCTGGAGAAGAATATCATCCAAGGCTTCAAATTAGCTCCACATTATATATTTCATATATAATGTCTATCACTAAAAATAAAAAGCCACATGAGACTTAAGAATGACATAACAGAAAATAAGAGAAGCAAACAACAGACACAAAACCACAAGGGATCGAGATAACAGAGTGACCAGACACACTTCAAAATAACTCTGCTGAACATGAGCAAGGAAAGACAGGACAAGACTGAAAACCTGGCAGAGAAATGCAAATTATGAAAATCAACCATAGGAAATTCTGCAATTTAGAACTACCACAACTGAAAGTAATAACTTAATGGATAAGTTTAACCACAGCAGTAACCTAGCAGAAGACAGATTCAGTAAACTGAAAAAAGGTCAGAAAGACAAAAAGGCAGAAAATTGAGAAAATAAAAGACAATATGTTGAAAAGTTTATCACATACGTAGAGTCCTGGAAGAAAAAAAGAATGGGACAGAAGTAAGAGCTGAAGATACGGTTGCGGAGAGTTTTCAAAAACTGATCAAAGACTTCACAAGATTGAAGCACCGTAAACACTTCAAGAGAAACAATGGAAGCTACCATAAGAGAATGATATCTTCAAGGTGCCGAAAGAAGGAAACTGCCAATCTAGAAACTTACACTCAGTGAAGATATTCTTCAATAATGAAATAAAAAGTAAGGATTTTCTCCATCTGCAGCCTCACACTAAAGGAAATACTAAAGGATATTTTCAGACAGGAGAAAGAGGATCCTCTACATCAAAACCTGGGGACTCTATTCCATAAACTCTGTACCCTGGAACTCAGGAATCAAGATTTTACAGAAATAAAAAGCGTTCTTCAGGGAGGGGAAAATAAAGATTGAGGGTGACTGGTAAAATGAAGTTTGAGTTACCTTAGTATATGTTAACTCTGAACCAGACTCTCAGGCTCTACAAGGATCTCATGAAGTTATCTGATTTCCCATTTAACATCTCAGCCTTCTAAGTTATTCATAAGGATGAAGAATATTCTATTTATCAAAGACTACATCACCAGGTCTAAATAGTTACAAGTCACTTCCTTACATTGAGTTGAAAATCACCCCTTTGTAATTTGACTTATTAGTTCTAGTTTTATGCCCTGTCTTCACCAAAAACAAATAAAAATAAAAACTAATGCTTCCATATACATACTTTTTCAAATAGTTGAAGACAAGCTATCATGAACCTGAACCCTCATGCTTTCATCTCCAAATCCACAATTTCACCAGCTATCCTAGGACATGGAAAAGAATCTCTTCCCAATCCTGGCTATTATTCTCTAAATGAACCTATCCTTGTCTAAGTAGACCCTTCTTAAAGTACTACCTAGGAATTCAAGTCAGTAACTCTGATGTTGCCTGTAACATCAGAAAATGACTTCCTTAAAAGTACAGCAAGTTGGATTTGCCAAGTTGCTGACCAGGTTGCATTCCCTCCTGCCCTCACTCCCATCTTTGTGTTATGCTTTATCTCAAGTTTCATTTTGCTTATTATTCATGACTCTCAACATGTCACAGTTGACATCAGAGGCCATACATATATTTTGTTCTGGCTCTTTCCTGCAAATCTTTCTGAGTCATACCTGCTATTCTCCAAACACTGTGAATCCCGATACTAATAACTTGGCAATTCAGTTTAAGGTCCTGTTCAGAAGGTCAGTTAGCTCAAGGCAATCACCTTCTTCCAAGGCCTCTTAAGAAATACTCCAACCCCAGAAAAGGCCCTTCTTTCTGGCATCAGGAGCCATGGGCCACAAACACAAATCCAGTAGAATTTCGGCCATTTACCTCCCAGATCATCCCCTCCCTAAAGTTCTAACTAGAGCAGGAAAAAATAATGAAAACACCACCTGCAGTCACAAATCCTCCAGTTTCTTGGCCAATATTTCATATTCCTTTCAAGATACCTCCCAAAGAGGACATGACAAGGGAGGGGCACACAGAGTGCTACAGGTACTGATAAGGTTCTATTTCTTTATTCTTTTTTCTCTTTTTGAGATGGAGTTTTGCTCTTGTCACCCAGGTTGGAGTACAATGGTGCGATCTCGGCTCACTGCAACCTCTGCCTCCTGGGTTCAAGTGATTCTCCCACCTCAGCCTCCCAAGTAGCTGGGATTAGAGACACTGGCCATCACACCCGGCTTATTTTTGTATTTTTAGTAGAGGTGGGGTTTCACCATGTTGACCAGGCTGGTCTCAAACTCCTGTCCTCAAGCGATCCACCTGCCTCGGCCTCCCAAAGTGCTGGAATTACAGGAGTGAGCCACCACGCCCAGCCAAAGGTTCTATTTCTTAAGTTTGGTGTTGGGCATATGTTCATATGATTTAATGTTTTTTTAAAAAATTATATCTTCCTTTTTGTGTGTATGTCTGTTTTTTGTTGTAGGCCTGCGTGCTTCATTCGTTTACCCATATGAATCCATAGAGAAGTAACCATTAGCAACTTCAGTCAATATATACTAGACTCATACTTTAGGAAGACAACCCAGTTGACAACCACAACAGTTTCTATGCTAACAAAAGTCAGAGAAAATACTGACATTAGGGTCATTTCAAGACAGTTTAATCATAAGACATATTCCCAAGCAAAAATACACACACAGAAAATCTAAGTCAGAAGCTTTCAGAAAACCACTACCATCCTTAGAGTAAGTACAACAAAGTATTCTTTTATGTCTTTGTTTTTTTCATCAAAATACTTCATATAGCCATAGATTTTAAACCATTACATCTAGATTCCATATTAGATCATTAACATTTTTTCTAGATTCCATTGTTATTGTTTTGTAACCTTCATTTTTAGTATCTTAAAAATACTTTATTAATATAACACATTCAGAAAAGTACACAAAATATACTTTAAGGTAGACCTTAACAAGTTATTCTAAATTATTTGCCCATTTAACCACCAGCCTGCTTCAGAAAGATATTAGAGCCAGGATCCAAGAAGCCCACAGACGTACCTTTCAGTTCACACCTCCCTACCTCCCACCTTAGGAGTCCTCCCTAAGATGGACTCCTTAACGTACTCTGTGTGTAATCACCTCTTTTTTCTTGACAGTTTTACTGCCCAAGTATGAATCCATAAATAAGTGTTTCTCAGTTCTCTTTTCATTTATGTTCTATGGCCCTTTGGGGGGCAGCAGACCATGGTAATAGGTAAGATTTTCTTTCACTCTAAGGACCAATTTTCACTCCACTGCAGGAGATATTGCCTCCACTAAGAATGTGTGCCCTAACCAACATGAGTTTTGCCTATTTTTGAACTCTATATAGAGGGAATTGTACAAAATACGTTTTGGGGGTCTGGTCTCTTTTGCTTAATATAATGTTCAAGATTCGCCCATCTCGTCCCACATAGCTGTAAGCCATTTTATGAATACCACAATTCTCCATTTTACTGGAATGAACATTTGGGTTATTTTCTGTTTGGGGCTATTACAAACAATGCTGCTCTGAACATTCCTGTGTCTCCCGGCACCTACGTACTCGTTCTTGTGGAGTATATATCCACGAGATTCCTGAACCATAGGGTATGAGTATCTTCCACTTTACCAAACTGTTTTCCAAACACTTGTACAAATATACACCCATTAGAAGGATATAGAGTCTCACAACAATTTTCTTACCTTAAAAGATAAGCAAAATGTCTCCTATCCCTTGTTTTTCTTTTAAGATCTGAAGATCACTGTGCAAGGACTATCAGGGTCAACCTTGAGAATTACAAAACAAAAAAACAATTCAAATAAAAAGATTATTATTATTTTTACTAAGTCAAAAATGAACCAATCTGAAAGCTAAAATAGAGCACCCAGGGTAAGTTCCAGAAAGAGGAGATCTTAAGCTTCTCTATATCCCCAGGAAGAATAGAGGCCACTATAGCTTCCAGCTCCTTTAGGATAAGTATCCCAAAGAGATCATAATAGCCTAAATCTAATCTAATAAGGGGGTTCAGAGTTTGTAGTCATTCTAAAGGAAAAAAGTCACATGTATAATAATGTTCTCAAGAATTCAAAAAAAGTTTGCTATGCTTTCCTAAACTTGTGTTATTAGCCAGTGTGTTTAAGGAGAAAAATTTGTCATGGACAGAACTGTCAAAAGCTTTTTTTTTTTTTTGAGACAGAGTCTCGCTCTGTCGCCCCCAGTGGCACGATCTCGGCTCACCGCAAGCTTCGCTTCCCAGGTTCACGCCATTCTCCCGCCTCAGCCTCCGGAGTAGCTGGGACTACAGGCGACTGCCACCACGCCCGGCTAATTTCTTTTTTTTGTATTTTTAGTAGAGACGGGGTTTCACCGTGTTAGCCAGGATGGTCTCGATCTCCTGACTTCGTGACTCGCCCGCCTCGGCCTCCCAAAGTGCTGAGATTACAGGCATGAGCCACCGTGCCCGGCCAAGAACTGTCAAAAGTTAAATCACTAAAGAATCAGTATTTTTCTACAACTGTCCTATATATACATATCCAATATGTATCCCAACCCCTACTCCCCTCTTTTTTTTGTTTTATGAGACAGCTGGAATATAATAGTGCCACCCAGGCTGGAATATAATAGTGCAATCACAGTTCATTGCAGCCTTGACTTCTCCTAGCTCAAAAGATCTTCCTGCCTCAGCCTCCCACCACCCCTCATAGCTGGGACTACAGGTGTATTCTATCTATATATTTCAAAAGTAATAACATAACTACCTCCACAATAAGAGTTGAATGTTGCTTTCAAACTTAGGGGAAAAAAGTCACAAAAATCAACTTGGCAATCATTCCCTGTATAATGAAATGTATTACTTTTATTTACTTATCAAGCCATATTTCTCGAGCTTTTTGCCAGAAGATAAAAATCATGTAAATGTTCACTCTATCAGGAAGATGACAAAAAAAATTCCAATGGGCTTATAAAAACAATTTCCTTAAATCCAAAAACAAGCAAACTTATCCTATCTTACCTCCTACATCTTTTGGAACTTGATTGTGTTTGAGTTTCACAAAATAAAGCTAATAAACATTTCCATTTCTGTCCAGTTTTAAGAAATGATATTTATAATCTGACAACAGAAAAGAACAAAGAACAATAAGAGCAGGGATTTAGAGATCCTTACCTGTCTTATAACTCTGTGATCTATATATGTCCCTGAGCTCTTCCGTAAGTCTATCTGAAGCTTACACTGACCCAGACACTGCAGCCTGAAACACAAAAGCCACTGTTTACCAGGGTCTACTGAGCCAACTAATTTAAAAATTTAAGGTATTTCGACCTACTCTAAAAGATTACAGTAGCCAGGCAGGGGGCTCACACCTGTAATCCCAGCACTTTGGGAGGCCGAGGCGGGTAGATCACGTGAGGCCAAGAGTTTGAAACCAGCCTGGCCGTCAGGATGAAACCCCATCTATACTAAAAAAATACGAAAGTTGGCGAGGTGTGGATGCATGTGCCTGTAGTCCCAGCTACTAGGGAAGCTGAGGCAAGAGAATCACTTGAACCCAGAAGGTGGAGGTAATACTGAGCTGAGATGGTGCCACTGCACTCTGGCCTGGGCCACAGAGCAAGACTCCATCTCAAAAGAAAAAAGAAAAAGATTACAATAAAATTAGATCATCACTTAACAATTTCAGAAGTAAAAAAAGGCAAGGCACTGTGGCTCATGCCTGTAATCCCAGCATCTTGGGAGGCTGAGGTGTACAGATCACAAGATCAGGAGTTCAAGACCAGCCTGGCCAACATAGTGAAACCCAGTCTCTACTAAAAATACAAAAATTAGCTGAGTGTGGTGGTGCATGCCTGTAGTCCCAGCTACTCAGGAGGCTGAGGCAGGAGAATTGCTTTTACCTGGGAGGCAGAGGTTGCAGTGAGCCAAGACCATGCCATTGCACTCCAGCCTGGGTGACAGAGTGAAACTCCATCTAAAAAAAAAGAAAAAGTCCCATTAAATGAAGCATTATGAAGTTTGAAGATAATATAAAACTAGACACAAATCTGGTCCATTTCCTTTTTCTTATCACCTGAAAAACTCTAGCCAACATGTTCAGACCACCATGGACTCCATGATAGCATAGAATTCAGTATGAGTCTATTCCAAACCTGAGTAATTTTTGAAAATACTAGAAGACACTCAAGGTGACACATTATTAACTCAAATAGGCTTCCATTCATAAGACGACAAGCAAGAATATTACACAGATGGTCTAGTTCACACATTAAGACACTGGGAACCATGTGTGCTTACATGCAACAGGTTTCAGTTTTTCAGTGCAGGGACTTCTCTAAAGATGAAAAATATCGCTATCATATCCTAAGACTATATAGAAATGGAACTACTTTTTGGTCATGTGATACCAAAGGTTTTAAAGACTGTACTAGACTTTGAAGGAGAAAAAAAATCAAGTTTATAAAAATATTACTTCTTAGCTATGTAACCATGAACTCATTTCATATCTATAAAATATGAGAAGCTTTTCCTATCTCTAAAATATGAAGAGCACCTATTTCACACAGTGGCTATGATGAATAAATGAAAAGATCTATAAAGTATAAAGTATTTAGCATAGTATCGGTCATGCAAAAGTGTTCATTAATTTATCCTTGTTTTGAAGATAACTCAAACTGGAATTGATCACAAGACACAGAAAGAACAGTAACATTAATTCAAATGCTACAATCTCAGTTTTTTAAATAATCAAGATATGGGGCATTGGCTAAATTTCTTTGCCGTATGAAAAATTACCAATTAAATTAATATATAAACAAGATTGAAGGAGGGAGAGTTATCTATCTGATTTCAACATTTGGCATCTACTTGCTTAACAATTCATTCCCTGTTTTGGAGAACCTGTGCCCAAGACAAAGTAACTGGTCCTCGGATATTGTGGAGCTGGTAAATAGCTCTAGTACAAGGCAAGAAGCAGTAAGTGTTCAGACAATTATTTGATATTTCCCTACTCTGTCTAGGCATTTTTTGTATATACATACATCATTTTAATTTATTTTTCATAGCAACCATCCAAAAGATATGTACTGTCTAACCATATTTTAGAGTTGAGCAAAGTGAAACCATACGTGTGTCTGTCTCCAAACTCAGTGTTTCTTTCCCATCCTGCCGCTTCACCTAAAAGAGATTTTAAGTCAAAAGAGAAACATTACTTTTGGTTTGGTCAGAGCAGGATGGACCAAAGTCAGCTTCATGAAGGAGAAATAATTTGAGTTGTGTTTTGTAGGAGAGAATGAATTTGAATGTACAGATGCCACAGAAGGAAGGTCAGCAGAGAAAACAGCATAGACAGGTGGAAAGGGGCATATACAGGGATCAGCTGGTGGTTCAGGATGTGAAGAGCAGATGAACAGGATAAAAAGTAGCTATTCATAGATGAGAAAGATAACCCTGGGCAGCAAAGCATATGAGCGTGGCTGGGCATGGTGGCTCATGTCTGTAATCCCAGCACTTGGGCAGGCCAAGGTAAGAGGACTGCTTGAATTCAGGTGTTCAAGACCAGCATGGTCAACATAGTGAGACCTCATCTCTACTGAAAATCAAAAAGTGGTGTGGTGGCACATGCCTATAGTCTGAGACACTTGGGAGGCTGAGGCAGGAGGACCACTGGAGGCAGGAGGACCACTGGAGCCTGGGAGATAAAGGCTACAGTGAACTATGATTGTGCCACCGCACCCTAGCCCAGGTGACGGAGCAAGACCCTGTCTCAAAACCAATAAACAAATGACTGAATCCACCACTAAAGCAGGAATGGAGGAGGAGAGCAGCTGAGATTGGCATGTTCATGAATTGCCTGGTATTAACTATAATTACTTAACCAAAAAATCCAGGCTCTAGATATTTATACACGCTTCCACGTTTAAATTGTCATACCTTTCAGTCTTCCTAATTTTCTCTAATATTGCCCAATTTTCTTTTTCAGTTCCTTCATCCTCCAACTGTTTCCCACTCATAGGCTCTTCTTTCATCTCATAGTGATCTAAGTCTTCTATATTCTGCAAAAAGAAGAGAAATATTAGGTTATTCAACCAATATTTCTTCAGCAGTTTCTTATGCCAAACGTTCAATTATTCTTGACTCAATGGGGAACAAGAAACAGAATATATCTCATTTCTTTTAAGAATCTACAGTTATGAAAACGTTATGAAACGTTATGAAAACGAACTGAAGAAATGGAAAATCTGGAGACCAATACACAAGAAGGAAAAAGACAGACTCATCCTCCAAATTGGACATTTATTTAAACCAGGGTTTGTCAGCCTCAGCAATATTGATATATTGGGCCAGACAATTCTTTGTGGAGGGTTCTCCTGCTGTGTTGTGGGACATTTAGTAACATCCCTTCTACCCACGGAATGCCAATAAGACCTGACCATGGCCAGTTGTGACCACAAAAATGTCTCCAGATATTTCCAAATGTCCCATGGGAGGCAAAATATTCCTGTAGGCAAAAGTTACTGTGTAAACTAGATCTACATCCTAGGTCTTAGAAAAAAGATGTAAAGCTTCCCAAGTTAGCCCTGCACACCCTTGATACTGAAATGAAATAAGAGCCTTAAAGGAAACAAACAAAACCTTAATCTTCTTTAATACAGAAGTAAAAACGCAAAAATAAAATATTACTATAGCCGTTCTAACAGTTTTTTTATAGGAATGTGATGATGATTCAAAATTAGGAAAATTTCATCAGGTAATTCACAAATTATATTTCTCCATAGAATTGTAGACACAATCAGGAAAAACAAGGTAGCTCTATATGCATTAAGTCCGTGTGCTATTCAGTGAAAAACACAAGTTGCAGAAGTCTTACAGAAAAAACTGAACACTGAACACGTATTTCCACCATCTGCTCTTTGTCCTAAGGCTCCACTAGAAATACAGTGAAGAAGAAACATATAAACACACAATTACAAAAAAAGAAATAGGATTACCAACAGAAGAGAATTCACCTTCATTAGACAATGACAGTAAATGGAAAATGGTTAATTAATGGAGCAAAGCAAACAAAAGTGGAGGTTCCAGCCATCATTTATGATTGCACCAGGAGATAAGATAGAGGGGTAGAGGATAACAATTAGGAATCGGCATACATTCCCCCTAAAAGCTATCAGTTGCCAAGTCTTGGCCATGAAGAACTCCCAATCGATTTTCTGTTTTTATTTTTTATTTGTATTTTATTTATTTATTTATTTATTTATTGAGGCAGAGTCTTGCTCTTTCACCTAGGCTGGAATGCAGGAATGCAGTGGAATGATCACAGCTCACTTCAGCCTCAACATCCTGGGCTCAAGAGATCCTCCTGCCTCAGCCTCCCAAGTAGCTGGGCCTACAGGTGGGTGTCACCACACCTGGCTATTTTTAAAATTTATTTCCATAAAGATGGGGTCTCATGATGTTGCCTAAATTAGTCTTGAGTTCCTGGGCTCAAGTGATCCTCCCACATCAGTCTCCCAAAGCACTGAGATTGTAGGTGTGAGCCACCACACCCAGCGTCCCAGTCTTTTAGTACTTCTCTCATATATGAATAAACAAAAAGGGGAATTTAAAAAAAAAGAGAATACAGGCCAGCACAGTGGTTCATGACTTTAATCCCAGCAATTTGGGAGGCTGACTTGGGCAGAGCCCCTGAGATCAGGAATTCGAAACCAGCCTGACCAACATGGAGAAACAAATACAAAAATTAGCCGGGCTTGGTGGCACATGCCTATAATCTCAGCTACTTACGAGGCTGAGGCGGGAGAATCACTTGAACCCAGGAGCTAAAGATTGCGGCGAGCCAAGATCATGCCATTGCACTCCAGGCTGGGAAACAAGAGTGAAACTCCATCTCAAAAAAAAAAAAAAAAAAAGACTACAAATGATAAACAACATAGAATAGATATTTAAGGAAAGGCCTTAAAAAGTAAAATAAGACCAAAGTAAACTAAGAAAAAAATTTATTAAAGAACAAAGAGATGCTAGGGAGCAGGCAAAAAAGTATCAAAATCACTTTGTAAAGACACTTCCGAATGTATTAGATGAATAAAACAAAATAGAATATGAATAAGGAATAATCAGAGAAGAAAAAGTTCTTAGAACTCAGGGTTCATCTTGGGAGTTGGTCCCCAATGAGCCACACCTCCTGTCACCATGTCCTTGAACAGGCCCATCCCACAGTGAATCTGGGTTGGCTCCAAGACTCACTTTAACCTAGAGAATTTGGTAGAAATGACACTGGACCTGCTCCAGGTCTAAGCCTTCAGAACACCTGGCAGCTCCACTTCTGTGCTTCTGGAAGCCAAAAATAACAATTGGCTATCCTCTTGGAGAAAGACAAGCCACATGAAGAGGCCCGAGAGGATGAGACGCTATGCAGAGAGGAAGGCCACATGAAGAAACACCAAGACAGCAGACCTGTGGGTGAAGAAGCCATCTCAGACACTCCACTGCAGCTGAGCATCCAGATGACCAGTCCCTGACACCGTCTAACTGCACAGTGAGAGATGCCAAATGAGACCAGCAGAAAAACTGTCCAGTTAGCCCCAGTTAACCCATACGGTAGTGACAGATAGACAAATGTGTGATTTTATGCCATTAAGTGTTGGGAAAATTAGTTAAGCAACAATAAATAACCAAAACAAAACTTAAATTTATGACTATACAAATAAAATTTCCTAAAAGTCAAAAGATAAGAAAAATATTCCAGAACTTAAAATTTAAAAAAGAATTAGAAATAACGTGAGATACAAGACTCAAGACAAGAGGACTAAAATCCAATTAACAGACATTTCAAAACAAACAAATAAAATGGAAAAGAGAAAGTTAACAAAAATATGACAAGATTCAAGATTCCATCTTTGAAAGACCCCATCCATACGCCTATCCATTTGGTGTACCCAGCACAATGAATGAAAAAAAGACCCACACTAAGTACAATGTTGTGCTATTTCAGCTCACCAAGGAAAAGACAAACTCCTAAAAGCTTCCAGAAAGTCATGTATAAATGAGTGAAACTCAGGATGACATGAGGTTCCACCACCACGACTGCTTAGAAGACAACAGCACAGACTTTGAAATTCTAAGGTAAAATTATCCTCAACCTAGAAATACATAATCAACCAAACTATCCATCAAGTGTGAGGGTAGACTATGACAAAAGAGAATAGTGATGGGGATGTGCTATGCACCAGGCACTGTTCTAAATGGTTTACATGTACCAACTCATTTAATCCTCATAGCTCCCTAGAAACATAGGTACTAATGCTATTACTGGCTCCCCCATTTTGCAAATGGAAAATTGATGCATAGAGCACTTAGGGAATCAGCCCAAGGGCATACAGCTAATAAGTAGTAGGACCAAGATTCAAACCTATCTCAGACTGGCTCCATAACCCAAACACTGGATTGTATTTTTTCAGAAGCTAGAGATCAGAAAATATACCACTCCACGCTTTCTTAGGGTTTTACTTGAGGACATAGTCAGGTAAAATGACAAAGGGAAAGCCAAGAAAGATGACATGGGATCCAGGAAACTATGGATCTACTCTAGGAGAGCAGATGAGAAAAACCTCAAGGTGACATCTGCACAGAATGTCACCTGCCAAAATGGGCACAGAGGAGCCAAAGGCTTTGGAAGAGACGGAGATCTCACAGGAAGGGCTACAACCAAATTTTTTAAATTAAAAAGTACTATTAAGAGGAAGACACTGCAAAACTAAAAACACCATCAAGAAAACAAATATCCTATCCTAAATATTCTAGAAAACTTGGCTTTACAAAGTCCTAATGACAATTAGTGATAACTTATATGACTAAAGATAATGTTTGAGGAAGGGAAAGTGGGTGGTATAAGAGCTAAATTCTCATGTATTATACTAAAAAGTCAATAACAGAGGCCTAAATAGGTAAATCCAGGAAGAAGTTAGGGGTAGTGGTGACCTAGTGGTGATTTCTGTTGCTTGCAGGAGATAACACGTGGGTGAGTCCTTAAGAAGCAGAGACAGACTTAAGGAGATGGCATTTCTAGGTGAAGGTAATTCAATGAGCAAAGACAAACAATGAAAGAAGCAAGAACATTTATGGACACCAGGAATATTAACAATGAAAAGCTGGTGTTAGGGAAAAGGGCAATTTTTTTTACCTGTCATACTAAATGCTAGCAGCTCCAAAGAATGAAAAGGTTATTTTTAGTATCTAAAACAGAACAAACAAAACAATTCAATAGGAACAGAAAAACTAACTTCTAAATGACGTGAATAATAATAAAAAAAATCATCCTAGTTTGACTTTTGTTTGAGACAATTTATTTTAGCTCTTGAACACTGGAGAATTTTTACTTTACCTGACCCATGGGTAGTGGTTGATCTGGCATCTCAACATCCAGGTGCTTAGGAAGGTTATCTAATCTGCAGAGTCCACATATCCAGCACTTCAGTTGCTGATGAAGCCATAAAACACATTTCAGTAAATAAGCATTATGTTAAAGAGCCCTTAGAAGACATCAATAATGTTATGACTACTGTAATCAATCCAGAAGGAAATAAAAAAGTTTGTTACTGCTCAACTGTAGCTTACAGATAAAAAAAAACTCTTTAAAATATTTTCAGGAGTCTCTATTTTAAGAATGTTACTATGGCTTGGGGTATAATCACTAAAACTGATAACTAGTGGAATGACAACAATATAGGCAGAGGAAGGAAGTTCCAGACATTGTCCAATTTCTCATTGCTACCTTGTTTTCTTAGAAACTTACAACTTCAAACAAGAGAACATTAATGCATTAATGAGGCTACCAAAAAAGAAAAAAAGAAGAAAAAAACATACAGGCAGTGTTGTTACACATGGCTTATAAAATTATATATTCCAATCACAGTCAGTTAAAAGTACAAAAGCAAATGTGATCCAGCAGACAGAGCCTGGAAATCTAGATGACCTTGGATATCACATCTAATTCCCTGAGTTTGAGTCTACTCATCTGTAAAACAAAGAAATGAAAACTTTCCCAGAATGGTAAAGATCAAATAAACCTGCAAAACACTTGATACTTAGTAGGCTCTTAAGTGTCTGTCTAAAAAATAATAATTCACTAGGAAACTGCAAAGAATAACTGTAAATTTCCATGTTTAAGTCCTAATTGTGTTGTAAGCACATTTACTTTAAGGAAGTAAGCAAGGTAAACTATGTGCACAAGTGTGGTTTTCATTGTTTAAAATGTTTTTCAATGTATAAGGTGACTCAAATGGGATCCAATAAGGCAACTCACTTCACTTGGTCGGGAACAATTTTCTGGGTGTCTCTGACCAAGAAAAGAGATGAAGAGAAAGAAGCAGGTTTACAAAGGACAAAGAAAGAAGACACAGGATTAGAATGGGTTAACGAAGCAAAGAATAAGCCTTCCCAAAGTGATCAATGAAGAAGGTGGAAACAGGAAGGTTGAACCATAAATTAGGATCCACCAAAAATCCTCATGCTTAAAAGGAAGCCAAGCCCCAGTGTGGATTTGTTATGCACCCAATGTGCTCTGCTTTGTGCTAAGTACATAATGAAGATGAGGCAGGGCGATCTGGACACAGACCTGGACAGGACACTCTGACCTATAGCACAGAAGGGACTACAGGAGGGCTGGAGTGAAACAGGAATTAAAAGAAATTAAAGGGCCAGGCGCGGTGGCTCAAGCCTGTAATCCCAGCACGTTGGGAGGCCAAGATGGGTGGATCACGAGGTCAGGAGATCGAGACCATCCTGGCTAATATGGTGAAACCCCATCTCTACTAAAAAATACAAAAAAAAAAAAAAAAAAACTAGCCGGGCGAGGTGGCAGGCGCCTATAGTCCCAGCTACTCGGGAGGCTGAGGCAGGAGAATGGCATAAACCTGGGAGGCGGAGCTTGCAGTGAGCTGAGATCCAGCCACTGCACTCCAGCCTGGGCGACAGAGCGAGACTCCGTCTCAAAAAAAAAAAAAAAAAAAGAAATTAAAGAATGTGAAACTACCATCAGAGTGAACAGGCAACCTACAGAATGGGAGAAATTTTTGCAATCTACTCATCTGACAAAGGGCTAATATCCAGAAACTACAAAGAACTTAAATTTACAAGAAAAAATCAAACCACCCCATCAAAAAGGGGTGAAGGATATGAACAGACATTTCTCAAAAGAAGACATTTATGCAGTCAATAGACACATGAAAAAATGCTCATCAGAGAAATGCAAATCAAAACCACAATGAGATACCATCTCACACCAGTTAGAAGGGTGATCATAAAAAAATCAGGAAACAACAGGTGCTGGATAGGTTGTTGAGAAATAGGAACACTTTTACACTGTTGGTGGGACTGTAAGCTCGTTCAACCATTGTGGAAGACAGTGTGGTGATTCCTCAAGGATCTAGAACTAGAAATACCATTTGACCCAGCCATCCCATTACTGGGTATATCCCCAAAGGATTATAAATCATGATGCTATAAAGACACATGCACACATATGTTTATTGTGGCACCATTCACAATAGCAAAGACTTGGAACCAACCCAAATGTCCATCAATGATAGACTGGATTAAGAAAATGTGACACATATACACCATAGAATACTATGCAGCCATAAAAAGGATGAGTTCATGTCCTTTGTAGGGACATGGATGCAGCTGGAAACCATCATTCTCAGCAAACTATCACAAGGACAGAAAACCAAACACCGCATGTTCTCACTCATAGGTGGGAATTGAACAATGAGAACACTTGGATACAGGATGGGGAACATCACACACCGGGGCCTGTCGTAGGGTGGGGGGGAGTGGGGAGGGATAGCATTAGGAGATATACCTAATGTAAATGACAAGTTAATAGGTGCAGCACACCAACATGGTACATGTATACATATGTGACAAAACTGCACATTATGCACATGTACCCTAGAACTTAAAGTGTAATTAAAAAAAAAAAAGAATGTGTAAGCAAAAACTCAGCTGTATGTAAAAAAACAAACAAAAACCAATTCCCCCTAGAAAAGAAAAAGAGGGGGAGTCCTTTAAAAATTAACTGCTTGTTTTTCTGAGGCTAGTGAGCCTTATCTCTCCTCCTTTCCCAGGCATTGTGAAGACCCTGTTTCTCTAGCTGTGCAGCTGCAAGGTCACTAGACAGATAAACTCAAGTTGTAAAACATGTTTTTCCTTGAAAAGTAAGAAACAATGTAATGCATGTCTCAACTGAATAACTGTCTTTGTTTCTTGCTTCTGTAATATGCTTCCCCCTGCACAGATCTCCCCTCTACCCCACAAAATGCTTAAAAGGTAACCTGACTCTTTGTTCAGGGCTCAGTCCTTTAGATGTTAATCTGACTGGGCCAGGGCACCTAAATGATAATATATATCCTCATCAACCCCTCAGTCTCTCTGATTCCTAAATTATCCCGCTGCAGGGGGAGAGAGGCAGCAGAGTAGTGGAGTCATACCAAGCAACAAGAAAGGCAGGGTAGGGGCCGGGCATGGTGGCTCACACCTGTAATGCCAGCAATTTCGGAGGCTGAGGTGGGAGGATCACCTGAGGTCAGGAGTTTGAGACCAGCCTGGCCAACATGATGAAACCTCATCTCTATTAAAAAATACAAAAATTAGCTGGGCATGGTGGCAGGTGCCTGTAATCCCAGCTACTCAGGAGGCTAAGGCAGGGAATCACTTGAACCCAGGAGGTGGAGGTTGCAGTGAGCCAAGATTGCACCATTGCACTCCAGCCTGGGGGACAAGAGTGAGACTTCATCTCAAAAGAAAAAAAAAAAGGAAAAAAAGAATGAAACAAAGAAAGACAGGGTAGTACAAGTTCCATGAATTTCAATTTTACTCTCCTTCCCCACCGCACACACACAAAAAGCATTTGAGGGATGGGAGGAAGAAACTGAGATCACAAGGAAAATAGTAAGAGACATTCAGAAGGACAGGTCTTAGAAATTTACTAGTTTCAGGGGGAGGGGGGCAGTCAGAGAGCAGTAGTATATAAAAGAATGCTAGGACAGTTCCCAGGTTTGCGCATGGGTGACTAGTTTGATTATTTCATTTTGTCCCACTCACAATGACAAGGAGAATTGTTGATGGAACACATGATGGGGCTGATACAGTGCTAAGAGGTAGATACATGAAGATTTAAATATCATCATTTTGAACACCCATGTTACTCCAAGTGAGATTCCCTAACATATATGATATACAGACAGATATATGGGTTTGAAACTCGAGATGAATATGGGTTTAGGAATCCCTGGAACACAGGTCATGACTTAAGTAATGGGAGTCAAAGATTACTCAGAGAAAGCACAGAATGAAAAGAGAAGAAAGAAGTAGGCCAAGGAAGAAGAGATTGGAGGAGACCAAGGTGGGTGATAAGATCAAAACAGGAGAAAAGAATCCGATAGAAGTCCCATTCGATTATCATGTCCCTTCCCAGAGGACATGGACATGCCTTTTTATCTTTTATACCCAATTATCACAGGTCCTGGCACAGAAGCCACACAGTTTTGTTTTGTTTTGTTTTTTTTTTTTTTTTTTTTTTTTGAGACGGAGTCTCGCTCTGTCGCCCAGGCCCAGAGTGCAGTGGCCGGATCTCAGCTCACTGCAAGCTCTGCCTCCTGGGTTTACGCCATTTTCCTGCCTCAGCCTCCTGAGTAGCTGGGACTACAGGCGCCCGCCACCTCGCCCGGCTAGTTTTTTGTATTTTTTAGTAGAGACGGGGTTTCACCGTGTTAGCCAGGATGGTCTCGATTTCCTGACCTCGTGATCCGCCCGTCTCGGCCTCCCAAAGTGCTGGGATTACAGGCTTGAGCCACCGCGCCCGGCCCACAGTTTTTTTTTTAATTGTGTTCTACTATTCAGTTTCCTGTATCCACCAGGGGAGAAAAAAGTAAGTATAAACAAGCACAGACATAGATTTTTTTTACACTGTATACTAAAGGGGTCAGATTATACACAATATTTTATGCCTCACTTTTTTACTTAATATATCTTAGAAGTTTGCACATGCTCTTATGGAAAGACTACTTGCATTTTTTGGTCTACAACAGAATATTCTATTATAAAACTACACTATAATTTTTATTTAACCAGCTCTTTATTGGTGGACATCAAGAATGGAGGAATGTTTCAACAAGGGAACAATCCACAGTATCAAAATACTACAGAGGGGTCAATTTGGGGACTAAGAGGGGAGCCACTAGATTTGGCAACTAAGAGGTAAATTTTAGCGCAACGATGAAGGCAGAATCCAGATTATAATGAGCTCAATGAGAAAAGGTGAAGACATGTAGCTTATTCTCTCAATAAACTAGGTTATGATAAACTGGCAGAGGCTGTAAGAGTAGGAGGTGAGTTGTTTTCTCCTTCATGTAAATATATTTATTTTTTAAACACTAGGCCCCATTTTATATCCTACTTCATTTAACTTTATGAACATGTTTATGTATGTATGTATGTATGTTATATAATGTTTTAGACACTGAAAAATAACTCATTTCTGCTCTTATAAAACTGTTATCTTTAGATGTTCAGAAGCAACTCCCTAAAAGGAGGTAGCAGTAATGGAGCTATGTCTATCATTCTTTCCCATCAACCCCCCTGCTGGAGATGTAAACATGTGTTCATCAAACCTTTAATTTTTACCTCTTATCTTCATGGCTCTCCATACAAACCTTAACTCTTTTTTGTACTTGTATATATATATTTATATGTATATCTATATCTAGAGAGAGAGAGAGAGAGTCTTGCTATGTTGCTCAGGCTGATCTCAAACTCCTGGGCTCAAGCAATCCTCCCATCTTGGCCTCGAAAAGTCCTGGGATTACAGGCATGAACCACTGTGCCCAGCCTCAACCTTAACTCTTAAAATATCGTCCAACTGAAGTTCTTCTCTTCTAATATTTAAGAATAGATGTGTTTAAACTAACTATAACTTATTTTGACAAAAACTGAAGTTAAGACTCAAACTTCCACAAATGGCCAGTTCTCCTAAAACTATTTACAGAATAATCTATCTTTTCACTATGAAGGTAAAATTTCAACTTTTCCTTATATTAAATTCTCATTTGCATGACTCTGGTTCTAAACTTCCATTGCCTTTATCTGTCTGGCCCAGGGCTAGTCTACAATATTTTATTTAATATTTGGTTGAAAGAGTCTATACTTGATTATTTTTTATTATTTACTCTTCTAAACAAATTTTAGAATTGTTTTGTCAAGTGCCAAAAATAAATCTGCTGGAATTTGTACTGAAATTTGTATATATATATATACACACACACACACACACACACAAAATGTATATATATATAAAATATATACACACACTTTTTTTCTTTCTTTTTTTTTTTTTGAGACACGGTCTCACTCTGTCACCTAGGCTGGAGTTCAGAGGCATGATCTCGGCTCACTGCAACCTCTGCCTCCCAGGCTCATGTGATCCTCCTGCCTCAGCCTCAGGAGTAGTTGGAACTACAAGTGTGTGCCACAGACACCCAGCTAATTGTCATCTACTCACCTCAGCTTCCCAAACTTTTGGGATTACAGGTATGAGCCACTGTGCCCAGCAGAAATTACATTTATAAATTAATATGAAGACATGGTGATAACTAACATATTTATAGCATGAAATCTGCTCATCCAGGAACATAGAATGCAAATGTTTCATTTCACTCAGCAAAATTTTGTCATGTCCTTGATAAAAGTCCTGCACATCTAAGTTTATTCCTAGATATTTAATTTTTGCTGAAACACCTGAAAAACCTGAAAAAATACTGCACCACTATATCTTCTATGTGATTATAGCTAGCATTGGGGAAGGATATTGATTTTTATATAAAGAGCTTTTAGCCACTAATCTTAAAAATTGTTTTTTCAGTTGGTTCCTTTGGATATTTTCAGGTAAACAATCATGTCAACTGAAAATAATGATTTTTTTTTCTATAAACACTATGACATCATGGTAAAATACAGTAAATACTTTTTAAAAGAATATAAAAGGGCCGGGCACAGTGGCTGACACCTGTAATCCCAGCACTTTGGGAGGCTGAGGCAGGCAGAACATGAGATCAGGAGATCGAGACCATCCTGGCTAAAATGGTGAACCCCCATCTCTACTAAAAAATACAAAAATTAGCTGGGCATGGTGGTGGGCACCTGTAGTCCCAGCTACTGGGGAGGCTGAGGCAGGAGAATGATGTGAACCCGGGAGGCGGAGCTTGTAGTGAGCGCAGATCATGCCACTGCACTCCAGCCTGGGCAACAGAGCGAGACTTCGTCTTAAAAAAAAAAAAAAAAAAAACTATAGAGAATATGACCTCAACTATTTAAACATATCTATAAGGGATATGTATTTTACTACCAAAGAAAAAATATATACTGGTAGAAAATGGCCATCATGTCAACTGTCAATAGTGGCAATATTAGGTAGAGAAATTACGGAAGACTTTAATTTTTTTCTTTTTCTTTTCTGTACTTTACTAATTTTCTCAACAATGGTTGCTTATGAGTTTTATAATTTAAAAAGGGTTTTTAAAATTTTTCCAACATGGAAAGTTATATTTCTTTACATACTAAAAATAAAAACAAAACTTTCTATTTGAATATCATTGACTTTTACTGCAGATTTACAGTCCCTTGAAAGAAAAGGCAATTCCCACCAGGTGCGGTGGCTCATGCCTATAATTCCAGCACTTTGGGAGGCCAAGGCGGGTGGATCAAGTGGTCAGGAGATTGAGACCATCCTGGCTAACATGATGAAACTCCATCTGTACTAAAAACACACAAAAAATTAGCTGGGCATGGTGGCACGCGGCTGTACAGCTACTCGGGGGGCTGAGGCAGGAGAATGGCATGAACACGGGAGGCAGAGCTTGCAGTGCGCCGAGATCACACCACTGCACTCCAGCCTAGGCAACAGAGTGAGGCTCTATCTCAAAAAAAAAAAAAAAAAAAAAAAAAAAAGGCAATTCCCTCCTACTAGTTCTGGTATCATTCTCCCCATCACTACCTTCACTTCCACCTTGGTCTTTTTTCTACTTCTCACCTTGGCTAGTGGTCTCTACCCAAAATGCTTGCTTGGCTCTTAATGGTTAGAATTCAGGGAAAAAGAGATCCTGAATTCCTAATCTAAACTAAGGTTATACATGTGGTAAATAATAAAGCGAATCCAGGTAGTAAGAAAGATTCGGAGGACTTAAAATACCCAGACTTTATTTATTTATTTATTTATTTATTTATTTATTTATTTATTTTTTTGAGACGGAGTCTCGGTCTGTCGCCCAGGCTGGAGTGCAGTGGAGCAATCTCGGCTCACTGCCAGCTCCGCCTCCCGGGTTCACGCCATTCTCCTGCCTCAGCCTCCCGAGTAGCTGGGACTACAGGCACCTGCCACCGCGCCCGGTTAGTTTTTTCTATTTTTAGTAGAGACGGGGTTTCACCATGGTCTCGATCTCCTGACCTTGTGATCCGCCCGCCTCGGCCTCCCAAAGTGCTGGGATTACAGGCGTGAGCCACAGCGCCCGGCCATACCCAGACTTTAAATCCTCTAAGATTATGGTCATTAAGCATGCTTTTTAATCATGTTATCTCTTAACATTCAATTTCTATATATCATGTTCATGAGGAAAACAGAAAATAGGTTGGCTTCTTTTCTCACCAAATTGTTGTTCTTAGTATCTTCTAGACATTCCAGAACTGATGTCAGATTTGGCTCATCAGAGTCCACAAACCATATCGGTGAAGAAAATGAACAGGATTCCTGTTTAACACAGAGACACCTATGTTAAACATTTACATACAGACTAACCCAAATATAAAATTAAACCACACCACTAAATGGCAAGATGACCATGGATTTAAACAAAATGTATCAGGGGGAAAAGGCAACACATTAAAACTCATATGAGGCACTGGACTTCTAAGACAGCCATTCTCCTTGCATAGCACTGTCTGCTGCTACAGCTCATAGAAGTCAACAATTTTCTTCAACACTGGCAGGCAGCCTCTAAATGGCCCTGATCACTGTCACCTCCTGCCATTCATGCCTTTGTAAAATTCCCACTCCTGGACCTAGTGACTCACTTCTAACAAAGAGAATACAGCAAAAGTAACAATGTCACTTCTGAGGTGAGGCTACAAGGAGACTATGATGCCTGCCTTGGTCACCCTTCTCCTGCTCTCTCCATTGCTCCCTCTGATGGAAGCCAGTTGCCATGTGATGAGGTGCCCTATGGAGAGGCCCACATGGCAAGGTATTGTAAAAGGCCTCTGACCGATAGCCATCTAGATATGGAGGCCCAGTCCAACAGCCTCTGAGATGAATCCTGCCAATGCAAGCTTGGAGATGGATTCTCTCCCTATCCTGCCTTGGGATGATCACAGCTGCCACCAACATCTTCACTGCCTGGTGAGAGGCCAAGTCAGTGAACCCAAGGTAAACTGCACAGAATCCTGACCCACAGAAACTGTGAGATAAGGTTTGTTGTTTTAAGCCACTAAATTTGTGACAGAACAATAGATAACTAATTCAAACACCATAAAATTCTAACATTTTATTCTATCACACGAACCAAGTAATACCAATAAATGCCATTACTATACATATATTTTCAGGACACAATTACATGTGATTTTTAAAAAAAGTTAATGAACTAAGCCTTATGTGCTTTCACCGACTAATAGACATTTCCTCTGTTATGTTGTAATGTTTTCTGTTATAAATTGGGGAAAAGCCATTATTATTACATATTAGCTTCAGAAGAACTAGGTTCAAGTCATGGAAAACCATTTCACACACACAACGTTAGGAAACACTGCTTTCAAAACTGTAATCTGAATTATAGCCAAAGCCACAGAAACCAAATACTTACCAAAGTTTCTTTTAAGAAAAACAAGTTGGCTGGGTGCGGTGGCTCACGCCTCTAATCCTGGCACTTTGGGAGGCTGAGGTGGGTAGATCACAAGGCCAGGAGATCGAGACATCCTGACCAATGTGGTGAAACCCCGTCTCCACTAAAATAAAAACAATTATCCAGGCGTAGTGGCACGTGCCTGTAGTCCCAGCTACTCAGGAGGCTGAGGAAGGGAAATCACTTGAACCCGGGAGGCAGAGGTTTCAGTGAGCTGAGATGTGCCACTGCAGTCCAGCCTGGTGACAGAGAAAGACTCCATCTCAAACAAAAACAAAAACAAAAACAAAAAAAACAAGTTGTATTGAAGGAGGACATCATTAACAGTGTATCTCTTCAAAAATTATTTATTTTACTATTCTCATTCTTCTCATTCCTCTCTTACAGTGTCCCAAATCTCTTTACAGGCTAAAACTCTTCAGAATTAATCCTATTTTTTTTTTTTTTTTTTGAGATGGAGTCTTGCTCTGTCACCCAGGCTGGATGCAGTGGCGCGATCCTGGCTCGCTGCAAGCTCGGCCTCCCAGGTTCACGTCATTCTCCTGAATCAGCCTCCAGAGTAGCTGGGACTATGGGCGCCCATCACCATGCCCAGCTAATTTTCTGTATTTTTAGTAGAGACAGGGTTTCTCTATCTCTTGATCTCGTGATCCGCCCGCCTCGGCCTCCCAAAGTGCTGGGATTACAGGTATGAGCCACTGTGCCTGGCCCAATCCTATTCTTAAAGAACACCATGTTTGGACTATTGCATTTTCTTCTTCAAATTCTGCAGCATACATTGGGAATACACCATATGGACCATTTCTACATTTTTAGTTTTGGGGTTTTTTTTGTTTGTGTTTGCTTTTTTTTTTTTTTTTTTTGGTTAAAGAAACTGCAACTAGATCTAGGACCTCATTCTATTAGGTTAGTATTTATCTAGTAAACTTCAGCATAAGCAAAATAAAATACATGTTGTTGCTCTGGACTGAAACCCATCAAAACCATATTTTAAAAATTACAAAAACATTAACTGCAATCAAGTTTTTAAAAATCCTGTAGATGAAAAGATATGATATATAGTAGGTGTAAGCACCTATTTCATTGGTTCCCAAAGTGCGGTCCTCAGACCCCCAGGTCCAAACTATTTTGACAGGAATACTAACATGGTGACATTTGCTGTAAGGGTGCAGATACAATGGTGGGTTAAAATGCTGGTACTTTAGCACAAATAAAGGCAGTAACACCAAACTACTAGTAGTCATGGTATGACTACTATGCACAGGAAAGGTTTAAAAAGGAACGGTGGGCCGGGCAGTGACTCAGGCCTGTAATCCCAGCACTTTGGGAGGCCAAGACGGGGAGATCACCTGAGGTCAAGAGTTTGCAATTAGCCTGGCCAACATGGCGAAACCCCATCTCTACTAAAAATACAAAAATTAGATGGACATTGTAGTTGCATGCTTCTAGTCCCAGCTACTTGGCAAGCTGAGGCAGGAGGATTGATTGAGCCCAGAAGGTTGAGGCTACAGTGAGCTGTGGTCATGCTACTGCATTCCAGCCTAGGTGACAGAACAAGGCCCTGTCTCAAAAATAAAAAGAATGTCTATGATGAAGGAGTGAAAATTTTACATTTTTTTTTTTTTTTGAGACGGAGTCTCGCTCTGTCGCCCAGGCTACAGTGCAGTGGCCAGATCTCAGCTCACTGCAAGCTCCGCCTCCCGGGTTCATGCCATTCTCCTGCCTCAGCCTCCCGAGTAGCTGGGACTACAGGCGCCTGCCACCTCGCCCGGCTAGTTTTTTGTATTTTTTAGTAGAGACGGGGTTTCACCGTGTTAGCCAGGATGGTCTCGATCTCCTGACCTCGTGATACGCCCGTCTCAGCCTCCCAAAGTGCCGGGATTACAGGCTTGAGCCACCGCGCCTGGCCAAAATTTTACATCTTAATCCTTGAATATATCTTTTTAATATTTTATGTGATGAAATGGGAAGTATACATGAGCATTCCTACAGACTACCTGAGAAAAAACCCTCGTGTGACTAAGTCATGAAGTGAATTAACCACTTTAATGGAATATCATTTTTACTTCAAAGGATTACTGACAAAAAATGTTATTTCAGCTTGGGTTTTGGGAGACATTTTCTCAAAAAAAGGAGATTCTACTATTTCTTTTTTTTTTTATGCTTTATCTTCTAGGGTACATGTGCACAATGTGCAGGTTTGTCACATATGTATACATGTGCCATGTTGGTGTGCTGCACTCATTAACTAGTCATTTACCTTAGGTATATCTCCTAATGCTATCCCTCCCCCCTCCCCCCAACCCACGACAGGCTCCGGTGTGTGATGTTCCCCACCCTGTGTTCAAGTGTTCTGATTGTACAATTCCCACAAATGAGTGAGAACATGTGGTGTTTGGTTTTCTTTCCTTTTGATAGTTTGCTCAGAATGATGGTTTCCAGCTGCATCCATGTCCCTACAAAGGACATGAACTCATCCTTTTTTTATGGCTGCATAGTATTCCATGGTGTATATGTGTCACATTTTCTTAATCCAATCTGTCGTTGATGGACATTTGGGTTGGTTCCAAGTCTTTGCTATTGTGAATAGTGCCACAATAAACATACGTGTGCATGTGTCTTTATAGCATCATGATTTATAATCCTTTGGGTATATACCCAGTAATGGGATGGCTGGGTCAAATGGTATTTCTAGTTCTAGATCCTTGAGGAATCACCACACTGTCTTCCACAATGGTTGAACTAGTTTACAGTCCCACCAACAGTGTAAAAGTGTTCCTATTTCTCCACATGCTCTCTAGCACCTGTTGTTTCCTGACTCTAATGATCGTCACTCTAACTGGTGTAAGATGGTATCTCATTGTGGGTTTGATTTGCATGTCTCTGATGGCTAGTGATGATGAGTATTTTTTCATGTGTCTGTTGGCTGCATAAATGTCTTCTTTTGAGAAATGTCTGTTCATATCCTTTGCCCACTTTTTGATGGGGTTGATTTTTTCTTGTAAATTTGTTTGAGTTCTTTGTAGGTTCTGGATATTAGCCCTTTGTCAGATGAGTAGATTGCAACAATTTTCTCCCATTCCATAGGTTGCCTGTTCACTGTGACGGTAGTTTCTTTTGCTGTGCAGAAGCTCTTTAGTTTAATTAGATCCCATATATCAATTTTGGCTTTTGTTGCCATTGCTTTTGGTGTTTTAGATATGAAGTCCTTGCCCATGCCTATGTCCGGCATGATATTACCTAGGTTTTCTTCTAGGGTTTTTATGGTTTTTAGGTCTAACGTTTAAGTCTCTAATCCATCTTGAATTAATTTTTGTGTAAGGTGTAAGGAAGGGATCCCATTTCAGCTTTCTACTTATGGCTAGCCAGTTTTCCCAGCACCATTTATTAAATAGGGAATCCTTTCCCCATTTCTTATTTTTGTCAGGTTTGTCAAAGATCAGATGGTTGTAGATGTGTGGTATTATTTCTGAGGACTGTGTTCTGTTCCATTGGTCTATATCTGTTTTGGTACCAGTACCATGCTCTTCTGGTTACTGTACCCTTGTAGTATAGTTTGAAGTCAGGTAGCATGGTGCCTCCAGCTTTGTTCTTTTGGTTTAGGATTGTCTTGGCAATGCAGGCTCTTTTTTGGTTCCATATGAACTTTAAAGTAGTTTTTTCCAATTCTGTGAAGAAAGTCATTAGTAACTTAATGGGGATGGCATTGAATCTATAAATTACCTTGGGCAGTATGGCCATTTTCACGATATAGATTCTTCCTATCCATGAGCATGGAACGTGAAGGACCTCTTCAAGGAGAACTACAAACCACTGCTCAATGAAATAAAAGAGGACACAAAAAAATAGAAAAAAGGAGATTCTGTTATTTCAAGGAAAACAACAGACAGGCCATAATAAAATTCAACAATAAAATTGCTAATAACAAAACTCAAGCTTTTGAACAAAAAATTAGAATTTTAGAAAACTTATATCCACCATAGCTTTCCAAATGTATTCTGATGAGATTGATGGTAATATTGATGAATGTATTTTGATACCATATAATCAAATGTATCAGCATATAGAAGATCTCAGTGAACCATTATTTTCAAAGTGACCAAGGTATGATATTATAGTATCATGCAAGGGTAAAATATCCAAAGTTCAAGAAAAATCAAGTTTTAATGGAGTATCAAAAAAGCAGCTAAGGCAACATGGCAAAACCCTGCCTCTACAAAAAATACAAAAAACTAGCTAGGTGTGGTAGTACAGGTGTGAGAGGACATTTTACAACCTCTGCCAAGATGCCTCAATTCAAATTAAAATTCAAGTGGTTTTGCCAGCCCCTCCTCCAAGTGAGAAGTACATACCTCCTCTTAAAGCCATAGGAAAGGCATTGGAGAGAGCTGACTGTCTCCTCATTTTGGACATGAGAAAGTGGGGCACAGATCAGACAGGGACTGGCCATAGGTCACACCTGGGCACTCAAAGCTTAAAGTCAGAGCACTCAAAGCTTAAAGTCAGAGCACTGTATCATAACCAGTGGCCATCGCTTGGGTGCGTGGGAAATGGACATACCAAACAGAGCAAAGAAACCTGCAACTGATGGCAGCCTCCCGGGGGAACACACTCCTGCTGGTGGTGAAAGGACAGCAAGGGGCCTCGCAATCGGAGGTGAGAGAGGACAGACCAGCACTGAAACTGATGAGTTAGCTGTGTTAGCATGGTGCTGTTGCATTGCAGGTATTCTCTCTTTTAATTATCTCAACAAATTTGGGTGATTAAACCCATTTCATGGATGAGAACACGGAGGCTCAGAGACAGTAAGTAACTTGTCTAAGGTAGTCTCATTAGAAGTTAGCTGTGCTGGCTGGGTGTGGTGGCTCATGCCTATAATCCCAAAACTTTGGGAGACCAAGGCAGAGGATCACCTGAGGTCAGGAATGTGAGACCAGCCTGACCAACATGTTGAAACCATGTCTGTACTAAATATACAAACATTAGCCAGGCGTGGTGGTGGATACCTATAATCCCATCTACTCAGGAGGCTGAGGTAGGAGAATAGCTTGAACTCAGGAAGCAGACGTTGCAGTGAGCCAAGATCAGATCACGCCACTGTAGCCCAGCCTGGATGACAGAGCAAGACTCACAAAAAAAAAAAAAAAAAAAAAAAAGATTCAAAAGCATTAGAAAGCAAATAAATGTAATGAAAACAATGAGATTTTCTGCTTAAAAACCAGTAAGGAGTACAAATGAAAGGGGGAATGTGGAGCTCTGCCCCTGTTGGTGGGAGTATAAACTGAACCAATTTTTCTACAGGATAATTTGAAAATTTCTATTAAAAACCCTAAAACTGTTTTATGTTATTTTCCTCCAGAAATTCTATTTATATGAATTCAATCCAAAAATGCTTCCTCTAATCCATTAAAATATATGTATAAGAAAATTTACTTCTGGGGTGGCAATGATTAAATTAATATATATCGAGCTATTAAAAATGATGATGCCAAGGATAGATTTACTGCCATAGAAATATGTCCAAAATATAGTGACAAAAGACTATATAATGATTCTACTTTTTAAAATGTTTATATGCATAAAAAAGTGTAAAAAGCAACAAACCAGAATGTTTTGAGTGGCAAAATTAAAGACTTTTCTTCATAGTTTGTATTCCAAATTATTACAAAAAGAATGTGATTTTCTTTATGATCAGGGAGAAGTATTATTTTTATTTATTTATATTTAAATTTCTTTTCTTTTCCTTATTTTTTCTCATGTGTGTATCACATGTAGTCTAGAGAGCTTGAATCCCTGCCTCTTGAGGTAAATCAGCCCATTTCTGTCTATAAATTTGCCTTTTTTGGACATTTCAAATCAATGGAATTATACAATATGTGGTCTCATATCTGGCTTTTTTACTTAGCTAATGTTTTTGAGGTTGTTCCATGACATATTGTAGCAGGACGAGCCACAGACAAAACTCCTCAGATACTGTGTTAAAGAAGGAAGGGGCTTTATTCAGCTGGGAGCTTTGGCAGACTTGCATCTCAAAAGCCAAGCTCCCCAAGTAAGCAATGCCTGTCCCTTTTAAGGGCTTACAACTCTAAGGCTGTCTGCGTGAGAGGATCGTGATCGATTGAGCAAGCAGTGGGTTGTGACTGAGGGCTGCATGCACCAGTAATTGGAATGTAACAGAACAGGACAGGGATTTTCACAATGCTTTTCCATACAATGTCTGGAATCTATAGATAACATAAGCAGTTAGGTGAGGGGTTGATTTTTAACTACCAGGCCCAGGGCGCATGCTGGGCTATCTGCCTGTGGATTTCATTTCTGCCTTTTTGTTTTTACTTCTTTCTTTGGAGGCAGAAATTGGGCATAAGACAATATGAGGGGTGGTCTCCTCCCTTAATTCCCCCTTTGAGAACTTCACTCAAAGTGAGAGCTCTCACTTTTATCCTCACGACCCATGTCTTCTTGTAGGACAGATTGATAGTTATTTATATAGTACACTTGTGCTGAAGAATTTTGGTGAACTAAAGTAGTGACGAAGCTTTTTATCATTTGAAGGAGTACAGGTAGCAAACAAGGGAGGAGTAAGCAGGTTCCTATTACTATTATAATTTCTGTTATAAAAGTTTTAAATCCTCCTAGCACTGGGAACCATTTTCTAAACATGGCCCCAGATTAAATACATGCCACACTTGCATGGGCACATGTACCAGTTTTGTCGTATCTTTAAGTCTTCAACTACTTGCTCTTGTTCATCTATGTATAGACAGCAATTGGTAAGGTTAAACTTCCCACAGACTCCTCCTTCAGCTGCTAGCAAGTAGTTGAGAGCCAATATATTTTGATAGATAGCATTTCTCATCTTAGTTTCTTGCCGGCCCAGAATAGTCAAGGCTCTGCCGGTTTCACTAGTGATTATTTCTTTTTTTTTCTTTTTCTTTTTTTGAGATGGAGTCTCGCTCTGTCACCAAGGCTGGAGTGCAGTGGCACATCCCAGTTCACTGCAACCTGCACCTCCTGGGTTCACGCCATTCTCCTCCCTCAGCCTCCTCAGTAGCTGGGACCACAGGCACCTGCCACAACACCCAGCTAATTTTTTGTATTTTTAATAGAGATGGGGTTTCATCATGTTGGCCACAATAGTCTTGGTCTCCTGACCTCGCGATCCACTCGCCTCAGCCTCCCAAGGTGCTGGGATTACAGGCGTGAGCCGCCACACCTGGCCTCTAAGACAGCTTGTAACCATATGCTTTGGTTGAGCATATAAAGGGTGTCCGGTATCCCCACGAGCTGTCTTGTGACCAAGTAGCAGGCTCATAGTATTGTATGACTTTTTTAGGGAGCCATTTATCGTCTTTCTGATTACCTATAGCTTTTTTTGTTTGTTTTTGTTTGTTTGTTTGTTTGTTTGTAGGAAGCATAGATAGGGAAGCCCAGGAGTTCACCTGTTTTTATGGGCAGTAGGAAGAAGGATGGTTTAATAGTGCCAATCACACAACTACCTGCCCACTGGTAGGGTAATTTGGCAAAAGCTCTATGGCTGCATATCCAGTATAATCCAGTGGGGGCTGTCCAGTCCTGGTGGGACTCTGGGTGGGTCCACACGGTTTGCAACTTTGGGAATTTACTAAATGGATTCATTTTAGTATGGCCTAGACCCCAGCAGATGGCTGTTTTTAATTTTATTTTAAAAACTGTAACCATAGGGGGCTCAGATGGGTTATAACACACATCAGGCTGGTCACTTCCTGGGCTAAATACCTTGTACTGGGTGACATTATACAAACAAGTCCCTATTAGAGTTCCTGCACATTTATAATATCTATAGAACAAAAAGACAGTTTTAACTTTTTGCCCTACCTTAGTGACCTCATGTATACACTGGGAACAGTCCTTATTTTGAGGAAGGTCATTTGAAGTCCTTACTGTACAAGTCCAAAATGTAAGGAAAATAAGTCCCATGGTGAGTTTCCTCATGTTTTGGCCATGCATGGACCAGTCAGCTTCCGGATGTGACTGGAGCAGGGCTTCTCATCTTCTTCAGAGTCACTTTGCAGAGATTGTTTGGGCTTGGTCTCACCTCCCAGGTCTCAGGTGCTGTGAGTTTCACGTGGCTGTGGTGGATCCAGGCTGGGATTCTTTTTACTTTTACAACTGTGGGAGTGGTCAAGATGATGGTCTGGGGTCCTTTTCACGTGGCCACAAGGGGGGCTATGTTCTAATCCTTGATCAATACCCGATCACCTTTGCTGTCCTCTGTAACAAGTCAGCCATAAACACCAGCCCATTGTCCAACCCAATTCATAAGAGCAGTCCAAACCTATGGATGAGATCTCCACATTTGGACATCTTGGTGAAGTCTACTTGGAGATCTTCAAAGGGGGCTGTTCTATAAGCCTGTATGCCAGGCAGGACAGTTGGACCTTGCCTAGCAGTGTGCTGCTGGGAGGTGACACACTGCTGTGCCACTGTTTTGGTGAGGGTTGACAGACGTGAGATGTAGAAGTACCAGCTTAACAACTTTTCAAGTGACTCTTGGCCTAGGTGGGTGGTCTCATACACAGCCAGTATGACTGCAGCTCCTAGCAGCTGTGGCACAGCTATTCTTCTGTCCGATAACCGGATCCATCCTTCTTCCAATACCCACCCTCCCTCTAGTTGATGAAATACCAGGGTAAATGGGATAGCCAATTGGACTAAAGTACAAGTGCCACTCCAGTTATTCAGCAGTGTCCAGTAAAGGTCCACCACAATACCACCACACATTCGCTCAGGGATGAACAAGGGCTAACTTATTGCTAAGCTCTTGAAAATTCTTAAGCTCACTGCATCCCTTCAGGTCTCCAAGGAATGTTATGTTTCCTCCCTGTCTTGACAGACATGAAGTGAACTTAGTGTCAGGAGATGGAAGTGGGATGGCCCTCAGGGGCTGACCCTCAGGGTGTTGAACTTTGGGATATAGCAGAGAGAGAGCTTGGCACAACTTGTTATTCCAGGCTGTAGAATCCTGGAAAAGAGCTACCATGTAGTCCACACCTGGTTGACTGGAGGGCCACCTTAGTGGAAAGTGGTCAATCTGGGCTTTTGGTCTGCCATGTGCACAAGCATAACAATTGCTTTTGTTTAACATGCGGACAGAATATTTGATCTATTCCAACCAGGCATTTCCATCTTGGTATCCTGTGTTAATTGTCAAGGTTTGTTTTAAGTCTTTAACTTCTATGATCCTCCAGTAAAATGAATGTATGATTTTAGGATATTACAAAAACTGGTTGGGGCAGTCCATCCTTGCTCTTTAGTGGTCCACAGAACATTGGACCAACTATGGGATAAAAGTTCTACATCGCGGGAGGCAGGGGGCAAGACTTCTGGTTGACACTGGGGTCTTTATTGAAATCTCCTCAAATTAAATGGTCCTAACTTAATAATGCCTAGTCTGAGGAGAATCAAGAGGGACAGAAGTACTTTTCTGAAGTAGAAAGCTGTCTTTGACTTGGCAAGTCCCCACAGGTTATAACAAAGCAAGCATTAAATGCAATAGTTTTAGGTGAAATTGACTTGGTTATGTTAATAACTAGATGATCAGCAATACAGTGAGGAAAGAAGAAAGAGTAATAGAATAGATGAAAGAGTTAAATTTTTCTTAGCTTTAGTTTGGTAGGGTTTTCCCCTGGAGCTATGGCCCACAACTCTGGAGGGGTTGGCACTTTCTTGACTCAGGTGTGATGAATCCATTCCTTTTTTGCTGTACGAACAGCAGTCTCAGTGCTTGGTAGCACAAGATAGGGTCCTTCCCAGGCTGGCTTGAGTTTTCCTTCTTTCCACCCTTTGATGAGAATGTGATCTTCAGGCTGGTGCTGGTTTACTGGAAATTTTAGGTGTGGTACATGTGTTAAAAGACTTTTAGTTTTGAGGGAAAGGAAAGTGGAAGATAAACCAAGTATATAATTTTTGAGAAATTGACCTTTTGTTTTAAATGTGGGGACATCAGCAGTGGACTTTATAGTCCTTGGTGCCTTCTTACTGAGAAATTTCCTTTAGCACTTATTTTTATTAGTTTTTAGACCAAAGAAAGCCAGACACCGTTTTATGTTTGACAAGGCTTTCTGTATGATTTTTATACCAGATAAGCTAAATTTCATCTTTATATTAGTGTGTTATTAATGAAAAACGTAGTTTTAATAAAACTTTGTAGACATATTTATTCAATTTTTAATGTCTGACCATAAGGTAAGATTTTTATAGACTCTTTTTAACCTTTTATAATTTTTGTTAAAGAGTAGGTTAGTGCTTTAAGAAAAACCCGTTGTGTTTTTACTTTAAGGTCCAGTTCACAGAAAAACTGGATGATGCCCCTTTAACTTTAGCTAATATGTTTACACCAGAATTTGCTTTACAACCAATGTTTTAAGACTTGCTTAAACCTTGAAAACAAACCTTTTTTTTTTAACCTTTTAATGTAGGTACAAATCCACATTCTTATGCCTCTGTATAATCTTTTTACCAGAAGTATATTTTACTTTCCTTACACATCTTGCACATAAACTGTTTTTTCAATAGTTTTACATTCAGGAGGCCTAATTACTTTTACATTATACAACATTTCTTGCATACATTTTTTTCATGACTTTTGCAGACAATTCTTCGACATGTCTCAACTTTCTGACTTATTACAAACATTTCTTTCTTTAAACAACCAGTTAACTTATTTCAGGATAAGAATTTACCATACAGCATTCTTTTACATAAATTTTGCCCCCATTTTTTCCTATTTTTTTTCAAAGATGATAATCACTCTTTTCCAAAGCAAACTACTTTCGTGTCTGTGGACTAGACTGTCTAAGGCCACAAGATTAGAAGTTTACTATAATACATGTTACACTGTTAACTTTTAGCAAACTTTACTTTTGTTGAAAATCTTGTAGGTTTGGGATTTCAATTATCCTCTGCTATTAATAAGACCTTGTTTAGTCCAAATTAACTTAGAATTGGTATAAATGGCTTATTTTTTTTTTTTTTCCCTTCTATTACCTGGAAGGAACCATCTATCCTCCTGTCCTGAAGGGAGTTCCTCCTAGGTCTGGTTGGACCTTTGTATGGTAATTAAGATTTAGATCTCTGTTAGGAAACTTGTTGGGTTAAGGGAATTTTCAGTGATTAATGTTAAATTATCTTTTTTTTTTTTTTTAAATGGAATAGCCCTATACTTTAATTTTTTTTTTTTTTTTTTTTTTTTTTTTGAGACGGAGTCTTACTCTGTCACCCAGGCTGGAGTGCAGCATCGCAATCTTGGCTCACTGCAAGCTCCGCTTCCCGGGTTCATGCCATTCTCCTGCCTCAGCCTCCCAAGAAGCTGGGACTATAGGCGCTCGCCACTACGCCTGGCTAATTTTTTGTATTCTTTAGTAGAGACGGGGTTTCACTGTGTTAGCCAGGACAGTCTCGATCTCCTGACCTCGTGATCCACCCGCCTCAGCCTCCTAAAGTGCTGGGATTACAGGCGTGAGCCACCGTGCCCGGCCTACTTTAAGATTTTTAAGTTAGTGAGCTACCTTTTTGCCTTTTTTTTTTTTTTTTTTTTTTTAACTTAGGATACTTCTGAACTGGTGAGGTGTGCTCACAAGGAGGTTTCCTCTAAAACTTATTTTTCTACTTTCTTCTGTTAGCAAAGCAGTTGCTGCTACACATCGAATGCATTTGGGCCATCCGTGGGTTACTGGGTTAAGGATTTTTTGATAGGAAGGCTACGGGTTATCAGTGGCCTCAGTGCTTTCAGGGTAAGCCCTCGTTTACACTGACAACAAAGTGGTATTGGAGTGTTATAGGGTTATGGAGAATACCTTTAATTATCAATTATAGGTTTTAAATTTACCTTGTCTTTTAAAGGAATAGGGTACGCTTTTTTTTTCTTAACTACTTGTTTATCTCTCTCTTTCTCTCTCTTACTCCCTTTGACTTTCTGCCTCTCTGACTTTCCTTTTGCCTCTGTCTCTTCCTCTCTCTCTGCCTCTCTCTCTTTCTCTCTCTCCCTCTCCTTGACTCCCTCTTTGTCTCTCTGTCTCTTCCTCTCTTTCTTTGCCTCTTTTCCTGTCTATTTCTTTCCTCTCTCTCTCTCTGCTGGTCTTTCCTTGCCTCTTCCAGCTGCTTATGCTGCTGATCTCTCAATCACTGTGGGGGCATCTAAAAACAGCTGTAACCAAGTGTCTATGTATGGGAACTGGTCTGGCTCCCTGGCTTACAGGTTACCTTGTGCCATACCTTTGAAACAAGGGACCTGTCCAGGCTTCTTTCTGATGCCCAACCCACGTCTAATGCTGGCCAGTCTATTTCTCACAAAGTTCTAAATTTTCCTGGTGTCATAGTAACACCGTAATTTCCCTTAAATCCTTTCTTGAAATTTTTCAACATAGTTCCTTGTGGGGTGGGCTTACTTTGTGCCTGACCCATGTTTCCTTGAAACAAAACACCATGCTCACACCACAGGTACACCACAAAACAAAGAAAGGGTAAAAAGGGCATACACATACTTTTACAGTTTACACCAAACCAGACTCAAAACCAAAATCAGAGTATCAAAAAATCCAAGCTAGGTCAAAACCAAAACCAAAGTAACAAGCAATCCAAGTCAAGTCAAAAACAAAAACCAAAGTGCCGGTATAGGCATGCTGTGGGTGATCAGGCCATTCTTCCACTCAAAAGGAGTGGGCAAGTTCCAAAGACCAGTTTTGCCAAGTTTCAGATATCTGGACTCCAAGTGCCAGTTCCTTCCCAGTGTTCAGCCACTGCATTGATCCTCCACAGGGGCCTGCCACAAGCTGCTCTGGTGAGGCGTCCCTCTGAGGCAATTGCCTACGTGGCAGCGCTCTTTGGATCCAAAGAGCTGGTCAGAATCCCCTGCAGGGATGCTCCCCAAGGCAGGCCTAAGTCACCTAAGGGGCTGCTTCAACCATCTGCCAATCACCTCACTTCCCGGTCAGGGAACCAAGAAATGTAGCAGGACGAGCTGCAGACAACCTGCAGACACTGGGTTAAAGAAGGAAGGAGCTTTATTCAGCTAGGAGCTTCAGCAGACTTGCGTCTCAAAAGCCAAGTTCCTTGAGTGAGCAATTATTGTCCCTTTTAAGGGCTGACAACTCTAAGGGGGTCCATGTGGGAGGGTTGTCATCGATTGATCAAGCAGGGGGTACGTGACTGGGGGCTGCATGCATCGGCAATTGGAATGAAACAGAACAGGACAGGGATTTTCACAATGCTTTTCCATACAATGCCTGGAATCTATAGATACCAAAAGCAGTTAGGTGAGGGGTTGATTTTTAACTACCAGGCCCAGGGTGTGTGCAGGCTATCTGCCTGTGGAGTTCATTTCTGCCTTTTAGCTTTTACTCCTTCTTTCTTTGGAAGCAGAAATTGGACGTAAGACAATATGAGAGGTGGTCTCCTCCCTTAATATAACATGTTTTGATAGTTTGTTCCTTTCATTACAGAGTAGAAGTCCATTGATGGATATAGCACATTTTGTCAGCAGAGAGCCTTTCAAACTTGGATTCCAACTTCCTGCAGTCTAAATGAAACCCTCGGAACACAGGACTTATAGGCAAAGCTGCTGTGCATGTCAAAATAACTACTTATCAGAACGAGCTTTGTCATCAGGAGCTTGAACTGCTGCAGAAATTTTTATCATTTTGCAACACCTTTTTTACAAGCAACCTTTGTGCTACTACACGTTAGGACTTTTGAAGCATCTGATACATCCATCTAATAAGTATGAGCGTGTGTCTGAGTGGACAAGTAAAACCATCTATGCTACACTGCATAATTTTTCCTCCCCTAGACTGGACCAGGGAATCTCTCAGTTTTCTAGAGTATCCTGTCTCCATTGACAAAGTGGAACAGTATTAAAGACCCTGCTGTCTTTGTTATGCAGATTCAGAGGGGAGGCCCAACAGCAAGGGTGGAAAGGAAATAGAGAGGGGAGCTTGTGGAACAGCTCCCACCTGTTGAGGATGTTGTGGATGGGGAAGTGCTGATGGTGTCCCGAGGCAGCCTAGCACCTCCATTGGGCCCAGAAGGTCTTGACTTTGGACCCTTACCCATGTTCCAGAAGTGTTTAAAAGATGGAGTTTTTTGTTGTTATTGTTGTTGTTGTTGTTGTTATTTTCCTAAATACTAATTACTTGGTAGTTATTAATCTTTCTTTGGGAGAGGGATGGGGCTTTAAAACTGAAGAACATAATTTTCATGAAAATATCAAAAATGGAAAAAAGTTACTTTGTAAACAATTTGCTATACAAAGCAAATGGCAGCTGTTGAGGATCTCAGTAAAATGTTAAATGCATTTGCTGCTTTTAGAAGAAAAGTGACAGACCTGAGTGAATCAGCACGTCTTAAAAAAAAATCTAATAAAACTACCTTTTAATAATCCTGAGGTTTGTTTTTGAAATAATAGATACAATTATTTACTCTAAGCATCTGGTTATGATTTTAAATCAGTAATGCATACTGTCTCCACATTTTTTTTTTTTTAATGGAAACAGAGGTTTCATCCAGAAAACCCTAAAACAGTGATTTTTTTTTTTTTTTTAAGACAAGGTCTCACTCTGTCACCCAGGCTGGAGTGGAGTGGTGGATCTCAGTTCACTGCAGCCTTAACCTCCCACCTCAGCCTCGCGAGTAGCTGGGACCACAGGCACCACTGTGCCCAGCTAATTTATTGTATTTTTTGTACAGATGGGGTTTTGCCATGTTGCCCTGGGTGGTCTCAAACTTTTAGTCTCAAGCAGTTCACCCACTTCGGCCTCCCAAAATGCTGTGACTACAGGCATGAGCTTTAAAACCCTTTAAAAACTTTTTAAAAGCATCTCTTCTTAATTCCTTTAACTGGAGGTATCTCTTCTCTCATCCTCCTCATCTTTGGTGTTCCCTCAGAGTTTACTGCTAACTGGATGTACAACATACATTTCAAAGTCAAGGCTGGGTGCGGTGGATCATGCCTATAATTCCAGGGCTTTGGGAGTCCAGGGCAGGCAGATCGCTCGAGTTCTGGCACAGGTTGGCAAGTGCATAATCTGGGGAAAAAAACAAGAACAACTTTGGCCTGGAGTAGTGTATGTGCGCCACTTTTCTAACCTACTGAACGAAACCCTGATCCTATTCTATTTCTCTCAGTGTGGCACTGTTACAAGGTTCAGACTATCCAGAAAGAAAAGGACTGGAAATAGCAAAGGCTATGCAAGTGTGGAGTGTGAGTCTGAGGATATTGCCAAGATAGTTGCTAAAACAATGAACAACTACCTGTTTGGTGAAAGACTCTCGGAGTGTCATTTCATGCCACCTGAAAAAGTCAGAAAGAACTCTTTAAAGACTGGGATATTCCATTTAAGCAGCCATCATATCCATCAGTGAAACGTATAATCAGAATCGGCACTTACACAAAAGCTAATGATGGAGGGGCAATTTAAAAAGAAAGAAAGGGCCGGGCGCGGTGGCTCAAGCCTGTAATCCCAGCACTTTGGGAGGCCGAGACGGGCGGATCACGAGGTCAAGAGATCGAGACCATCCTGGCTAACACGGTGAAACCCCGTCTCTACTAAAAAATACAAAAAAAAAAAAACTAGCAGAGCGAGGTGGTGGGCGCCTGTAGTCCCAGCTACTCGGGAGGCTGAGGCAGGAGAATGGCATAAACCCGGGAGGCGGAGCTTGCAGTGAGCTGAGATCCGGCCACTGCACTCTAGCCTGGGTGACAGAGCGAGACTCCGTCTCAAAAAAAAATAAATAAAAATAAAAAGAAAGAAAGATTGCTTTGGAAGAAATTAGTTTAAAAAGGAATTGATTATGATTTTCCTTCTTTGATTTTACAGAAAATGGAAAGTATTTCAAAAATGAATCATCAGATATCTACAAAAGGCCAGGTTTTATGTAAGAAGAAGAAGAAGTTTTAGGCACTCCTGACTCTCCTGAGAAGACTGCAGATACCCAGGGCCCCACACCAGTTTGCACATCAACATTTTTGGAGAGAGGAAAATCTGAAGCATCTGAAATGAATGGTGATGATGAAGATAATGAAATAGTTTTCAAACAGTCCATATCCTGTGTAAAAGAAAAAATACAAGAGACTCAAACACCTACACATTCACAGAAAAAAAGAAGAAAAACAATCACTGATTTTCAGTGTATTATATATGATTTCTTCTGAAAAGTATAATATTTTTATGACAAAAATACAAAAAAAATTAGCTGGGTGTGGTGGCTCATGACTGTAGTCCCAGCTACTCAGGAGTCTAAAGTGGGAGGATCACCTGAGCCCAGGAAGTTGAGGCTGCAGTGATCCGTGATCACACCACTGCACTCCAGCCAAGTCAAATCATTACATTTATCTTAGCCTATTCTGGCTGGCGTAAGAGGGATTTGTATTAAGAATACAATAGGCAATCTCACAGACATCAAAGTACAGAACTCAACATATGACCACACCATGGAAGGACTGGGCTGGGAGATTATTTTTCTCTCCCGCATGCCTTTCTCTGGACTTCTGCTCCATGCTTGTGCTTTGCTCTGCAGATGGACATTCAGCATGTACACCAGGCTCCTCCAGCCTCTGAGGCTTTGGCTTACCCTGGCAGTAGCCCTAGTCCCAGTGTTACTGGATCTTTCCATACAGATGCTCATCTGCAAAAAAATCTATCGAGCACCCTCTGTGTCATTTCCAATGAGAGGATAGAGAATCTGATCTGCCTAGCAGTGGGGTGGGAGTTCCATAGTTTTCCCTGGATGTGTAGTCCTGCCCTTTCCAGAGACTCAAGGAGGGGCCGGATATCCAAAAAGAGGGCATGGGTGGGGAATCAGTAATGCAGTCTATTTCAACAAGAAAGTATAAAGTAGAGGCGGTGGCTCATGCCTGTAATCCCAGCACTTTAGGAGGCCAAGGAAGGTGAATTACTTGAGCTCAGGAGTTTGAGACCAGACTGAGCAACATGGCAAAACCCCATCTCTACCAAAAATACAAAAACTTAGCTGGGTATGGTGACACATGCCTGTAGTCCCAGCTACTTAGGAGGCTGAGGTGGGAGACTTGCTTGAGCCCAGGAAGTCAAGGCTACCATGAGCCAAGATCATGGTGCCACTGCACTCCAGCCTGAGTGATGAAGCGAGACCCTGTCTCAAAACAAAACAAAAAAAGTGTAAAGTGGAAGCATCTGTATGCATGATTGAAGTCATGCTTTCCACATTTTTTTCCACCTTGCCCTTTTTCTCTCTACAACACTGTATCTGAAGCTTTTCCCTATGTTATCAAGTACTCACAAGCATTATTTGAATGATTGCATCAGATCCATTATCTGGATTCATTGTCATTATCCATCTGCTGTTGCTGGAGTTACTGCCCTTTCTGCCACACTCAGTCACCCTTCTGACCTTGCTCTTGTCCTGTTATCTACTAATATATATACTGGTCACTTAGGACTTAAAGTTAAGAATAAATAGTTAACATAGTTCCTAACACTTCAAAGAGAATGTAGCTTCCTAAAAATAGAATGGCTTGGTGGTTATGATAATTTTAAAGTAAAATAGACAAATTGATATTGAAATTGTTTTGCTTTCTTCTTATATCTATTTTTCACTTCTCTGTCATTTTGATGGATAAATTTTCATTTGAAATTATTTTTATTGGCCGGGCACGGTGGCTCAAGCCTGTAATCCCAGTACTTTGGGAGGCCGAGGCGGGTGGATCACGAAGTCAGGAGATCGAGACCATCCTGGCTAACATGGTGAAACCCCGTCTCTACTAAAAATACAAAAAACTAGCCGGGCGTGGTGGCGGGCGCCTGTAGTCCCAGCTACTCGGAGGCTGAGGCAGGAGAATGGCGTGAACCCGGGAGGCGGAGCTTGCAGTGAGCCGAGATCGCGCCACTGCACTCCAGCCTGGGTGACACAGCGAGACTCCGTCTCAAAAAAAAAAAAAAAAAAAAAAAGAAATTATTTTTATTTCAAAATAGAAATAGCATATGACATGAGAATGGGAACTCTGAAAGGTTCAACTTTCTAGTCATTAGTTTCCTTAGATTGTCACAAAAACTACTGATAGTCAATCATGATTGGCCTATATTGAAAGTGAGTTAACATTATGTACAACTTAAGCACTATACTTTCTATCAGATATAGAGAAATAGGTGGTGTGTTTGGAAAAGTATTGGGCTAGGAGTCAGGAAGCTTGACTGTTAGTCCCAACCCTGCTTCTTCAGTTGAGCACCTCTAGGCAATAATTCAGCAGCTATTTCTTAAATACCTACCGAGTTTCAGGCTTTGTAGTTGGGCTGGGAATATAGACATAGATATTGCATTCATGATTCTCCAAGTGTCCCCTCCTCACCCCGGCTCACAGTGAGCTTTCTTATGTATTGTGTAAATCTGTCTCCTAACAGGCCCCTACTCTGTCTCCAATCTGCTTCCCAGGGCAGTTATGAGGATCAAATGAGGGAGAATATGTGTGAAAGCAAATTCGAAATGATTTTTAAATGCAATAAATATATAACCCATGGAAAATTATTTAAAGATCCTTAGAATTTTAAATAAACAGTACATTAACCTGAGTTATCTATGGTTTTTATTTTAAATAGATATGAAAGTTTTACAATGAATCACTGATATGGTAGAAAATCTTGGTTTGATTATTCTCCAAGAAAATGATACAGTGGTTTGTGTGATGAATTTTCTAAAATTGCCAGCCAATAAAACCCAAAACCTCTTTTGAGTTGAGTGACTGGATCAGTAAAAGGAACATTGACTGTGTAATGAAGAAATGTTTTCTGTGTTCACTAACAGCTTGCCGTTGTTTGATTCCAGCTGCAGCATATCATGAGTGATGAGATCTGTGTACAGGTGACTGACCTTTACCTGGCAGAAAATAATAATGGGGCCACCGGAGGCCAGCCGAACACACAGAACTCAAGAAGCCTCCTGGAGTCAACACATCAGTGGAAAGCTGAGCGGCTAATGTCAGATGAGAAATGCTTTAAGGTGAGAGTTGCTCATGTAGTCAAAGACCTTGCTGGTGACAATGTAAGTTGTTAGGATTCTCTGAATCAGAAGTTAAAGCCAGGATACTTTGACCTGTGATTCTACTCCTGGAACTTTTTAGAGTTCCTAATGAGTTCAGCAGAAAAACACAAAGTGGAAGTAACTTCCTGGACAATCTACTTTCTTTCTTGCCTTAAAAACAAGCAAAAACCTAATTATATATGATTTTTACAATTTTGTATTCTCTTTCTCTGAACATTTTTCATAGTACGCTTTGTAAATATTATTGTTAGAAAAACGTTGGTATGTGAAACCCATGGTCATGGTGATTATAGAAAAGAAAACGTAGGCCTGGCACACGTGGCTCATACTTGTAATCCCAGCACTCTGGGAGGCCGAGGTGGTCAGATTGCTTGAGACCAGCTTGGGCAGCATGGCAAAACCCCATCTTTGCAAAAAATACAAGAATACTAAAATTAGCCAGGGGTGATGGCATGTGCCTGTAGTCCCAGCTACTCAGGAGATGGAGGTGGGAGGATCGCTTAAGACTGGGGGGTCAAGGCTGCACGTCACTGCACTCTAGCCTGGGTGACAGAGCAAGACCCTATCTCAAAAAAAAAAAAAAGAAAAAAAATGCAGATAACAAAAAAAATCACTTTAGAATTCTGTCCTGAAATTACCATTGATGACATTTCTAGGCTTTTCTGTGCTAGAGTATATATTTTGAAAGAGTTTATGCTGGACAAATGGTCTTTCACTTTTTTTTGGGGGGGGGGCCAGGGTCATGCTCTGTTGCACAGGCTGGAGTGCAATGGTGTGATCTTGGCTTACTGCAACCTCTGTCTCCTGGGTTCATGCAATCATCGTGCCTCAGCCACCCTAGTAGCTGGAATTACAGGCATGTGCCACCACACTGGCTAATTTTTGTATTTTTAGTAGAGATGTGTGTCAGATCCCAGCGTCCAGATCCAGCCCATGCTGAAGTCTGAGGGGAGTGGGTGGGTGAGCAGAAAGAACCCTTCGGAGGGCTGTAGGCAGGTGAAAGATAGTTTTATTCAGCGGCAGCTCTCATTAACAGCTTCCTTACACTAGCTCTCTTATTAGCAGCTTATTCTTAAACTGTTCACCCTGTCTCGGCTGCTTGAGCCAGCTGCCCCCACACACAGCTGCATAGCCAGCTCTCCCTCGCCTTCAGGGTCAGCAGCTTAACTCCTTCTGTCTCTGGGCATGAGCAAGCCCAGTTGTGCCCTGGCTCCCTCCCATCTGTCTGCCAGATGGATGGCTTTTGGCTCTCTCTTTCTCTGGGTACCAGTGCGCTCGTCATGTCAAGCCATGTTGAGCCCAGCTGAGCCAAGCCCCCAAGAGCCATGTCTCTTATGCACAACATCAACAGGGCAGTTATACCTTTTACAGACCACAGTGGTATAAAGCCAAGTATGAACTTACACAAATAGGTTATATTACAAGTGGAGCTGTGTGCTTGCACGCCAAACTCGAGCCATGTAGGCCTGGCTATCCGCCTCGGCCTATTCCTTGACCAAAGCACATCCATGTACCTTACAATGTAGTTTTGCTGTGTTGGCCAGGCTGGTCTCCAACTCCTGGACTCAAGTGATCTGTCTGCCTCAGCCTCCAAGTGCTGGGATTACAGGCGTGAGCCACTGCATCTGACCTGAAACGGCGCATTTTTGCTCAGTTAGCAACACTTCTGGTCTTTAACGTCTTTTCTATGGCTATTTGATATTCACTTTATAGAGAAATAAAGCCTGTATTGTTGGACATTTAGGTTGTTCCCAATTTTTCAGCATTATAATGGATAATTATAAAAGCAAACAGTTGGAAACAACCTTGATGTCCAACCTACTATGGGGATTGGTTAATGACATCCTGTTATGAATACTGGAGACACATTTTGCAATTATTTTTTTATTTTTATTTATTTATTTATTTTGAGATGGAGTCTCATTCTGTCGCCCAGGCTGGAGTGCAGTGGCACGATCTCGGCTCACTGCAAGCTCTGCCTCCCGGGTTCACGCCATTCTCCTGCCTCAGCCTGCCGAGTAGCTGGGACTACAGGCGCCCGCTGCCACTCCCAGCTAATTTTTTGCATTTTTAGTAGAGACGGGGTTTCACTGTGTTAGCCAGGATGGTCTCGATCTCCTGACCTCATGATCCACCCGCCTCGACCTCCCAAAGTGCTGGGATTACAGGCGTGAGCCACCGCACCCAGCCCACATTTTGCAATTCTTAAAAATAAATTATAAATTGGAGAAATGCAGAGTCTGCCCCTGACCAAACTATTTTGGAAATAACTGTATTTGTGTGTATGTATTATATTCTTGCCAGGCTATAAGCTTTACTAGCAGAGAGGAATTTTTAAAGTTTTAAAAGAACACTGAGCTGGATCTAGCTTCTGGCTCTGTGTTTATTGACTAGTGGTGTGCCTTGAGAAACCAGAACTCTCTGAATTTCAGTTTTGTCTCTGTGTAAATGAAGAAGGTTGAAATAGAAAATTCTCAAGTGTCCATCCAGGCTCTGATCTTCTCCATGTGATTCTGATAGTTACCTCGTCTGCAGAAAGCCCTTAGCGTAATGGCCCTGAGAATCTCAGGGTTCTGAAAGGGGAGATCCATGTGCCATCACCATTGATAGTTGTTTTATTCAAAACATGGTTTGCTTGCCTCTATTGGTGTGTTGCTTTTAAGCATGGATTTTTTTAATCACACAAATAATATTAGTGGAACTCAGAATTTCAGGAACTTCATATGCAATTAGTGTCATTATAACAACACTTGTTTTGTTTTGTTTTGTTTTTGAGACAGGGTCTCACTCTGTTACGCAGGCTGGAGTGCAGCGGTATGCAGGAATGCCAGCAGTTTTTAGCCAATGCAAGAGATCCCTGGAGGTCAACGCATCCTGGTTATCACTCTAGCCTTCCTACCAATTAAGTTAATTACATCCACATTGTTGATGATGGTGAAGTGCCACCACCTGGCATCTGCTGTTCTGGCCTTCCACCATTCCCACTGACACCACAAAGCCTGGTCTCACGGCAGCATCTCCTCTTGTCAATCCTGGCCTACAAAGGATAGTGCCCTGAGTCTCTGAAAGATTCAGGTGCCCTTCTCACTAGTGCCTTCCTCGTTAGCCTAGAGAGGGGAGTTCCTGTGAGGCCTCCAAGGGCACATAGTCAAGTGATGGATTCTGAATCTGCTGGCATATAATGAACCATTCCAACATTCCTACCTCCCTGTACTTTCCAGCTTCTTTGATGCCTCGTGAATGCAGTTGTATAATCTCCACCTAATTCACTGCAGCAACTGTTACGTCCACATTTCTAGAAGCCACTCCAGCAGCATGTTACAGCCCCAGGTGTCCTTGCCAAGCCATTAAATCCTGAGCGTCCTCCCAGGTCAGTGTATTCTCATGTATACAGCCTTTAGTCTCCCCCTGGTCCAACATCCTTATGTCCAGTCCTCCACCTCCTCTCCCAGATTCTGCCAGTACACACTAGGCAGCCCCTACAACATTTTTGGCAAAAAAAAAAAAAAAAAATCACTCTCCCATAGCAGATTGTGCTTGTGACCTTGGGCCATGATGAGGAATGACCATAGCCTGGTGTCAATGTGGGGCAGCAATGATGACACACCTCATCCTGCTGTGAGGCTTTGTTGGAGGCTCTTTGCCTAGTCTCCAGGCAAGGGACAGATGCCTTTCTCTTAGCAAGGAAAGGGGGCTACTTCTTTTAGACCAGAGCATTCTGTGGAAACTGGAGGCTCAAAGTTCTCAGATGCATCCACTTAAGTTTCCCCATACCAGATATCATTCCTCTCTTCTCCTCTCCATTCCTCTTCTTTCCTCCATCCCCTCCTCTCCTCTCCTCTTTCTCTTCTTTTCTCTTTCTCTATCTTTTTCTCTCTTTCTCTTTTATTTTTTGTTTTTGAGATGGGTTCTCACTCTGTCGCCCAGGCTGGAGTGCAGTGATATGATCTCGGTTCACTGCAACCTCTGCCTCCCAGGCTCAAGTGATCCTCCCACCTCAGTTTCCTTGGCAGATGGGACCACAGGTACATGCTACCACATTTGGCTAATTTTTGTATTTTTTATAGGGATGGGGTTTCACCATGTTGCCCAGGCTGGTCTCGAACTCCTGGGCTCAAATGATCCTTCTATCTCAGCCTCCCAAAGTGCTGGGATTACAGGTATGAGCCACTGCACTCAGCTCTCCTTTTCCTTAAGTGATTCTAAATAAAAACAAGACTAAATCATAAAATAAAATTTGTGTTTTTTGGGGGAAATGACACAAAACTTCCATGACACCTGAAATTAAAACAGTTTGGTTCTAGATTTTCTGCCATGTGTGTTCATGTGTGTGTGTATACGCACTCATTCTTGGTTGGCGCCCTATGTGTGTACTTGCTGTATCTACTGAGTCAATCTGCACAGTGTCTGACTGCACAATTTCTAGCACACAACAGCTCTACATAGCAGCTGAGACTGAAGCAGCAGTCTCCTTCTGGGTTTAATTTGAATTAAACTGTCAGGCTGTACTTGTGTGAGAAACTGACAATTTTCAGCAAGAAATTTCCAGATGAGGCCTGTCACCCTCCAGTGTAACTCTAGGGCCTGCTTGACAGGGGAACTGGCTTTGGCTGGAGGCTGGGTCAAAATGACTGCCCTGGAATGGCACATTCCCATCCCAGGATGAAGGTCTGTTGGAAGCATGAGATGGACTGAGAAGACCCATCCATTAGGAAAGTGACCCTTGGCCTGTCCAGTTTTAATGGAGGAGGGTGGTTGGTGCGATGACCTGTTTTGACAGGGGAACTAGTCGGGGACATGGGCATTGTCTTTCCCATTTGTGCCCCAGTGGGGGCCCACACCTGAGGGGTGAAAAGTTCCTGGAGACAGATCAAGAGTGGTGGACATGTCACAGCTGCCCAGGCTGAGCTCCTCCCACCACCCCTTGGTCTTGCCCTCTGGAACCCTGGGCAGACTGGCAGGAGCCCTGTTCTTGGTCTGGGTTTCTGGCCAGGATGCCTGTTGCTTCCTATCATCTATGTGGGGAAGGCTAATTTGAAGATTCTGAAACTAGGAGAACAGCAATTGATCAAGTGAACCCAAGATGTGACTAAAACTATCTCTGATGGCAAAGCCTTTGATGACGAAGAGTCTGGCTCATAGAAAGATGGCCCAGAGCATGGCACTTCTGACCAAATCCCTCACTCTGACCTATTGAGCAAATGAGCCTAGCCTTGCTCACAGTCGGGGCTGGAGGAAGATCTCATGGAGTCCACGCAATAACTGTACTTTCTGTGTGCCTGTCACAGCTGATTCCACCCACACTGTCCTCTGCCCCAGCCAGCCCAGCCCTGTCATGCCCTGCCATTGCAGTCAGGGCTCTTTGGGTGTGAGTGACAAAAAATTCACTTGAGTTGGCTTAGGCAAGAAGGGAAGTTCATTGGTCAGTAAGTTAGTCACGCACAGGGCAGGGAACAGCTGGGCCTCAGGAATACCTGGACTCAGAGTCACCAGCGCTGTCAGGATTTGCAGGCCCCTTCCCTTGTCTCTGTCTCCACCTCAGTCTGCAGATCAGTTTTGTGCTCTCAGAGAAACTTTCCCCGCAAGGTTGGAGTCAGGCTGTTGGTAGCACGAGACTTCCATCTTCCTGGCTTTGCCCCCAAGAAAGGATGGGGCTTCCCTCCATTAGTTCCTATTCAGAAAATTCCAGAAGAAAGTTTCTGCTTGGTCTGGTTTGGATTGGCTGGGTAGCTGGGACACTAGAACTTCTAAGCCCTCTAGTGTCATGTGGTTGAAGTAGGGTGGGGAGATGTATCAGTCAGTTCAGGATGCCATGCCAAAATACCACAGACTGGGTGGCTTAAACCACATTTATTTCTCACAGTTCTGGAGGCTGGGAAATCCAAGACCAAAGTGCCAGCAAGGTAGGTTACATTCTGAGGCTTCTCTTGACCCATAGGTGGCTGCCATATTGTGTGCTCACGTGACCTCTTCTTTGTATTTGTGAGGAGAGAGTGAGTGCACTCTCTGGTGTCTCGTCTTATAAGGACACTAATCCTACTGAATCAGGGCCCTACCCTTAGGACCTCATTTAACCTTAATGACTTCCTGAGAGGCCTTATATCCAAATGCAGCAACACAGAGAATTAGGACTTCAATGTGAATTTGGAGGAGACAGGGACATTCAGTCCATAATGGGAAGAAAAACTATTCAGGAAGAAAAGGGGTACAGTGGCCAGAAAAAGGGGGCAGATAAAACTTCAGATGCTCTCCCCATTTCCCCCAATACATGACACACACACACACACACACACACACACACACACACACAGCCCTGCCTTTGCCCCTTCCCCACAAGGCCACTCCCCACTCCATTATTTACTTCTCTCCTATCCTACTCTCTGGAGCTACCTCTTTCCCTAAGTTGTCTTGTGGCTCAAAGAATGCTACATGCAGGTAGGTGCATGTAAATGTAGCCCGGAACTGGGGACCTTCTGGACCATGTGTGTCCTGAGCCCCACCATGGGACTGGGCAGGACGTAGGTCTCACCTATGTCTATTGTCCTTAGGCAGAGCCTAGCCCTGGGACATGAGTTCAGTGGGTGCTGCAACTTTGTTGGATTCACCTCAGGCCCCCTTTCCCCATCCACTTATAAGGTTCCCAGGGCCTTGATACCTCTGTTCTTGGAAGAAAAGAATGAGATTACCCAGCTCACATGAACCTGCTGGTAGCTTCCCCCAATAGAAGGACATAATTTTCTTTCTTTCTTTCCTTCTTTCTTCCTTCTTTCTTTCTTTCTTTCTTTCTTTCTTTCTTTCTTTCTTTCTTTCTTTCTTTCTTTCTTTCTTTTTCTTTCCTTCTTTCTCTCTCTCTCTCTTTCTTTCTTTTCTTTCTTTCTTTTTTTTTTTTTAGATGAAGTCTCGCTCTTTCACCCAGGCTGGAGTGCAATGGCACAATTTTGGCTCACTGCAACCTCTGCCTCTCCAGTTCAAGCGATTCTCCTGCATCAGCCTCCTGAGTAGCTGGGACTACAGGCACCCGCCACCCCGCCCGGCTAATTTTTTGTATTTTTAGTAGAGATGGGGTTTCACCATGTTAGCCAGGGTAGTCTCAATCTTGGCCTCCCAAAGTGCTGGGATTACAGGTGTGAGCCACCACACCCGGCCAGAAGGACATAATTTTCTAGTTCAAAAGTGTGGGGTGATCAGGCCCAACACCAGGCTGTGGGGGCTACAAAGTCTGGAGGGGTCAAAGGAATGAGAAAAGGCCAGAGTGCATAAAGTGGGTCCAAGGGGCCAATGCTAGGTTGGAGGCTGCAAAGGCCCCAAGCTCTGGGAGCCTACACTATTTATTGGTGATCAAACAAGCAAGTGGTGAGGACATGTGGATGTGCGGGTAAACAGGTGAGGGTGTGGGGACATGGGGGTAGAAATGTAGCAGTGCATCAAGTGTAACTGTGATGGTTTAGCATTTTCTTTGATGCATATAGAATATGCTCTGCTGCTTGAGATAATGGAGAACATGTTTACGAGCCTGGGAGAGCAACCAACAAGTCTGTACACATTCCAGAGGTTATGAGGGGTTTTATGCCCTGAGCCCTGGATTCCGTCCAAGCCACAAGGGATTTTATGCCCTGGGCTTAGATTTCTGGTGCAGTAGGGCAGCCTTCCACCCTTTGGCACAGCACTTGGTATTCCAAAGGCCACGAGGAGTTTTAGACCCTGGACCCTGGACATGTTGCAAGACTCTTTTATATTATGCCAGACAAGCCAGTCCTACCTCAGCTCTTCTACCAACAAAAAGCATCTACCAAGTAACTAGCACAGTGAATGAAGAAAGACTTACAAGAAGGCACATTGGACCAGGCGCGGTGGCTCACGCCTGTAATCCCAGCACTTTGGGAGGCCGAGGTGGGTGGATCACGAGGTCAGGAGTTTGAGACCAGCCTGACCAACATGGTGAAACCCCATCTCTACTAAAAATACAAAAATTAGCTTGGCGTGGTGTCAGGCACCTGTAATCCCAGCTACTCAGCAGACTGAGGCAGGAGAATTGCTTGAACCCGGGAGGCGGAGGTTGCAGTGAGCCGAGATCACATCACTGTACAAAAGACTGTACAAAACACGGTACACAACACTGTACAAAAGCTGGGCAAAAGAGTGAGACTCCATCAAAAAAAAAAAAAAAAGGCACATCACTGAGAAATTCTAGAAAACCAAGGGTAGAGAGGAAATCCTAAAATCTTCCAGAGAGAAAAGACAAGTCATATGCAAAGAGCCAAGGCCCCGCATGACACTGACTTCTTCCCAAAAACACTGGGAACTAAAAAATAATAGAGCAATATTTCCCAGTGTGAGAAGAAGTTATGTTTAAATCAGAGCATTACGTCCAGCCAAACTAGTAATCAGGAGATGAGGTAGAACAATGATATTTTAAAATATGTGCAGTCAGAAAGCTTGGCTTCCATTCACTCTGTCTCAGGAAGCCACTGGAAGATGTGCTGCAACACAATGAGAGGATAAACCAAGGAAAAAGAAGATCTGGGGCCAGGGAACAGGAGATGCACACAGAAGAGGCAGCAGGAAATTCACACGATGTTGCAGAGACACGCCAGGATGCCAGCTGTACCACAGGCTGATCCAGTTTGCAGCAGAAGGATGGAGGGCAAGGGAGAGAGGGAAGCCTTCAGGAAAATAACGGGGCTGATACAGTATCCAGTTTTTCTTAGTTTTTGGATAATTATCACTAGACATTTAATAGATCAGTTGGAGCATCTGAAAAAAAAAACACTAGGTACTAGGTAGGTACAAAAACATATAAACAAATGAAGGGAAAATATCTGAAGCAATTCTTAACTCCAGGGGAAGAAAGAAATGAAACAATTTTAGTGCAGGACTTGGCTGAGGGAACAATATTGAGATATCTACAAGAATGTAAATATTTTGATTTCATAAGATTGTGATCCAATCAAATTGGTAGAACGGAGGCAAGGAAATTGTTAAGACCTCATAAGGGAGGTAAATCCCAGCACTGTGCTATGCCAGGAAGTCGACAGATACTGAGGAAAACAAATCAGGAAGTGGCAACATAAACATCATTTAGAAATATAATTATAAATACCAGAGGACATAGCAAAACGAGTTTAAAGTGATGGCCTCTGGGAATTAGCACTCAAAGGCAAGAAAGGAAAGGGCACAAGAAATGGTTTTTGATATAAGCCTTTTGTCACCATTTTGTCCTTTTCTTCTTTTTTTTTTTTGTTTTGTTTTTTTGTTTGTTTTACTGAGCATTTCTTGCTCCAGATACCATTTTGTTCATAACTCTGTGTATCTAGTAATTTGATCAGAATTAATACAATGTTAGTAAGTTCTGGAGATCTGTTGTACAGAATGATGACTATAGTTAATGTATACTTGAAATTTTCTAGAGTAGATTTTTTGCTTTTATTATTTTTAAGTGACACATAATAGTTGTACATATTTATGGGTACAGTATAATATTTTTACACATGTATACAATGTGCAATGATCAAATCATGGCAATTAGTGCCTCCACCACCTCAAGCATTTACCATTTCTTTGTTCTGGGAGCATTCAAAATCCACCCTTCTAGCTATTTGAAAATATATAATAAATTGTCATCAATTATTGTCACCGTATAGTGCTAAAGACACTAGAACATTTCCTCCTAACTATATATATGTGTGTGTGTGTATGTATGTGTGTGTGTGTGTGTGTATATATATATATATATATATATTTTTTTTTTTTTTTTTTTTCAGGCAGGGTCTCACTCTGTCCCCCAGGCTGGAGTGCAGTGGCACAATCGCAGCTCACTGCATCCTTGACCTCTCAGGCTCAAGTGATCCCCCCACTTCAGCCTCCTGATGTTTACTTTGAGTACTTGGATTAAGGTACATCTGTCAAGTTTCTCTACTGTAAACTTTTCCCCTTTGTAATTGTGAGCAGATATTTTGAGAAATATCTGTTCCTCATCAACTTTTTGCCCACTAGCTTTAGCATCTATTGGTGATATTCTAACTCCATCGTTCCTTTTGTATTTATTCGTATTCTACTGTAAGGAAGAGATTATTTCTTCCCAGCAAACGTTTGTATTTGTGTGGGTGGGGTGGGGGGGTAGAGCATTCTCAACAAATACTCTTATCTTCTAAATACAGCGCCGCATAAAGAAGCCCCTCCCCTAGGTCTGGCGTTAATGGTGAGGAAACGATTGGGCTTTGTGTAAGGATAGCGGGGCAGGGAGCTGAGACAAGGGGGAGCTTACACAAAGCCCAAACTAAGAAAAATTACCAATAATAATGAAACTTGGCAGCTTGCTGTGATACTTGCCACACTCCTCCACTGGGGGGAGCTGTCATTATTTTCATCATCCCAGCTCGCCCATCTAGGAAACCTGCGCTAGGTAACTTAGATACGAAGTAAGAGATGGGGAGGGACGGGCGGCTGCACGGGGGCTGCCGGAAGCAGTTGTAACAGTGCTCCCGCTGCGCTGGAGCAGTTTAGGCTTTCCTAAACAGGTTACTCAGAGGAACCTCTTTAGAGGAACCTCTTCCCTCTAAAACAGGACTAATCATAGTGCTCATTAGAGCTACCGGAGGATCTCATTAAACGCAAACGGTCAGGCCCCGCCCCCGCCGCCAGGGACTGTGATTTGTGTTTGTTTGGGGCGGGCCCAGCACAGGTCTTCCGAGTGAGCTCTTCGGGCAGTTCCGTGCTCTGCCGGGTACCCTCGGGGGCTATCCTCCCAAATTCTATGTGTCAGAGTAATGCTGTTGGCATAAACTGGACTGGACTGTCTTTTGCTTTCTGTGTCACGGATACAGTGCTTGCTGAAGATTGAAAGTGCCCCCAGAAATTTTGGAGGTAATTATTTTTTCCCATATCTTTCTTTGTTATTTTCAACAAACAAAAGTTAAATAATTATATAAAATGAGTATTGTTAAATTTTTTTAAGTTTATTTTTATTTTTTGAGGCGGAGTCTTCCTGTCGCACCCTGGAGTGCAGTGTTGTGATCTCGGCTCACAGCAACCTCCACCTCAAGCAATTTTCCTGCCTCAACCTCCTGAGTAGCTGGGATTACAGGCTCCTGCCACCACGCCTGGCTAATTTTTGTACTTTTAGTAGAGACGGGCGGGATTCACCATGTTGGCCAGGCTGGTCTCGAACTCCTGACCTCAAATGATCCGCCCACCTCGGTCTCCCAAAGTGCTGGGATTACAGGCCTGACTCACCGCGCCTGGCCAAATATTTTTTTTTTTTTTTAAACTCAATTGGGGGAACTAAGATGTTATAATCAGTTCAAAGGAGAAGTCAAAGAAGGACAAATTAATTTGGAGTAAAGTAACGTTGAAATGAATTTATAAATGGACACAAAAGTAACCTCTTCCTTCTACAGTGGGGAAGTCAACTGAAGCTCTATTGGAACAATTTTATTTGCAAGTCTCTAGACAGGAATTTTCTGCATGCTCAGGTATCTACAACTTTCAAAGTTGCAAAATCGCTTGAAGGCAGTGGAAGGTTCAGAGCCCCTGTAGAATCTGAATCAGAACCCAGGTTATTGCTCTTATCAGTGCATAGTTTTTCACTGAAGCACACATTTCCCCCCATATCTATAAATTCATATATGTTTCCTGTATTGCCTATGTCATGAAGATTTTCCATTTTATTAGTATGTAATTATGCATTGTTTTATCTTGTAACTAGGAAGATTCCAAATCTATTATGTCTCATATTTAATAGTCTTCATTTTCTGAATTAAACGTGTCATGTGTTTGATTATTTTACTGATAGTTTCAAAGAACCAGCATTCGGAGTTCTTCCTCCCTTCCTTCCTCTTTACTTGAGGATGCCTCTTTTTCCCATTAGAACTTGTGAGAAATATGAATACTGCTTATTTTCTGTCTTCAGCTGCAAAGTTTGGCAAATGATAGCCAGCTGCTTGTTTGTGTGTGAGCCAGAAACTAGAAATGGCTTTTTATTGTTAGTTTTTATTATTTTTAAGACCACCCTCCAGCAGGTGTATAAAAATGGCTTTTACTTTTTTTTTTTTTTTTTTTTTTTGAGACAAGGTCTCACCCTGTCACTCAGGCTGGAGAGCAGTGATGCCAGGGTGTGTTTCAATATGGCTGTGTTCCAATAAAACTTTATGGGCACTGAAATTTGAATTTTCACTGACCATATTCTTCTTCATCTTTTAAACATTTAGAAATGTAGGGCATGGTGGCTCAGCACTTTGGGAGGCCGAGGCAGGAGGATTGCTTGAGGCTAGGAGTTCAAGACCAGCCTGGACAACATAACGAGGATCTGTCTCTACTAAAAGTTAAAAAAAAAAAAAAAAAAAAAAAAAAAAAATAGCCAGGTGTGGTGGCACACTAATTTTAAAGTCCCAGCTACTTGAGAGGCTGAGGTGGGAGGATTGCTTGAGCCCAGGAGTTCAAGGCTGCAGTGAGCTATGATGGCTCCTCTGCACTCCAGCATGGGCAACAGAGTGAGACCCTGTCTCTAATTTACCAAAAGAAAGAAGGAAGGGAAATGATTTTGAGTGGTTTTCCTTGGCTTTTGATGAGTCAACAGATGTTACCAATACTGCTCAAGGTGTCAGTGCCAAGTTTGAAGAGCCTGAGAATTTGACTTTATGAGTAATCTACATAGAACAACTATGGGTGATAATATTTTTGAAGAAGACTAGAAATCACTAGTTCAATGTAACCTGAGGTGGGAATCTGCTGAGCTCTGGTACAGCTGGTTATAGTAAAAGTGTGTGTGGAGCAGAAAAAGGCTCATTTGGAGAAATTCCAAAGCTTGCAAAAATGTAAAGTGTTTAAAACCATGGTTGTCATTATATTATTCATCAGATACCTTGTGGAAAATATCTATGTTGTGGATAATGGAAGTGAACTTCATTTCCTCTCACTTAACTATCATCAATTCTATGAAATTTGGTAAAGTGTTGTTTTGTTGTTTTTTTTTTTTGAGACGGAGTCTCGCTCTGTTGCCCAGGCTGGAGTGTAGTGGCCGGATCTCAGCTCACTGCAAGCTCCGCCTCCCGGGTTTACGCCATTCTCCTGCCTCAGCCTCCTGAGTAGCTGGGACTACAGGCGCCTGCCACCACGCCCAGCTAGTTTTTTTGTATTTTTTTTTAGTAGAGATGCGGTTTCACCATGTTAGCCAGGATGGTCTCGATCTCCTGACCTCGTGATCTGCCCGTCTCGGCCTCCCAAAGTGCTGGGATTACAGGCTTGAGCCACTGCGCCCGGCCTAAGTGTTGTTTTTAAAGTGTGATAAAATATAATATTTATCATTTTAACTACCCATAAGTGTACAATTCAGTGATGTTAAATGCATTCATGTTATATATCATCATTGTGTATATTCAAAAAACTTTTTCATCATCCCAAATAAAAACTCTATACTCATTAAATAACTCCCAAACCCTTTCCCCAAACCCCAAGTAACTTCAGTTCCGTTTTCTGTCTCTATGAATTTGCCTTTTCTAGGTACTTCATATAAGTGAAATCATACAATATATGTCCTTCTATGCCTGGCTGCTTTCACTAAGCATAATGTTTCCAAGGTCCATCCGTATTGTAGCATATATCAAAATTATATTCCTTTTGTGGCTGAATAATGTTCCATTGTGTGTATATACCACATTTTGTTTATCTATTCATCTGTTGAAGGACATGTGGGTTGTTTCTATTGTGAATAATGCTGCTGTAAACATGGGTGTACAAATATCTGTGGAATCATTACTTGTGCTAACCATTCATTAGCACAAGATGTCTTTCTATTTATTTAGGCCTTTATTTAGGACTTTCAAGAATGTTTTGTAATTTTCTGGGTTATATTCCCATAAGTGGAATTGCTGGGTCATATAGTAATTCTATGTTTAAGTTTTTGAGGAAATACCATACATAATATCTTCCACAGGAGCTGCACCATTTTACATTCTCACCAGCAATGCACAGAATTCTGATTTTTCCACATCCTTGCCAACATGTTATTTTCCATTAAAATAATAGTGCTTATCCTAATGAGTGTGAAATGAAGATATTTCATTGTGGTGTTGACTTGCATTTCCCTAATGGTTAGTGATGTTGAGCATCTTTTCGTGTGCTTATTGAACATTTGTATGTCATCTTTGGAGAAATGTCCATTCAAATGCTTTGCCCATTTTTGAATCAAGTGGTTTGTTTTCTTGAGTTGTAGGAGTTCTTTATATATTCTGGATATTGATCCCTTATGAAATATGTGACTTGCAGATATTTTCTCTCTGTGGGTTGCCTTTAACTCTGTTGATAGTGTTCTTTGATAACTACTGGGGGAACCAGCCCCCAATATTTCAACGTAGGTTCTTTTCTATTTTCTCTAAGTGTCTGCCGGTCTGAGAAATAAAGATAAAGAGTACAAAGAGAAATTTTACAGCTGGGCCTCTGGAGGTGACATCACATATCAGCAGGTTCTGTGATGTCCACCTGAGCCGCAAAACCAGCAAGTTTTTATTAGGGATTTTGAAAGGGGAGGGGTATACAAACAGGGAGTAAGTCACAAGGATCACATGCTTCAAAGGACCATAAAGATCACAAGGCGAAGGCAAAATTAGAATTACTGATGAGGGTCTGTGTTCCACTGTGCATGCATTGTCTTGATAAACATTTTAACAGGAAACAGGGTTCAAGAGCAGACAACTGGTCTGACTAGAATTCACCAGGCTGGAATTTCCAATCCTAGTAAGCCTGAGGGCACTGCAGGAGACCAGGGCATATTTCATCCCTTATCTCAACCCCATAAGACAGACAATCCCCAAGCGGCCATCTGTAGACCTACCCCTGGGAATGCATTCCTTCCCCAGGGTTATCAATTATTAATATTCCTTGCTGGGAAAAGAATTCAATGATATTTTTCCTACTCACACATCCATCTACAGGCTCCCTGCAAGAAGAAAAATATGGCTGTATTCTGGCCGACCCCACAGGCAGTCAGACCTTATAGTTATCTTTCTTGTTCCCTGAAAATCGCTGTTATTCTGTTCTTTTTCAGGGTGCCCTGATTTCATATTGTTCAAGCACCCATGTTTTACAATCAGATTTCATATTGTTCAAACACATGTTTTACAAACAATTTGTACAGTTAACACAATCATCACAGGGTCCTCAGGCGACATACATCCTCAACCTACGAAGATGATGGGATTAAGAGATTAAAGACAGGCAAAAGAAATTATAAGAGTATTGACTGGGGAAGTGATAAATGTCCATGAAATCTTCACAATTTATGTTCAGAGATTGCAGTAAAGACAGGCATAAGAAATTATAAAAGTATTAATTTGGGGAATTGATAAATGTCCATTAAATCTTCACAATTTATGTTCTTCTGCCGCGGCTTCAGCTGGTCCCTCTGTTCAGGGTCCCTGACTCCCTGCAACAGATAACAAGTTTATTTTGATAAAGCTGAGTTTGTCTATTTTTTCTTTTGTTGCCTGTGCTTTTGGTGTCATATCTAAGAATGCTTTGCCAAGTCCAAGGTCATGAAGAATTACTCTTACATTTTCTTCTAAGAGTTTTATAGTTTTAGCTTTTATATTTAGGTCTTTAATCCATTTTTTAAATTTTAGTGTATAGTATGAGGTAGAGGCCCAGCTTCATTCTTTTACCTGTGGAACTCCAGTTAACCCAGCACTATTTGTTGAAGACTGTTCTTTCCACATTGAACAGACTTGGCACCCTTGTCAAAAGTCAATTTGCCACAGATGTACAAGTTTATTTCTGAACTCTCAGTTCTACTCCATTGGTCTATATATCTGTCCTTATGCCAGTACCACACTGTTTTGATTACTGTAGTTTGCAGGTTTGTAGTCAGTTTTGAAGTTGGAAACTGTGAATCCTCTCAAGTTCTTTTTCAAGATTTTTTTTTTGGCCATTTGAGCTATATTAGTTTTCTAGGGTTGCCATTAAAAAAATACCACAAACTGGCTGGGTGCATTGGCTCATACCTGTAATCCCAACACTCTGGGAGGCCGAGGCAAGTGGATCACCTGAGGTCAGAACTTCAGACCAGCCTGGCCAACATGGTAAAACCCCGTCTCTACTAAAAATACAAAAACTAGCCCGGTGTGGTGATATGAGCTTGTGGTCCCAGCTACTTGGGAGGTGAAGACAGGAGGATCATTTGAACCTGGGAGGCAGAGGTTGCAGTGAGCCCGAGATCTTGCCACGGCATTCTAGCCTGGGTGACAGAGCTAGACTCTATCTCAAAAAGAAAACAAAAAACAAAATACCACAAAATGGGTTGCTTAAACAACAGAATTTTATTTTCTTACAGTTCTGGGGGCTGGAAGTCTAAGATCAAGGTGTCAGCAGGTATGGTTTCTCTTGAGGACTCTCTCCGTGGCTTGCGGATGGCTACTTTCTTGCTACATCCTCATATGGTGTTTTCTTTGTGTACTTGCATCACTGATGTCAGTCAGTGTCTCCAAATTTCTCCTCCTTATAAGGATACCAGCTAGATTAGATTAGGGATCACCCTAACAGCCTTATTTTAACTCAATCACTTTTTTTTTTTTTTTTTTTAAGATGAAGTTTTGCTCTTGCTGCCCATCCTGGAGCACAATGGCATGATCTCGACTCACTTCAACCTCCACCTCCTGGATTTAAGCAATTCTCTTGCCTCAGCCTCCCAAGTAGCTGGGATTACAGACACCCACCACCACGCCTGACTAATTTTGTATTTTTAGTAGAGATGGGGTTTTACCATATTGGTCAGGCTAGTCTTGAACTCCTGACTTCAGGTGATCCACCTGCCTCAGCCTCCCAAGGTGCTGGGATTACAGGTGTGAACTACCATGCCTGGCCCTCAATCACTTCTTTAAATGTCCTATCTCCAAATACAGTCACATTCTAAGGTACTAGGGGGTTATGGATTTGAACATGTGAATTGAGAGGACAGGAGGACACAATCCAGCCCATAACATAAGCTCCTTGCAATTTCATATGAACTGAAGATCAGATTTTCCATTTCTGCAAAAAAGGCTTTTGAAATTTTGTTAGAAGTTGTCTTGAATCTGTAGATAACTTTGGGTAGTATTGATATTAATTCTTTCCATTCATTAGCACAAGATGTCTTTCCATTTATTTAGGCCTTTCTTGATTTAGGACCTTCAGGAATGTTTTGTAATTTTCAGTGTACAAGTCTTTCACTCCTTGGTTAAATTCATTCCCAGATATTTCATGCTTTTAGATGATATTGTACATGGAATTGCTTTTTAAATTTCCTTTTCTGAATGTTCAATATTGGTATATAGAAACATAACTAGTTTTTGTGTGTTGATCTTGTACCCTGAATTTTTGCTGAATCATTTTTTGCTCTAGGAGTTGCCTTACATTCTTTGGGATTTTCTATGTACAAGATCATATTGTCTGTCAATATAGTTTTACTTCCTTTTCAGTTTGAATGCTTTTTATTTCTTATATAATTGCTGTGGCTGCAACTTCTAGTACAGGCCTGGTGCAGTGGCCAGTGGCTCACATCTGTAATCCCAACACTTCGTGAGTCAGAGACAGGTGGATCCCTTGAGCCCAGGAGTTTGAGACAAGCCTGAGCAACATGGCAAAACCCTATCTCTATAAAAACAAAAATTACCCAGGTGTGGTGGCACATGCCTGTGGTCTCAGCCTCAGGAGACTGAGGTGAGAGGGTCACTTCAGCCCAGGAGGTCAAAGCTGCAGTGAGCTATGATGGTACAACTGTACTCCAGTGTGTATAACACTGTGAGACCCTGTCAAAAAAAAAAAAAAAAAAAAAAAAAAAAGGTAGAAACTTCCAATACAATGTTGAATAGCACTGGTGAAAACAGACATTTTTGACTTGTTTGTGAAGTTATGGGAAAAACTTTCAGTCTTTTCCCATTGAGTATGATGTTAGCTGTGGGCTTTTCATAAGTGCCTTTATTATGCTGAAGAACCTTCCCTCTATTCCCAGTTTTCTGAGAGTTACTTTTTAAATAAAGTTCTGTTTTTAATTCTGAGAGTTTTTATGAAAAAGTGTTGGCTTTTATAAATGCCTTTTCTGTACCAATTAAGATAATCATTCTATTAATGTGATGTTATATTAATTTGATTTTCTTATGTTGAACAATTTTTGCATTCCTGTTACAAATTCCACTTGGTGATGATATATAATGTATTGTATTTGGTTTGCTAGTGTTTTGCTGAAGATTTTTGTATTGATATTCATAAGGGATACTGATTTTTATTTTTTTCTTTATGTCTTAATATGGCTTTATTAGTAGGGTAATGCTGGCATCTGAATAAGTTAGGAAGTATTTCCTCCTCTTTGAATTTTTTTGGAAGTGTTTGAGAAGGATTGATATTAATTTTTCTTTAAATCTTTAGAAGGCTTCATCAGTGAATCCATCTGGTCCTAGGCTTTTCTTTGATGAGAAGTTTTGATTAAATGTTTTTACTTGTTATATGTCTGGTAAGACTTTCAATTTCTTTTTGAGTCAATTTATGTAATTTATATGTTTCTAGATATTTGTCCATTTCATCTAGGTTATCCAATTTTTGGTGTATAATTGTTCATAGTATTCTTATATAATGCTTTTCATTACTGTTTGTTCAGAAGTAATGTCCCTGCTTTCATTTCTGATTTTGATTATTTGCATGTTCGTGTGTGTGTGTCGAGCTAAAAGTTTGTCAAAATTTATTTTTTTCAACAAACTAACTTTTGGTTTCATTGATTGTTTTTCCATGATCTATTTTTATTTATTTTTACTCTAATCTTTATTTCCCTCTTTGTGTTAGCTTTTGGTTGAGTTTGCTCTTCTTTTTCTTGAGCCTTAAGGTATGAAGTTAGGTTATTGATTTGAGATATTTTTTCTTTTTTTATATAGGCATTTACAGCTATACATTTCCCTCTGAGTACCGCCTTTACTGCATCCTGTAAGTTTTGGTATGTTGTTTTCATTTTCGTTTGTCTTTAAGTGTTTTCTAATTTCTCTTATGATTTCTTTGACCTATAATTTGTTTAAGAATGTGTTGTTAGCCAGGCACGGTGGCTCATGCCTGTAATCCCAACACTTTGGGAGGCCAAGATGGGTGGATCACCTGAGGTCAGGAGTTTGAGACCAGCCTGGCCAACATGGTGAAACCCCGTCTCTACTAAAAATACAAAATTAGCCAGGCATGGTGGTGGGCACCTGTAATCCCAGCTACTTGAGAGGCTGAGGCAGGAGAATCGCTTGAACTTGCGAGGCAGAGGTTGCAGTGAGCCAAGCCCACGCCATTGCACTCCAGCCTGGGCAACAGAGTGAGACTCCATCTCAAAAAAAAAAAAAAAAAAAAAAAAGGCCGGGCGCGGTGGCTCACGCCTGTAATCCCAGCACTTTGGGAGGCCGAGATGGGCGGATCACAAGGTCAGGAGATCGAGACCATCCTGGCTAACATGGTGAAACCCCGTCTCTACTAAAAGTACAAAAAACTACCCGGGCGAGGTGGCAGGCGCCTGTAGTCCCAGCTACTCGGGAGGCTGAGGCAGGAGAATGGCGTAAACCCAGGAGGCGGAGCTTGTAGTGAGCCGAGTTCGCGCCACTGCACTCCAGCCTGGGTGACAGAGCAAAGACTCCGTCTCAAAAAAAAAAAAAAAAGAATGTGGTGTTGGCCAGGCGTGGTAGCTCACACCTGTAATCCTAGTACTTTGGAAGGCCAAAGTGGATGGGTTGCTTGAGCTCAGTAGTTTGAGACCAGCCTGGGCAACATGGTGAAACCTCATCTCTACGAAAAAAATACAAAAATTAGCCGGCCATAGTGGTGTGTGCTTGTAGTCCCAGCTATTTGGGGGACTCAGGCAGATGGGTCACTTGAGCCCAGGAAGTGGAGGTTGCAGTTAGCCAAGATCATGACACTGCCCTCTAGCCTGGGAGATACAGTAAGACCCTGTCTTAAAAAAAAAAAAAAGTTTTGGTTAATGACCATATATTTGTGGATTTTTTCCACCTATTATTGATTTTTAGATTTATTCCACTGTGGTCAGAAGATACTTTGTATGATTTCAAACTTTTAAAATTTATTTGGACTTGATTTGTATTCTAACATATGGTATATTTTGGAGAATGTTCCGTGTACATTTGAGAAGAATGTATATTCTGCTGTTACTGGGTGGAGTGTTCTATATATGTCTTTAGGTCTAGTTGATTTATGGTGTTGTTCAAGCTTTCTATATCCTTAATGATCTTCTGCCTAGATTTTCTATCCATTATTAAAAGTGGGATGTTGGCTAGGTATAGTGGCTTATGCCTGTAATCCCACCACTTTGGGAAGCTGAGGCAGGAGGATCATTTGAGGCCAGGAGTTTGAGACTAGCCTGGGCAACATAGCAAGACTCCATTTCTGGAAAAATAATTTTAAAAAAATAAAGCCAGGTGATGGTATGCACCTGTATTCCTAGTTACCCAGGAGGCTGAGGCAGGGGGATTGCTTAAGCCCAGGAGTTGGAAGCTGTACTATGATCACACCATAGTATTCTAGCCTAGACAACAGAGCAAGACCCTGTCTCTAAAAATAAAACACAACAAAAAGTGGGACATTGAAGTCTACAGCTATTATTGTAGAATGATTTCTCCCTTCACTTCTGTCAATATTTGCTTCATATATTTGGAACTCTGATGTTTGGTGAATATATGCTTATAACTACATAATTATATAATATATATGCTTATAATTATATAATCTTGGTGAATCAACTTATCATTTATTGATGTATAACATCCTTGTCCCTTGTAATAGTTTTTGGCATAAAGCCTGCTTTGTCCAATATTAGTATAGCAACCCCGGCTCCCTTTTGGGAACTATCTGCATGGAATCTTTTTCTATCCTTTCACTTTCAGCCTATCTGTGTGTTTGAATTTAAAGTGTGTTTCTTGTAGACAGCATACAGTTGGTTCATGTTTTTAAAAACCCATTTTGTCATTCTCTGTCTTGACTGGAAAGTTTCATCTATTTACATTTAAAGTAATTACTGATAAGAAAAGACTTCTAGGCCGGGCGCGGTGGCTCAAGCCTGTAATCCCAGCACTTTGGGAGGCCGAGACGGGCGGATCACGAGGTCAGGAGATCGAGACCATCCTGGCTAACACGGTGAAACCCCGTCTCTACTAAAAAATACAAAAAACTACCCGGGCGAGGTGGCAGGCACCTGTAGTCCCAGCTACTCGGGAGGCCGAGGCAGGAGAATGGCGTGAATCCGGGAGGCGGAGCTTGCAGTGAGCTGAGATCCGGCCACTGCACTCCAGCCTGGGCGGCAGAGCGAGACTCCGTCTCAAAAAAAAAAAAAAAAAAAAAAAAAAGAAAAGACTTCTGCCATTTTGCTATTTGTTTTCTATATATCTTATAATTTTTTGTCCCTTGTTTTCCTTTTGTATTTTGTTGATTTTCAGTAGTGAACCATTTTGATTCCCTTTTCATTTCCTTTGTGTATAGTCGGCTGGTATTTTCTTTGTGAAGAAGACTACAGTAAAATCAAATTTTACTGTGGGGCTTACATTTCCCATCAGTATTAGTCTGCTAGGGCTGCCATAACAAAGTACTATAGACTGGGTGATTTAAGCAACAGAAAATTTATTTTCTCACTATTCTGGAAGCTACAAGTTGGAGACCAAAATGTCAGGAGAGTTGTTTCTTTCAGCACTTTAAAATATGTCATCCTGTTGCCTCTGGAATCCATGGTATCTGATGAGAAATTGGAAGTAATCTTATTGAGGATAATTTGTACATGATGAGGTGCTTCTTGGTGCTTTCAAGGTTGTCTTTGGCTTTGAACAATTTGACTATGATGTGTTTCAGTGTGGGTCTCTTTGATTTTTATCTTACTTGAAATTTGGTGAGCCTCTTGGTTTTGCAGATTCATGTCTTTTATCAAATCCAACCCAGGGCTTCTTAATTTCTCTGTTTTTATTTTTATTTATATTTTATTTTCAGTTGAAAATCTCTAGGGGTTTCTTTGAGGTTTGGGGCCCTATTGTCAGAGGCATGTGAACCAGAGCAATTCCATCTTAAATAGGAGCTGGGCAAAATGAAGTTGAAACCTACTGGACTACATTCCCAGATGATTAAGGCATTTTAAGTCACAGGGTGAGACAGGAGGTCAGCACAAAATACAGGTTATAAAGACCTTGCTGATAAAACAGTTTGCAGTAAAGGAGCTGGCCAAAACCCAACAAAACCAAAATAGCAATGAGAGTGACCTCTGGTTGTCCTCACTGCTATACTCCACCAGTACCATGACAGTTTACAAATGCCATGGCAACATCAGGAAGTTACCCTATATGGTCTAAAAAGGGGAGGCATGAATAATCCACCCCTTGTTTAGCGTATCATCGAGAAATAACCATAAAAAAATGGACAACCAGCAGCCCTTGGGGCTGGTCTGTCTATGGAGTAGTCATTCTTTTATTCCTTTACTTTCTTAATAAACTTGCTTTCACTTTGCACTGTGGACTCGCCCTGAATTCTTTCTTGCGTAAGATCCAAACCCTCTCTTGGGGTCTGGATTGGGACCCCTTTCCTGTAACATATTTTTCTGTCCTGTAACACTATGGTTTAAATATTTTAAATACAAATTAAACATAATCAATACTCTTATAGAAGAAGTTAAACACTTTTTTTCATTTCTTATGAATAATCAGAGGGTTGTAATCTGGGTTATCTCATATTTGTTTTTTTCATTCTGTGTGTTCATTATCGCAAACCATTTCTCATTGGAGGAAGGATGTGACTAGTTTTTCGGGGTTCTGGCTTGCAGGGTACAGTGTTTCTTTGGGTTGATGAAACCCTTGTGTGATATTGTGAAATACATATATTTGGTCTTCATTCCTGTTTCTTGACATAACTTGTAAAACACTTGGAATCTCTGGAGTTATGAGTGTCTTTTTCTATGCTAATGAGATGACTGGTGGCTGGGGCCTTTGTAGCTTCGGAATAGGGGCTGGTTATAGGAAAGACCAAGGCATGATTAGAGGGTTGAGGCTTTTAGCTCCACCCACCAACCTGCAGGGAGAGGAGAGAAGCTGAAGGTTAAGCTGACCCCCAGTGGCCAATGATTTAATCAGTCTTCCCTGTGTAGAGCTCCCAGACAGCTGGATGCTCCTTATCAGGCTGAGGAAGTTCCCTTTTATTTTTATCATGAAAGCGTTAAATTTTGTCAAATGCCTTTATTCTTTCTGTTGAGATAACCATGTGGTTTTGTTCTTTATCAATGTGGTGTATTACATTGATTGATTATTGTATGCTTAGCTGATCTTGCATTCCTAAGTTCCACCTGGCTGTGATGTACAATCATTTTTACATATTGCTGCATTCAGTTTGCTACTATATTATAGAGGACTTTTATGTTCACATTAATGAGAAAGATATTGGTCGGTAGTTTTCTTGTGACATTTTTGTCTGATTTTGGTATCAGGGTAATACTGGCCTCACAAAATGAGTTGGAAGGTGTTTCCTCCTCTTCTGTTTTTAGGGAGATGTTGAGAAGGATTGGTGTTCTTTGTTAAAATGTTTAATAAAATTCAGTGGTGAAGCCACCTGGTCCTGGGCTTTACTTTATGGGAAATTTTTATATTACTAATTCCATCTTCACTTGTTATAGGTCTATTCAAGTTTAACATTTCTTATTGAGTCCTTTTCATTAATTTGCATCTTTCTAGGAATTTCTATGTTACCTGGGTTATCTAATATTTAGCATACAATTATTTATAGTATTCTCTTGTAATCCTTTTTATTTCTGTAAGGCTGGTAGTAATGTCCTGTCATTCATGCTTTTAGCAATTTGAGTCTTCTTTTTTATTAGTCTAGCCTCTTTTCTATTAGTCAAAAATGGGGCCTTTCAGGTGGGGTTTCAGGCTTTGGTGAAATGGGTGTGGGAGGAAATGGGAAGGGTGACTTGTGAAAATACCTAATTGCAGGGCCTATTTTGCAAAGAAGAGATTCGTTAAGCCACGCTTCTCAGACATGGGTGTGCACGGGCATGAGGTGCTGTGTTTCTGGCCAGTTCCTGGAGGCACCAAAGCTGCTGGTCTGCAGACTGTTAAGTGAGGGGCTGGAGGACTTTGCTTTCTTATTCATGGGCTTCTTTCCTTTGTGACTTGAGATCATCTAAGTGGAGTAAACAAGCATGTAACTCTATATACAAGATAGTGCTTAACTTTTTAAAATTTCCTCTTTTTATAGCAGGGTGAGACAAATTGTTCAAAAGTTTATTCAGCTTCTTCCTGAGCTTGCTATGAACTGATGACTACTAATTCCTTTCCTCATTGTTTCTGATCCTATTCCTTGGGGGAAAGGCTTCCTTATGACATAGAAGCCCGTTCTTCCACATCCAGTTATTTCTTTGAAGAAGATGGGGGAGCAAAACTGCTTCCTACTTTTCTTTGACCTTTTCCTGAGGTTCAGCTAAAATGAGGTGGGCAGACAAACCTTGGTCTTTTTCCAGGTTGGTAACTTTTGCCTCTATTTACATTTTCATTTTTCTGCCTAAGTCCCTGAGGGACACACTAGCTGGCACACTCACCTTGTCCTTGCAAGTGGAAGACGGAATCTCTGGATGAGGGTGTGGGCCAGGAGGTGGGAAGTCTGGACACTGTTGCTCTGTTCCTTTCCAGCCCCACGTGGTCCTGGGGGTCCTGGACCTCCTCCAGGGCTGCCACGTGGACTCTGACAGCCCAGGGTACGGCTGTGCTGTGTGACTCTCCCCTTCTTCCTCTCCATCCTTGATTATTTCAAGGCCTATGTCGAGCCAGACACAGCACAGACCCCACGGGCACCCTACAGTCCACTTCCAGCGGGCTCTGCTCCCTGGATGTCCACAGGCCCTGACACTCATTGTGTCCAAATCCGAGTGGTTGTCTTCCCTGGAAAGTCTGATTCTGTCTCTAGCATTTCCTAGTTACGTGACTCACACTGCCTTCTCAGTCATTCTGATTTTATTTAATTAATTTATTGATTTTGAGACAGAATCTTGCTCTATTGCCCAGGCTGGAGTGCAGTGGCACAGTCTCAGCTCACTACAACCTCTGCCTCCTGGGTTCAAACGATTTTCCTGCCTCAGCCTCCCAAGTAGCTGGGACTACAGGCATGTGCCACCACGCCCGGCTAATTTTGGTATTTTTAGTAGAGACAGGTTTCACCATATTAGCCAGGATGGTCTCAATCTCCTGACCTTGTGATCTGACCGCCTTGGCCTCCCAAAGTGTTGGGATTACAGGTGTGAGCCACCACACGTGACCATCATTCTGATTTTAAACCTTAGAACAGGCTGCATGCAGTGGCTCATGCCTGTAATCCCAGCACTTTGGGAGGCTGAGGCGAGTGGATCACCTGAGGTCAGGAGTTCGAGATTAGCCTGACCAATATGGTGAAAACCCATCTCTATTAAAAATACAACAATTAGCCAGGTGTGGTGGTGTGTGCCTGTAATCCCAGCTACTCAGGAGGCTGAGACAGAATTGCTTGAACTCAAGAAGCAGAGGTTGCCGAGAGCCGAGATCATGTCACTGCACTTCAGCCTGGGCAAGAGAGCAAGACTCCACCCACCCACTCAAACAAACAAACAAAAAACCTTAGAACAAACCGCAAAAGTAATCAAATGGATTAAAGTTTGGGAAAGGCAGAAAAGCACAAGGTAGGAAATAAATCACCTATAATTCCAGCCTCCAGAGAGAACCACTGAAAATGCCTGAGGGTATTTCCTTCCACTTCTTTTACTAATCACATATTGCTTCACCTTCCATGCTTCAGAAGCAATATGTGATTAGGGAAAAAAAGTGGAAGGAAATATGTGTTCAATGTGTTTTCAGTGAATAACACAGCCTTGACGTTTGTCCATTTCACTGATTGGTTTTTCTAAATCATTATTTTTAGTGGCTGCAAAAAGCACCCCTTTTGGAAATCATCCTGAATTTTTCTTCTTAACCATACTGAGTCTTTCTTCACCTATTGCCGGGTACTGTGGTTATTTCCAGTTTCTCAACCTGATTCAACACTGCTGCGAGCAGCATGCATGCATCTGTGCTGTCATCCCCACCCTGCAGTGTGTCACTTGAATTACTGTTGGGCTCCAACTGATGTCGCACCTCCTTCCCCTCCCAAGCAAGCCCGAGCCTGGAGCAGATTATTTTCTTTTACAATAGGTGAAATCAGCAGGTTTTTCTTATATGAACTTTGGGTTTTATGTCATGCCTTTTCTACTCTGAGATGATAAAAATATTTTCTTCATGGTTTCTTCTCATATTTTTATGTTTAATCTTTCACTTTTAAAGCATTGGCACATTAAGAATTTATTTCTGGCCAGGCGCGGTGGCTCACTTCTGTAATCCCAGCACTTTGGGAGACTGAGGCAGGTCGATCACTTGAGACCAGGAGTTTGAGACCAGCCTGAGCAACGTGGTGAAACCCTGTCTCTATAAAATACAAAAAAATGAGCCAGGTGTGGTGGTGTGCACCTGTAATCTCAACTACTTGGGAAGCTGAGATGGGAGGATGGCTTGAGCCCCAGGTCAAGGCTGCAGTGAGCTGTGATTGTGCCACTGCACTTCAGCCTGAGCAACAGAGCAAGACCCTGTCTCAAAAAACAAATTTTACTTCCTAGACACCTACCCAGTCATCCTAACACCATTTATTGAGTAATCTATCTTTTTTTCAGTGATGTGAAATATCACTGGATATCAGTGTGTTGATCACATATTGATTTCCTGTGTGTTTTGATTTCTGTGCTCTGTTCAGTTTCACTTTTTCGTCTAAAAAAGTCAGTGCCTCACAGTTTTAATCATGGCAGCTTTATGATATATTTTCATATCTTAGGGCCAGTCCTTTCTTTTTACTCTTTGTATTAGTTCATTCTCACACCACTATAAAGAACTACACAAGACTGGGTAATTTATAAAGAAAAGAGGTTTAATTGACTCACAGTTCTGCAGGCTTAACAGGAAGCAGGAGTGGGAGGCCTCAGGAAACTTATAATCATGGTGGAAGGTGAAGGGGAAGCAAGTACATCTTACCATAGCGGAGCAGGGGAGAGAGAGTGAAGGCAGAAATGCCACACAGTTTTCCACTATCAGATCTTGTGACAACTCACTATCTCGAGAACAGCGAGGGAGAAATCCACCCCGTGATCCAATCACCTCCCACCAGGCCCCTCCCCTGACACATGGGGATTACAATCTAACATGAGATTTGGGTGGGAACACAGAGCCAAACCATATCACTCTTCATTTCCAGAATTTTCTTAGCTCTCCTTCTCTGAACTGTTTCAACTCACAACACTTCTGGTGTGAGTTTCTTTCCTCACATCAACCAATTTTCCAACTTCTTTGGATACCAACTGAATGTCCCAAATTCTATTCAGTTCTGACGCTATCTGGAGTTAGTGCAGACTGTTAAGTGAAGGGTTCAGTTCTACAAGTCTGTCTCCACTTCAGGTGCCAACTGCAAGTTTGGGTCTCCCAAATCTCGGCTCACTGCAAGCTCTGCCTCCCGGGTTCAAGCGATTCTCCTGCCTCAGCCTCCTGAGTAGCTGGGATTACAGGCATGTGCCACCACACCCAGCTAATTTTTGTATTTTTAGTAGAGACGGAGTTTCACCATGTTGGCCAGGATGGTCTTAATCTCTGGACCATGTGACCTATCCACCTCAGCCTCCCAAAGTGCTGGGATTACAGGCATGAGCCACTGTGCCTGGCTGGGTCTCCTATATTTCTGAATGACTGGTATAAAGTCAGAGGCTTCCCACAACCCCTTCCTCGGGTTCGATAATTTGCTAGAATAGCTCACAAAACTCAAGAAAACACTTTACTTACCATTACCAGTTTATTATGAAGGATACACCTCTGCAACAGTCAAATGGAAGAGATGCACAGGACAAGGCATGAGGTGGGTGTGGAGTCTCCATGCCCTCTGCAGGAACCCACCCTCCCAGTACCTTCATGTGTTTATCAGTCCAGAAGCTCTTCCAACTCTGTCGTTTAGGAGTTTTATGGAGGGCTTACCTAGGCATGATTGATTAAATAATTGGCTGCTGGTAATTAACTCAAATTTCAGCTCTTCTCTCAGTCCTGGAGGTCAGGGGTAGGGCTGAAAGTTCTACCTTCTAATCATGGCTTCATATTTCTGGCAACCAGCCTCATCCTGAAACTATCTAAGGCTCCCTCCTCATGAGGGGCTGCCTCATTAGAACAAAAGATGCTCCTGTCACCCAGGAAATTCCAAGGATTTAGGAGCTCTGTGTTAGGAACTGGGGACAAAGACCAAATATACATTTCTTACTGCATCACGCCATTACATAATATATGAATTTTAGAATGACTTGACTAGATTAAATTTTTTTCTTCAATTGGGACTCATGCTAAATTCATGGAACAATTTAGGTAAAAAGTGAAATTTTTACAAAATTAATTCACCCCCAAAATAAGATATACCTTTACATTTATTTATACCTTTTTTTTTTTTTTTTTTGGAGATGGAGTCTCGCTGTGTCGCCCAGGCTGGAGTGCAGTGGCATGATCTCGACTCACTGCAAGCTCCACCTCCGGGTTCTCACTGTTCTCCTGTCTTAGCCTCCAGAGTAGCTGGGACTACAGGTGCCCGCCACCACGCCCGGCTGATTTTCTTTTTGTATTTTTAGTAGAGACAGGGTTTCACTGTGTTAGCCAGGATGGTCTCGATCTGCTGACCTCGTGATCTGCCCGCTTTGGCCTCCCAAAGTGCTGGGACTGCAGGCGTGAGCCACCGTGCCTGGCTATTTACACGTTTAAATTCCTCAGGAGCACTGTTCAAAATTCAAAAGGAACAAATGAGCATACGGGGAAAGCTTCCCCACTGTTGTAGGAAACAGGGACTATGTTCCCTAGTCACTGTTTCCTTCCCACAGGCAATCTGTGTTACTGGTTTCTTGTGTATATAACCCATGATTTTAAGCTAATTTAGCACTTAAACAAATGCTTGCCTATGTGTATCTTATTCTGCATTATGCTTATGTTTTTTTCACTTAATATAGCTTGGTAATTTTTTCATATCTATACATGAGTTTCCTCATTTTGTAAAAATGATACATGGCTTTGTGGGTTTTTAAAATACTTGATTTTGGGGGCCAGGTGCAGTGGCTCATACCTGTAATCCCAGCACTTGGAGGCCAAGGCGGGTGGATCATGAGGTCAGGAGTTCAAGACCAGCCTGACCAGCATAGTGAAACCCCATCTCTACCAAAAATACAAAAATTAGCTGGGCGTGGTGGCGGGTGCCTGTAGTCCCAGCTACTTGGGAGGCTGAGGCAGGAGAATCACTTGAACCTGGGAGGTGGAGCCGAGATCACGCCATTGCACTCCAGCCTGGGTGACAGAGTGAGACTCCATCTCAAAACAAATAAACAAAACTTGATTTTTTAAAGGGTAGTTTTTAGGTTTACAACAAAATTGAGAAGAAACTTTTCAAAAATTTTTGAACTCTTTATGGGTGTCCCCCATTAGCAACTCCCCCAGCAGATTGGCACATTTGTTACAGCTGATGAACCTATACTGACACATCATTATCACCCAGAGCCCCTAGTTTACATTAGGATTCACTCTGCTGTTGTACATTCTGTGAGTGTGGACAAATGTATAATGACATGTATCTACCACTGCAGAGTATTTTCACTGCCCTAAAAATCTGCTGTGCTTTGCCTCTCTCTGTCCCCTTACCCCATGGCAACCACTGAGCTGTTTACTGTTTCTACACTTTTGCTTTTTCCAGGCTGTCAGTAGTTGGAGTCGTACAGTATGTAGCCCTTTCAGATTGGCTTCATTCATTTAGTAATATGCATTGGAGGTTCCTCTGTGTCTCTTCATTCCTTGATAGCTCAATTCTTTTTAGTGCTGAATAAAATTCCATTGTCTGAATGCATCACAGTTTATCCATTCACTGACTGAAGGATATCTTGGTTGTTTCCAAGCTTGGGCAATTATGAACAAGGCCATTGTAAACATTCATGTGAAGGATTTTATGTGAACATAAGATTTTAGCTCCTTTGGGTGTATACCAAGGACATGATTATTGGATCATTTGGTAAGAATACATTTAGTTTTGTGAAAAACTACCAAACTGTCTTCCAATGAGGCTGTATCACTTTTGCCTTCCCACCAGCAATGAATGAGACGTCCTGTTGCTTCACATCCTCATCAGCATTTGTTGTCTGTGTTCTCGAGTCTGGCCATTCTAACAGGTGTGTAGTGGTATCTCACTGTTGTTTTAGCTTGTGCTTCCCTGATGACATATGGTGTGGTGCATCTTTTCATATCCTTATTTGCCATCTGTAGATCTTCTCTAGTGAAGTCTTTGTTAAGGTCTTTGACCCATTTTAAAATCAGATTGTTTTCTTATTGCAGAGTTTTAAGAGTTCTTTGTATATTTTGGATAATAGTTCTTTATGTGTATTTTGCAAATATTTTCTCCCAGTCTGTGGCTTTTCTTCTCATCCTCTTCACATTGTTTTACAGAACAGAAGGTTTTTAACTTTAATGGAATCCAGCTCATCAGTTATTTCCTTCACAGAGTGTGCCTTTGTTGTGGTATCTAAAAAGTTTTCAGTATACCCATGCTCACCTAGGTTTTCTCTTATGCTGTCTTCTAGGAGCTTTACAGTTTTGCATTTTACATTTGGGCCTATGAGCCAATTTAAGTTAATTTGTATGAAGGTTGTAAGGTCTGTGTCTAGATTCTTTTTTTTTGTATGTGGATATCCAATTCTAGCAAAATTTAGTAAAAACAACAACAAAAAACAAAACTATTTTTGTTTCATTGTGTTGCTCCCTTGTCAAAGATCAGTTGACTACATTTATGTGGGGTCCATTACTTCTGGAACTCTATTTTGGTCCACTCATCTATTTATTCTTTCACCCTACCACATATTTTTGAATACTGTGGCTTTATGTCTTGAAGTCACGTAGCATCATTCTTCCAACTTTGTTCTTCTCCCTTAGTATTCTGTTGGCTATTCTGGGTCTTTTGCCTCTCCAGTAAACTGTAAAATCAGTTTGTTAATATCCACAAAATAGCTTGCTGGGATTTTGATTGTGGTTGCATTGAATCTATAGATGAAGCTGGGAAGGAAGAAATTACATCTTGGCAATATTGAGTCTTCCTATCTATGAACATGGAATAGTTCTTCATTTATTCAGCTCTTATTTGGTTTCTTTCATATAACATTTGTAGTTTCCCTTATAAAGATCATATATATATATATATAGTTAGATTGATATATATTTCATTTTGAGGTGTGGGGGCTAACATAAATAGTATTGTGTTTTTAATTTCAAATTCTATTTATTGTTGGTATAGGAAAGTGACTTTTTTTTTTTTTTTTTTAAACACTGTACCCTGCAACCTTGCCATAATGGCTATTCCAGGTTTTTTTATTCTTTTGGATTTTCTACATAGGTAATCATGTCATCTGTGAACATAGTTTTATTTCTTCCTTCTTATTTAGTATATCCTTTCTTTTCACTGGACTGCAGTCCAGTGTTGAAAAGGAATGGTGACAGGGACCTCCTTGCGTTGCTCTTGTTGTTGGTAAGAAAGATTCTAGTTTCTCACCATTCAGTATGAAAATAACTGTGGGTTTTTCATACCTGGGATAAATCCTATCTGGTTGTCAAGTGTAATTCTTTTTACACATTGCTGGACTCTATTTGTTAATATTTTGTTGAGGATTTTTGTATCTAGCTTCATGAAAGATATTGGTCTGTTATTTCCTTGCCATGTCTTTGTCTGGTATGTGTATTAGGGTGAGTCTGGCCCCATATAATGAGTTATAAAGTATCCCTTCTGCTTTGATCTTCTGAACCAGATTGTAAAAAAGTGGTATAATTTCTTACTTATATGTCTAACAGAATTCACAAGTAAATCCATATGAGCCTGGCATTTTCTGTTTTGGAAAGTTACTAATTATTGATTTTATTTCTTTAATAGATATAGGCCTATTCAGATTGTTTCTTGTGAGTTTTGGTAGAGTGTCTTTCAAGGAATTGGTTTCTCCTTTCTTTTCTTTCTTCTCTTTCTTTTTCTTTCTTTCTTTTTTTTTTGATACTGAGTCTCACTCTGCTGCCCAGGCTGGAGTGCCGTGGCATGATCTCAGCTCACTGCAACCTCCGCCTCCCAGGTTCAAGCGCTTCTCCTGCCTCAGCCTCCAAGTAGCTGGGATTGTAGGTGCCCGCCACCACACCCAGCTAACTTTTGTATTTTGAGTAGAGACAGGGTTTTACCATGTTGGCCAGGCTGGTCTTGAACTCCTGACCTCAAGTGATTCACCTGCCTCGGCCTCCCAGTGTTGGGATTACAGGCATGAGCCACCACACCTGGCCAAATTGGTCCTTTTCATCTAGGTTATCAAATTTGTGGGTGTGGAGTTTTTCATAGTATTCCTTTATCTTTTTAATGTCTATGGGATCTGTAGTGATACCCTCTCTTTTGTTTCTGATATTAATAATTTGTGTCTTCTTTTATTCTTAGTAAACCTGGCTAAAGGCTTATCAATTTTGTTGGTCTTCTCCAAGAACCAGGTTTTGGTTTCATTGACTTTATTTCCTGTTTTTAGTATCATTTATTTCTGGTCTACTTTTTTACTATTTCTTCAGTTTATTTTGGATTTCATTTGCTCTTCTTTTTCCAGTTTTCTAAGGTAGAAGCTTAGATAATTAATTGTATACTGTATTCTTTTCTAATATACACATTCAATGCTATAATCTTCCCTCTAAACACTGCTTTCACTGTATCCCACAAATTTTGGCAAGCTGTGTTTAAATTTCATTTAGTTTAAAATATGAAAATTTCCTGAGGTTTCTTCTTTGGCCCATGTGTTAATTATGTGTGTTTTGTTTTTGTTTTTGACACAGGGTCTCACTCTGTTGCCCAGGCTGGAATACAGTGGTGCCATAATGACTCACTGCAGCCTTGACTTCCCAGGCTCAAGCGATCCTCTTACCTCAGCCCCCTGAGTAGCTGGGGCTGCAGATGCATGCCATCATGCCTGGCGAATTTTTGTATTTTTTGCTGAGACAGGGTCCCACTATGTTTCTCAGGCTAGTCTTGAACTCCTGGTCTCAGGTGATCTTCCTGCCTCAGCCTCCCAAAGTGCTGGAATTAGAAGTGTGAGCCATAGTGCCCAGCCCTAGAAGTGTGTTCTGTAATCTCCACATCAATCTTTGTTTTCAGTCTTTTACTAATATAAGTAGGGCTGCCATAAATAATTTTGTAGACTATTATTTCCCACGTGTGCATATCTTTAGGCTAAAATCCTGGAAGTAGAATTGCCAGGTCACACTACATGTACATTTACAATTTGGATAGATCTGGCAAATTTGTAATTAGGTTGTACTAATTATACTCATCTGCCATGTCATTTCCACACATTCTTCCCCCGCCTCACCCCCGCCACTCCCCCCACCGAGACAGAGTCTTGCTCTGTCACCCAGGCTGGAGTGCAGTGGCACGATCTTGGCTCACTGCAACCTCTGCCCCCTGGGCTTAAGCAATTCTCCTGCCTCAGCCTCTGGAGTAGCTGTGATTATAGGTGCCCATCACCACACCTGGCTAATTTTTGTATTTTTAGTACAGACAGGGTTTCACTATGTTGGACAGGCTGGTCTCAAACTCTTGACCTCATGATCTGCCTGCCTCGGCCTCCCAAAGTGCTGGGATTACAGGCTTGAGCCACTGCAACTTCTTATTAACATACTATATTATCAAGCCTTTTATTATTTACTCATCTTAAAGGTGAAAAATATCTCAAATTGGTTCTAATTTGCATTTCGATTACTATCAGTGAAGTTTAGTATAAACTTTAAGAACCTTTTTTTTTTTTTAACTTACAAACTTTCTGTTCATAACATTTTTAAATTTTTTCTTCCATCTGTTCATTTTCTTAAACATTTTAACAATCAGTATTATGGAAGTAAACTTTTATAAAATGAATTATAAACATTTCCCTGCTTTTGACATATTGTGATTTGTCACATAAAATATTTTGATTTTTATTGTTGATTTTTAAATTTTTTTCATATGGCTTCTGTTTTCTGTACTACTTTTTCTGCTTAAAATATGCCTGTAGTCCCAGCTACTCTAGGAGGCTGAGGTGGGAGAATTGTTTGAGCCTGGGAGGTAGAGGCTGCAGTGAGCCTGACTGAACCACTGCACTCCAGCCTGGGCAACAGAGATCTGTCTCAAAAAACAAACAAACAGACAAAAATCCTAGCTGCCTTGGCCCTAGCTACCTTTAAAAAAAATTAATGTACTCACCACTAGACTTAATAAATGTTAACATTTTGCTGTGCCTACCTTTTTTTTCTTTTTTGAGACAGTCTCGCTCTGTCTCCAGGCTGGAGTGCAGTGGCACGACCTCGGCTCACTACAACCTCTGCCTTCCAGGTTCAAGTGATTCTCCCACCTTAGTCTCCCAAGTAAGTGGGATTACAGGCGCCCACCACCACACCAAGCTAATTTTTTTTTTTTTTTTTGTATTTTTAGTAGAGTCGGAATTTCACCATATTGGCCAGGCTGGTCTTGAACTCCTGACCTCAGGTGACCCACCTGCCTCGGCCTCCGAAAGTACTGGGATTATAGGCATAAGCCACCATGCCCTGCCTCTGCTTTATTATTTCAGAAATAGAAAATATACATAGTTCCCTTTGAAGGTCTTCCCAGCACCAGACCCCTCCCCAGCCTCCAAAGGTAACTGCCATTTTCAAGTTGGAGTATATACTTCTGGTCTTGATCAGAGTCCTTAATTTTGAGACTGGAGAACTCCCCTAGCCGGCTTAAGCGAAGGGATTTATTCAGTGCAAGAGCTGAAAAAATAGACCCTTGACTGTGTTTCCTGGAAAGTCTCCTTAAAATCACACCTCAGGCTGGGCTGCCAAAGTTACTGCTGTGGCTCCAAAGCCTTGTTGTTTCTACCACAATCAGGAAGCTGTCGTTATAGCTGCTGGGTCTAGAATGGCATTTCTGACATTCAAAATTAATGCCCCAATGTGGACCTTTGCTTTTTTCCATTTATGACTCAGTTCTAAATCAGTCTTGGACAAATGCCATCTGACAAGTGAATCTAAATTAGATATAAAAACCTGGGTGCAAGGGAGTTTGGAAGAAAGGCTTTTCACTCTCTGTGTGTACACCAGGAGGCTAGGCAGTATTGTATAAGCCAGTTCACAGTATTTGTAAACTTCCTGAATATTTTAATTTTAATGTTCCTACTATTAATTTCTACATGAGCATTAGTGTACTGGGTATTCAAAAAATTTACATAAACTATATCATAGTGCAATTTTGCCTTTTCATCCAGTATTATTAATCTTTCCCCCAGTTAACATCTGTAGCTCTGCTTCGTTCTTTTTCAGTGCTATACAGTTTACATATTAGTTATTTGTTGCTGTGCAACAAACTGCATTAAAACGTAATGGTTTAAAACATTTGTTATCTCAGTTTCTGTGTGTCAGGAATCCAGGTGTAGCTTAGCTGGGCCCTCTGGCTCAGATTCTCTTGTAAGGCTGTAATCAAGGTGTCTCCTGGGAGAGTGGTCTCATCTAAAGACTTGACTAGGGCAGGATCTACTTCCAGCTCACTCACGTGGTTGCTGGGAGGATTCAGTTCCTTGTTGGTTGTGAGCTGCAGGCTATCATTAGTTCCTTGCCATGTATGTCTCACAAGGCAGCTCACAATGTGGCAGCTTGCTTCATCAGAGTAAGCAAACAAGAACATGATGTCACCATCTGGTCATGGGTAGAACAGTTTCCCCCTGAAACCTCAAAATGTGACTCCATGTGGAAATAGGGTCCTTCCAGACGTAATTGGTTAAGGATTTTGAAGTGAAACCAGCCTGGATTTAGCATAGACCCTAAATCCAAGGACCAGTGTTTTTATAAGTAGAAGGGAAGACACAGGTCCCACAGAAGGCAATGTGAAGATGGAGGCAGAGATTGGGACGATGCATCTGCTAGCCAAGGAACATCAAGGATTGTCAGCAGCACAGGATGATTCCTCTCTCTGGGCCCACAGAAGGAACCAACCCTGTTGACACCTTGACTCCAGCCTTACAGTCCCAGGAAACATGAGACAATAAATTTACATTGATTTGAGCTACCGAGTTTGGTTTATATCTTTTGTCATATGCTACCTTTTTTTTTTTTTTTTTGAGACGGAGTCTTGCTCCGTCGTCCAGGCTGGAATGCAGTGGCATGATCTCAGCTCACTGCAACCTCCACCTTCCTGGTTCAAGCGATTCTCCTGCCTCAGTCTCCTGAGTAGCTGGGACTACAGCACATGCTACCATGCCCAATTTTTGTATTTTTGGTAGAGACGGGGTTTCACCATATGCTTTTTTTTTTTTTTAACATGTAGATCTTTACAGTAGATTGTGTGTATGAGTTTATACTTATTTCTGCCACTGTCTTTTCTAACTCATGCATTTTCTTTTTCCATTTTTCTTTTACTGGTTGCATTAGTTGCATTTTATTTCTTCTTTGCTTTCCTGTGATTTCTTTTTTTTTTTGGAGACAGAATTTCGCTCTTGTTGCCCAGGCTGGAGAGCAATGGTGCGATCTTGGCTCACCACAACCTCCTCCTCCCAGGTTCAAGCAATTCTCCTGCGTCAGCCTCCTGAGTAGCTGGGACTACAGGCACCTGCCATAACACCTGGTTAATTTTTCTATTTTTAGTAGAGACAGGATTTCACCATATTGGCCAGGCTGGTCTTGAACTCCTGACCTCATGATCCGCCTGCCTTGGCCTCCCAAAGTGCTGAGATTACAGGTGTGAGCCACCATGCCCGGCCTGTCTTTTCTCAGCTTTTAAGTATTTCTCTTTGTGCTCAATGGTCTACAGCTTCACTTGTGTGGATCTGTTTTATTTATACTGCTTAGGATTCAATGTGCCGTTAAATCTGTGGACTTGTGTCTATCAAATCCTGGAGGACTCTGTCCTCCTCCAGATGGTGCCTCTCCCCATTCTCCCTTCTGGATCTCCTAACTGGACATATTTTGAAGTGTTTCTTTCTATTCTCATATTTTATCTTTCAAATTTTCCATTTTTCTCTCTCTGTGCTGTATTCTAATTGAGTCCCTTCATTGTCTTCCAATTTACTAATTCCCTCTAGTTACGTCTGGTCTTCGGTGACACCTAGACTTTGAAGTTTTTTTGTTTGTTTCAATGACTATATTCATCATCTCTAGTCTATTAATATGGTTTTTTGTCAAATCCATTATTTTTAAACTGTGTTGGTTTAGTTTTTCTTTTTCTTTTTTTTTTGACAGAGTCTTGCTCTCTCACCCAGGCTGGAGTGCAGTGGCGCGATCTCGGCTCACTGCAAGCTCCGCCTTCTGGGTTCCCACCATTCTCCTGCCTCAGCCTCCAGAGTAGCTGGGACTACAGGCGCCTGCCACCACGCCCGGCTGATTTTTTGCATTTTTAGTAGAGACGGGGTTTCACCGTGTTAGCCAGGATAGTCTCAATCTCCTGACCTCGTGATCCACCTGCCTCGGCCTCCCAAAGTGCTGGGATTACAGGTGTAAGCCACCATGCCAGGTCTGGCTTAGTTTCTTTTTTGCTTATCTGTTTAAGCATGTTAAGCCTACTCATCTTAACGTCTCTTTCAGATTATTTGATAATTGTTACCAGTCTTGGTGATGCAAATTCCATATATTGCATACACTGCTATGTCTGCCTCAAGATGGTTGAGTTTTTCGTGTGCTTCATTTCCTTTTTCCTTTGCACCTGGGGAGGGGACAGAACTGTCTTCCCCACTTCGTCCACAATTACCATCCCAGGTCAAATGTCTTAACATAGGACAAAGCCTTTGTTTCCTTAAACAGAGACCCCAAAGGGCTTGCCCTGTCAGCCCTCCAGTGTCCTGACATCTCTGAATGGGTACCTGGTACCCAGCACCCATCTCTGAGAGCCCTCTGTCAGTTCTCCAGTGTGCCTCTCATCTCTCAATACCCATTCAGAGGTACCAGGCAGTGAACTAAGGTTAATTCTGAGAACTTCTCAACATACTCATATGGCCCTGTGTGACCTTGAAAAAGTCATTTAACTACCAATCTTTTCTGTAAAGTAGGGAATATTATTTATTATTTAGAGATAGGGTCTTGCTTTGTTGCCAAGGATGGAATATAGTGGCATGATCATAGCTCACTGCAGCACTGAACTCCTTGGCTCAGGCAGTCCTCCCACCTCAGCTCCTAAGCAGCAGAGATCACAGGTGCATGTCACTATGCCTGGCTAATTTTTAAATTTTTTGTAGAGATGAGGTCTTGCCATGTTGCCCAGGCTGGTCTTGAACTCTTAGGCTTACAATGTACTGAGATTACAGTCATAAGCCACTGTGCCTGACCTTTATTTAAAAAAATAAATATTATAAGTATTATGAAACAAAGAATTCTCCAAAAAGATAAAACATGATTTCTTAAAAAGAAATGGTTTAATTTCATTTTTATCTGGGAAAAAACCACAAATACGAGTTTAAAATGAAATGACAAACACATTGACATGTCAAGTGTCATTTTTTATGGTATTATGCTTATTCAAAGTGTGAAGGTACAGAACCTCTTTATAAATTTCTGGCATCAAAGATTCCCACTGCAGATAAAAACAGGTTGGTTATAAAATGTCAATTCATTAAATATACCATTTTTGTTCTTTGTTTTTATAAGGAATATTTTGTAGAAACAGTATAAAATAGGGTAGACGTTTGGAATTCAATTATAAAATTTTAGAAAAAAGTGTTAAGTCCTAATTTTTCTTTGCAAACCAAGAAGAGTCTAATTTTACCTTGGGGAGTTACCTGTGAAGTTCATTAGGCAGCTAGAGCTATTTCAGAGCCCTGGGTTCTATAGAGTAGAAGCAGCCTTCTTTAGTGCTTAGAAAAAGACCCCAGCTTTTTCCAATTAGCCTCAATCAGAAAAGTTTAACATACACGAATATTTCTATAGTGCAGTAAAAATGTCATTTTATATTAATTTGCATTATGAAAATAAGTCTGTATACCAAGTAATGCATAATGAATATGAATCATGTAAATTTGGTCATGGTATTTGAAGTTGGCTTTGGCTTTGAACTATTTTTGAATTCACAGAAAATACTGAGCTTTTAATAAAATAAATAAAGCATTTTAATTGATATTAATAATCAAGTTCAAATTTTCTTTTAATTTTTCATTTGCTACTCAATTTTAAAAGAGAAGTCACTCTCAGTAGTGTTCCAAAGTGAGTGATTGCACCTTCTATGATGTGAAAAAGTTGCTAAAGATCCTATTGCCATTAGCTGTTCTTAAGTGCTGAACATAACTGAGAGAAATTGTTTGCAATAGACATGCTCTGTCACTGGCAGGAAATCCATTAATACCCTTTGCAGGGGCACTCCAGACCTTGTGTTTTATCAGAAAGCTGATGCAAACCATGGTCTTCATGTGCCTTTCTGAAGAGCTCCTGCGGCAGGCCCAGGCTATAGTGGCCAAGTCTCACTTGACAGTAATGGCATCGGATGGTGGCTGCAGAAGGTTACTGATGTCCCCGTGGGCTTTCACAGGCTATGCAGACCAGGGGGCTGTTCTGCCTAATACTGAAAGGACCAAGGAACTCTGGCTGCCCTCAGGAATTCCAAATGACCAAAGGAACAAAGCTTCAGGGCTCTGGGTGGTGTCTCCTACTATTCAGGAGGTGGTCGGAGGCTCCGCAGCTTCATTTCATCCAATCCTTTCCAGTATTTAAAGTTGTTGTCAAGATGCTGCATTAAATCAGGCAGGTCTACAAAGGCTGGAGAGAAAGATGGGAATGTGATATCCTTTCACAGCCTCTGTTTACATTTTAGGCTTTCTACTAAGAGCATTTTAAAGAGTGACAGATGGGAGCAGGCATCTGCATGAGGCTAAACAGACCCAGGCAAACACACCCAGCAGCTTCAACGAGCCGAGCCATGGCTGACTGAAGTTGGCTGACCCTATTCTCAATGCCAGCACCTCCTCTATGACCACCTGCTGAGCTGGTAACTGTGGTAAATAAAACAGAAGGTGGCTAATCTGCTTAATTACCATTAAACCAGCACCTTTGGGCCTGGGTGTCAGAAAGCAACATGTAGTGTGCCCCCCACCTGACGGCCTGGCCCTTGTGTGCTCGCTCTCCCTTCACGCATGCTTCACATACACCAGCATCTCCTTCCACCTGCACCACATGAAGAACGTGCAGCCTGGGGATGCACACGTCTGGTCTCAGTCCCAGAGGCAGTGAACTGCAGAGCATGCAGTTCCCCCAAAGCCGCAGCTGTCTCCACTGCTTCAGTCCTTCTCCCCAGCCGCCTACCCCTGTTCTACGGCCTTCTTGAGACACGGGTTTATTTCCTGGACATTTACCAGCCCTGTAGCCCCTCCTCCAAGGTGCAGCCCTCAGGACAAAGATGACCATGGAATATCAGTTCTCTGATATTTTTTTGATAGACTCCTGTGCCCCCCTGAAGTTAGAGGAGGGTGACATGCATCAGTCAGAGACAGACCAGTCCTTCTGGTCTTGTGTAGAGTGAGGCCGGGAGAAGCAGGGGATAGTGGAGGGCAAAGGGCTGCTGTAGAAACACCATGGGTTTTGGAGCCAGCACGATTGGTTTTGAACCCTAGCTGCTCTACTATAAGCTGTGGGGCCCCAAATTCAATCCCGTCATCTATAAAACAGGCATAAAGATGCCTAAGCCTGTGGAGAGTGTTAAGAAAGAACACCCAGCCCTCAGGGGCCCTCGGTGATGGTTCACTTCTCTCTAGTTCTTGAAAGCCCAGGCCCCAAATCATATTCTAAATGAGTCAAATGCACTCCTTCATAGTGGTTCCCTATTATTTAGAGGAAAATATGCTATTTTAAGGAAGATTTCTTACCATCCCAAGCATCAAACATGTCTGTGATGAAGTAATCAATGAAAGAGATTTGGGATTTGGGGATGCTGCAGGTATTTCTGTCAAAAACTGGCATTACCACAGGTAAGTCCTGCTGCTTCTCTTCATCAGTCTGCAAAGCAGAAAACGTCATGATCAGGAGATCCCAGCACCTGGTTTCACTCCACCTAGGGGCAGCCTCTCCGCCACGGAGAGCTTCTCCTGGCAGCCTAAGGTGGCTTGTCACAGTGTGAAGCCAATCGCCACCTCACCCAGCCAAACCAGGTCTCATAACAGATACCAAGTTGTTCTCAGAATGATGACTACTCCATGTCAGCGGGGTCTGAGGACACCCCAACTCAAGCCAAACTTTAAACATCTGGAAGCCTCCTTGCAGAAGCTCCTCAGGTAAGATCCCAAACATTTTCTGTAGTCAGCCACTGCTCTGTTGTTCCTACTGACCTAAAGAAACTGAGGCAAAATTAACATACAGAGTTTATTTGGGCCAAGGTTGAGGCCAGCTGCTCAGGAAACACTGGAAGTGTTCTGCAGAATAAAGGAGATGCTCCAGTTTTTAAAGAAAAATGAATGAATCAGCAATTATAAAAGTTTTAAGGAATTATTACTGTACTGATTTATTAAAAGAACACTGATTAGTAATTGGCTATATACTGTTGAATGATAGGGTATGAATTATGGCATTGTTAGGTTAATTTATGGCTACTAGCTTAGAGTCCACAGAGCACGCAATTACTTAGGTCAGTGTGGGGAGTGAGGCGTAACTGCTGTCACATTTCAGTGCCTCTCTGGGCCTGACAACTAAAGGGGACTCACGTTCCTCAGAGAAAAAGATCCTTTCTTTTCTCCTGTCACAGTGCAACTGTCCTTCCACCCAGCTTGAAGTGTCCCCATACAGGGGCCATTTCACAGGGAAAGGCCTATAGGCTGCTTCTCTTCTATGGCTGTATTATTTATTTGAAAAGGTTCTGAACACCCTTGAGATCCTGGATGTTAAAAAAAAAAAAAAAAGCTCTGAGTATTTATATACTTTAGTCAAACTCTTCCACATCTTCAGGATTCCAGAGAGACTCACAAAAAACTAAAAACATAATTAAGAACCTGAGGAAAAAGGCAAGTGTCCTGTTCTTTCTTTGATAAGGTCTCATTTTGGCCCAACAGTGCTGGAGAAAAGGGTGAGGTAAGGCCCATGGGGTGGTAAAGAGGCACTGGAATGAGGCCAGAAGTCACACACAAGATCCCTGCTGTGCCAGGGCACCTGTGCTGGGAGTCAAGTGAAATGGTGGGGCAGGATGAGAACAGGGCGAGCACAGATGGAGTGAGGTAGGAGTGTGCTGGGGGGAGCAGCTCTTCTAGATGGGACCCTAGTACATGTGTGGGGCTGGGTGGAGGGGATGGTGGCTGTGGTGCTGAACACTAGCCTTTCTTCCCAGTGCCGGGGCTGGAGTGGGTAGAGCCAGCCCTCTGGGGGTCACTCTGGGAGGGCCTGAGGTGTTGGGCCGGGTGTGGTAAGGAAGATGGGAGAAGGGTAGCTGAGTGCACAGAAGAAAGGCTAACCACTGAAGTCTCGTCCCACTGTTGGCCGCTTACAAGACGTGTCTTCTTGTAAGACAGCCGTACTTCTGCCTCCCAAATGGTCAGCAGAGTTCACCCCATCACAGCCAGGCTTCTGGGGGCTGGCGGAACCCACTCACAGCTCCTCCCCTTAGCCCTTGCTCCACAGTGCCTCACCATGGCTGCGGCGCCTCAACAAGAACATTGCCATGCTTGCACTCACAGGCCCTCCAGGAATGCCAGGTCAGAAAGTTCTCTCGTCCCAGCATCTCTCTACCCCTACCACAGCTCTACAGCACCAGCTCCGGCACTTGCATGGGGATCCCCAAAGTCACGGACTCCACTGCCTTTCTTCTGTGCACTCAGCCACCCTTCTCCCATCTTCCTTACTACACCTGGCCCAGCACCTCAGGCTCTCCCAGAGTGACCCCCAGAGGCCTGGCTCTACCAACTAGTTGTGCACCTTGCCCTGTGCACAACAACTCACTCCAGCTCTCCATATGGGCTCTCTACTTGAGGGAAGCAGGCAAACCTTTGGAGGTTTTCCTAAGATGGCACCGTACCTAGCACAGTGCCCAGAGGTGCATTTACGCTAGGTAAGTGTTGATGGTGCTGGAATCACGTGCCAAGAAAGAGGCCCATGCTTCCTGTTTGCAGGTGGACAGTGCCAGACTGTGGGACTGGGCAAAAGCCAGAAGTAAGAGCTCCTGCTGTTCTGGTGGTTTAGAATATGGGATTCACGTGCTTTGGTAAGAGAAGGAGTGGGGAACGCTGGCTCAGCATCCGCTGGCTGTGGTGAAGGCCCTGCTGTTGGCCACAGGCTGGCAGCCTCAGTGCTGTCTCAGAAAAGCAGTCAGCCCTACATGAATCTCTGCCATGGTATAGAGAGGAAGGGGTGGGGGGCACAGGGAGGGCCTTGGGTTCACAGCCCATGGGCCTGTTCAGCTAAAACAGCAGTGCCCTGGGTGGGGTGCTCTCCTGATGTACCCTTCCTTGGTCATGCTAGACCCTAAACCAGCTCTCTCTGGGCAGCCATGGCAAAGGCTTCATTAGCTCAGCCAGTCAAGTCATCCAGAGGCGTATGCTCTCAGGGCCTGCCCTCCCTATTCACATGGAAGCAGCTGGCTGGCTGAAGGTCAGTGAAGACCCTCATGCTTAGATTTCTTCTCTTTGGCCCAATGTGACAAGTGCATGGAGCGTCCAGGGCCCCCGTTCCCTCCCGGAGACCACTGTTTACTAAGGAGACCAGCAAACTGTGGCCCATGCCCTCATCTAAGTCACCAGTGATAGCTCCACACCTATAGATGCTTCCTTTCTGTGATCCCACCTGAAGGGCAGGGTCTACAAGTTTCACATTTCACCACTGTGCCCCAAGCAAAAATAAGACTGTACACCTGGCACAGAGCCAGGCAAGTGGTACTCAAGCTCCACTCCCCATGAAGTCAAGCAGCCCCAGTCAGAGAGAAACCACAGATGCCTCTTCACCTTGCTTCAGGCCCTGGCACTCTTGGTATCCATGCCATTCAAGAGAGAGGGTGGCTATAAGGAGTGAACTTGCAAACCTAATCCCACTGAATACAAGAAGCAACTGTGTCTTAATGACTTTAAAACCAAAGCCTGACCACTGGAGTAACATCAGTAATATGGTGGACTAGGAAGCTCCAAGTCCTCATTCCTCCATGAAAACATCTCCATGAAACAAGAGATTGGCTAAAATAACCTTACAAGGGACTCTGGAAAACAGTCAAATTCTACAGCAAACAAGTAAATGCCCATTCAAGAAAAGTCACATTCAAAACAGTAGGAAACTTAAGGGTATTTTCACTCAACCTTGCACCACTTCCCCAGCGTGGTACAATCTTGGTCCGGAGGAGGCAGCAGCCCAGTTTCCAACTGTGTCCCTTGAACTGGAGGGAGCAGAGCAGACCTTATCTGCAACATTCTGACAAGTCTGTGGGCTGCCTGAAGGATTAGTCTGTTTCACTTAGCTCCCAGGTAGAAAAGCAATTACTACTACTCAGGAAAGCTGCAGGGGGATGACAGATATGGATGCATAAAAACAAGAGATTATGAGCAACAGATGAACAACAGATCATCTCAGGCCCTGAGGATAACCTCAGACAAAATACTTCGGGAAATTAAGACATTCGAAAGCAGCTACGTATAGGGGAATTAAGAAGGGTATGTATATGCAGACCCAGGCAAGACAGACTCATAAAACGTTTGAGAAAACTTAAAATTTTCATGATGGGTTAATTGTTAGGCTCAGAGACAGTTTCCAAAGACTAAGTAGGAGAGGTGGCTGTTTTTTAAAATGCCTAATTTTCAACAAAAATCACAAGGCATACAAAGAAACTAGAAAATATGGTACACTCGAAGAAAAGAAACTGTCCCTAAAGATGTACAGGCACTGGACAAAGACTTGAAAACAACTGTCTTAAATATGCCCAAAGACCTAACAAAACAAAACAAAACAAAAAAAAACACACACACCAGGAACTATAGGAAATGACAGGTGAACAACACAGTGAGAATAACAGCAAAGAAAGAAATTATGAAAAGTAACCTAACAGGCCAGGCACGGTGGCTCACACCTGTAATCCTAGCATTTTGGGAAGCTGAGGTGGGATCACCTGAGGTCAAGAGTTTGAGACCAGCGTGGCCAGCATGGTGAAACCTCGTCTCAGCTGGGCATGGTGGTGGGCACCTGTAATCCCAGCTACTTGGAAGGCTGAGGCAGGAGAATCACTTAAACCCAAGAGGCGGAGGTTGCAGTGAGCCAAGATGGCACCACTGCATTCCAGCTTGGGCGACAGAGCAAAAACTCCATCTCAAATTCGAAGGTTGAAAAATACAAAAAAACAAACTTCACCAGAGGGGTTCAGCATCAGATTTGGGCAGACAGAAGAAAGAAAAAAGAACGAAGAAAAGTGAATAGAACCTAACGAACTTATGGGAAACCATCAAATGGACCAATACACATCTTATGAGTCCAGCAAAAAGAGGAGGAGGAGAAAAGGACAGAGATTATTTGAACCTAGAAGTTCAAGACCAGCTTGGGCAATATAGTGAGACCCCATATTTGAAAAAATCTTGGCCAAAAAATGCCATATTTTGGGAAAGATATGAATCTACAAATCCAAGAAGCTAAATAAACTCCAAGTAGGATAAACCCACAGAGATCAATCTGAGGCACACTATAACCAAACAGTCAAAAGACAGAGGATCTCGAAACCAGTAAAAGAAAAGAGACTCATCACATATAGGAAATAATAAGATGATCTGCTCATTTCTCAGCAGAAACCTTGAAGGCCAGAAGGCAGTGAAATTATATATATAAGTGCTAAAAGACAAAAAACTGTCAACTGAAAATTCTGATTCTGGCAAACTGTCCTTCAAAAAAGAGGGAGGAATTAAGACATTCCTAGATAAACATAAGCTGAGGGAATTCATTACCATTAGATCTGACCTACAAAAAATGCTAAAGGAAATCCTTTAGGTTGAAATAAAAGGAAGCTAGACTGTAAACTTGATATAAAGATCTCTGATAATGGTAAATACATGGGAAAATATAAAAAGCAGCATTTTTACAGTTTTGGTTTGTAACTTTGCTTTTAAAAATGCATACAAAATAATTTTAAATGTTAATGGGCATATAATGTATAAAGATATTATTTGTGACATTTACAAAACAGAGTGGGGTGGTAGAGCTATATAGGAGTTCGTGTATGCAATTAATGTTAAGTTGATATCAATTTAAAACTAATTGTTGTAACTTTAGGTTGTCCTAGGCAATCTCTATGGTATCCACAATGAAACTATCTATAGAATAGTTTAGATCAAAATGTGCCATTACAAAATATCAAATAAGCACAACAGGAGGCAGTAATGGAGGAAGAGGGACAAAAAAGCTGTAAGACATACAGAAAACTAACAAAGTAGCAAAAGTCTTTCCCTATCAGTAATTATTTTAAATGTAAATAGATTCAACTCAAAAGCCACAGACTGGCAGAATGGATAAGAACACACGATCCAATTACATTCTATCTACAAGAGAATCACTTTAGCTCTCAACACATACATAAGTTGAAAATGAAAGGATGGAAAAAGATATCTCATGAAAATAATACCCAAAAGAGAGCTGGGGTGAGTATCCTAAGAGACAAACTTTATGTCAAAAACTGTTACAGGCCAGGCGCGGTGGCTCAGGCCTGTAACCCCAGCACATTCGGAGGCTGAGGCAAGCGGATCACCTGAGGTCAGGAGTTCGAGACCAGCCTGACCAACATGAAACCCCACCTCTACTAAAAATACAAAAATTAGCCAGGCATGGTGGTACGTGCCTGTAATCCCAGCTACTCAGGAGGCTGGGGCAGGAGAATTGCTTGAACTTGGGAGGCAGAGGTTGCAGTCAGCCAAGATTGTGCCACTGCACTCCAGCCTGGAACGACATTAATAAAAGGGTCAATTCATCAGGAAGATGTAACGATTATAAGCATAAGCACCAAATACCAGAGTTCCAAAACATATGAAGCAAACATTTATAGAACTGAAGGAAGAAACAGATACTTCTAAAATAATGCTTGGAGACTTCAATACTACACTTTTATAATGAACAGGACAATGAGACAATAGAGTTTGAACAATGCTCTAGGCCAAGTGGACCTAACAGAATGTATAGAACATCCACCCAACAACAATAGAATATACATTTTTTTCTCAAGTGCAAATGGAACATTCTCCAGGATATAACATATGATAGGCCACAAACAGTATATATTTTAAAAGGTAAAGTCATACAAAGTGCCTTTTCTAGTAACAGTGAAATGAAAGCAAAACTCAATAATGGAAGGAAAACCAGGAAACTCACAAGTATATGGAAATTAAATAGCATATGCTTTGATATGGTTTGGATGTCTGTCCCCTTCAAATCACATGTTGAAAAATAATCCCCAGTGCTGGAGGTGGGGTCTGGTGGGATGTGTTTGGGTCATGAGGGCAGATCCTTCATGAATGGCTTAGTGCCCTCCCCATGGTAATGAGAGATCTTGCTCTGAGTTTACAGGTAATCTGGTTAAGAGTGTGGCAATTCCCCCTGCTCTCTTGCCATGTGATATATCTGCTTCCCCTTTTGCTATGACCACAAGCTTCCTAAGGCTGTCACCAGAAGCTAAGTAGATGTTAGTTCCATGCTTGTACAGCCTGCTGAACCATGAGCCAAAATAAACTTCTCTTTATAAATTACCAAGCCGGAGGTATTCCTTTATAGCAACGCAAATGGACTAATATACTCTTAAACAACCAAGGGATCAAACAAGAAATCATAAGGGAAATTAGAAAATACTTTGAGACAAATGAAAATGAAGCACACTATGCCAAAAGTTATTAGATGCAGCAAAAACAGTGATAAGGGGGAAATTAACAGCTGTAAATGTCTACAAGATTTTAAATCAACAACCTAACTTAACATGTTATGGAACTATAGAAAGAATAAACTAAACCTAAAGCTAGCAAAAGGAAGAAAATAATAAAGAACAGAAGTACACAGAAAACAGAAAAACCAATACAGAAAAATCAACAAAACCAAAAGATAATTTTTTGAAAAGATCAACAATATTGACAAATCTTTGGCTAGATGGACTAAGAAAAAAAGACAAGACCCAGATTACTAAAATCAGAATGAAAGTGGGAACATGACTCCAGGTTTCACAGAAATAAAAAGGATTGTAAGAGAGTACCATGAACAATTGTATGCCAACATAATGACTAAATTCCTGGAAATATGCAACCTACCAGGACTGAATCATAAACAGAATCTGAGTAGACCAATGACTAGCAAGGAGATTGAATCAATAATCAAAAACCTCCCAAAAAAGGATGGTTTCACTGGTTAAATTCTACCAAACATTTTGAGAGGAATTAATATCAATCCTTCTCAAACTCTTCCAGAAAAATTGAAAAGGAAGGAAGTACTTCCTAACTCATTCCATGAGGCCAGCTTATCCTAATAACAAAGCCAGACAAAGACACTACAAGAAAATTGCAGACCAATATCCCCTGTAAATACTGATGCAAAAATCCTTAATAAAATACTAGCAATCCAAACTCAGCAGCATATTAAAGGATTATACACAATGACTATGTGGAATTCACTCCTGAAATGCAAGATTGGTTCTGCACATGAAGATCAATCAGTGTGATATATCACATGAAGAGAACGAAGGGAAGAAAACACAGATCTAAAACAGTAAATTTTACCATAAAAAAAGAAGAAAAAAGGAACTGCTGAACTGCTTCCCAAAGTGGCTGTAGCGTTCTATGCATCTATCACAGATGCATGCATTCCAGTTGCATCTTCATTTGGTGGTGTCAGCCTTTCCCATTTTTAGCCATCCCATTGGGTGTGTAGTGGTATTTCACTGTGGTTTTAATTTGAATTTCCCAGATGACTAATGATGTTCAGCACTTTTTCATATGCTTATTGGTCTTTCATAATAGCTTCTTTGGGGCAGTGTCTGGACAAATACTTGCCCATAATAAACTGGGTGGTTTATCTTTTATTACTGAGTTACAGTTCTTTATACGGATACAGTCCTTTCAAATACAGTTCTTTATATATCTACGGATACAGTCCTTTCAAATATAATTTGTAAATATTTTCCTCCAGTATGGCTTGCCTGCACATTTTCTTAGGTGTGTTTGAATGAGCAAACTTTGTAAATTTTGAAGAAGTCTAATTTATCAAATTTTCTTTTTATCGTTGTTGTTCTTTTTATTAAGACACAGTCTTGCTCTGTCATCCAGGTTGGAGTGCAGTGTACAATCATGATTCACTGCAGCCTCAACCTCCTAGGCTCAAGCAATCCTCCTGCAGCTGGGACCACAGGCATGTGCCACCACCACACACCACCACCACAGGCAACTAATTAAAAAAAATTTTTTTTCTAGAGATGAGGTCTCATTATCTTGCCGAGGCTGAGTCTCAAACTCCTGGACTCAAGTAATCCTCCCACCTTGGCCTCCCAAATTGCTGAGATTACACGTATAAGCCACTGCACCTGGCTGGTTGTTGCTTTCTGCATCTAAGAAATATTTGTCCACTTTCGTCACTGTGGATATTCTGGTATGTTTCTCTCTCAAAGCTTTATGGTTTTAGCTATTGTATGTAGGTCTATGAATTTCTCTATGGTATGAGATAGGAATTGTGGGTCTTTTTTTTTTTTTTTTTTTTTTTGCATAGGAATATCCAATTATCCTAACACCACTTGCTGAAAAAATTTCACATTAGCCACTGATCATATAAATGTGATCTGTTTCTTGGATTTCTATTCTGTCCCATGGTTGTACTTGTTATCATCATGCCAGCACCACACTGTCTTGATTATTTTAAGTTTTGAAGCCAAACAGGGCATATCTTCCAACTTTTTATTTTTTAAGTTTGCTTTGCTTATTCAAGGTCCTTCTCATTTTCATATTTAATTTAGAAACAGTCTGTTGATTTCTACAGAAAAAAAAGTCCACTGAGATTTTGATTGGGATTGCATTGAATTGAAAAAACCAATTTGGGTAGAAGTGAATGTTAGCACTGAGCCTTCCAGTATGTGAACATGATATGTCTCACTGTTTATTCAAGTGTTCATTAAATTTTTCAGCAATGTTTTATGGTTTTCACTGTAAAGTTCTGGTCATCTTTTATTAAATTTTTTCCTAAGTAATTTTAATTTTTTAATTTTCTACTGTAAATGGGACTGGGCTTTTGGTTTCATTTTCCAATTGCTTGTTGCCAGTACATAAAATACAACTCACTTTTGTATATTGAGCTATGTCCAATGACATTGGTAAGTCAAATCCACTTATTAGTGCTAATAATTGTTTGTATATTTCTTAGAATTTTCTACATAAAATCATGTCACCTACAAACAGAAGCAAATGTATGTCTTACTTTTTTTTCTTTAAACCTCTTTCTCCTCTGTCTATTGCAATGATGAGGACCACCAATACAATGCTGAACAAAAGAGGTAAGAATGGGCACCCTTACCTTGTTTCCAATCTTAAGAATGTATTCAATATCTCATGCCATTAAATATAATGTTAGCTGTATGTTTTGAGACAGGGTCTCACTTTGTTACCCAGGTTGGAGTGCAGTGACATGATCATGGCTCACTGCAGCCTCAACCTCCTGGGCTTCAAGCAATCCTCCTGCCTCAGCCTCCCAGGTAGCTTGGGACTACAGGAGTGCATCACTATGCCTGGCTAACTTTTAATTTTTTTGTAGAGACAAGGTCTCACCATGTTGCCCAGGCTGCTCTTAAGACTCCTGGGCTCAAGTGATCTTCCCACCTTGTCCTCCCAAAGCTAACAGCACTTTAAAGATGTTCCAGTGTCTTCTGGCCTTCATAGTTTTTGATGGGAAGTCAGAGGACGTAAGAATCACTGTTTTCTTATAAGTAATGTATCACTTTTCCTCTGGATGATTTCAAGATTTATCTTCACCTTGTTAGCTGCTTGACTATGACACATCTGACATGGTTAAGGTTCACTGGGCTTCTTGAATCTGTATGCATATGCATATGCCCTCCACCAGATCTGGAATAATCTTGGCCAGTATATTTCCTAATATTTTTTTTCTGCCCCAGAGATTTTTTTCCACTCAGAAAGAATATGAAGACCAGATGACTCCTTTAAAGTACTTTCAGGAAAAAAATCATCAACCCAGGATGCTATATCTAACAAAAATATCCTGCAAGAATAAAGGGAAAATAAAAATATTCTTAGAGAAGAAAAAAATTTGTTACCAATAAACATGCAATACAAGGACAGAATTTTGTTTAGAACCCTGTTTCCTAGTGTTAAGTCCATTATCTTGTATGATTTTATGGGTTTTAACTCTCTCTCTCTAGAAACTTAAAAAAGGCAGCATCTTACCTGCGAAAAATATTCTTCTGAAATGCGTGCAGCCCACTCGATGCAGTACTGCAGGGGTCGGCAGGGATTGGACACATCAGCACATTTAATCAGCATTCGTTTGATTAGAGTCCGGTTCTCTGGAGTCCTAAGCATAGTGTTTATCATTTCCTGATTTTTATCAGTTTCCTGAAACATGAGTGGAATTCAAAGCAATCAAAATGGGACCCTTGGTGCCAAGCCCACTCTTACTGGTCTGTACCACTGTAAGCACAAAAAGAGCACTAGTCAGGATAAGGATCTCATGAAACAGTGCCAAGGATATTTGAGCACTGAGCTTGGCCTCTCATTTTACACAGGAGAAAACCAGGCTCAGTGATATTCCAACAGGACCTAGAAGTGGAGGGTAGCACTAGGGGTTGGTATATCTGCTGTTCCCCTTTTCCTTGCCTCTTTCTTCTCTTCCTCTCACTAAATCTTTCTCACCATTGCCTTTTTTTCTCTTCCTCTCTCTCTCTCCCCCTTGGTAAGAACTCAAAGACTGGTTTTGTCTTTTATTTTATTAAAAAAGAGAATGAGCTGAAAAAAATAAATTTCTCTGCCCTCACAACAGATGGGCTCTTGTAGCCCAACAGGCTCCCTACTTCTCAACTCAGTCCTGTGACAGGGCAGATTCCCAAGATCACACCTAACATTTTTGATGTATAAATGACTTAACAGTCATTCTCTGTTGATCTGCACTCACAAGAAGATGTAATGGTAAGCATGAAAAGTACTACTGATTACATTTTACAAATGAGGACACTGAGACTCAGGGAGGTGAAGTGACTTGTCCAAAGCAACCAGCTGAGCCAGGATAAGAACTTAAGGTCTGCCTTTAGTCCCAGGCTGCCTTCCACTCACAGTACCATGTGCTGTCTGCATCACAAGGATCCCCACTGGATATGGATCAATTTATGATGCAATAGAACCACTATTTGTAGGCTCTCTGAAGAGAATTCAGGTTAGAGGTTATTGGGGCAGAGAGCAATGGAAAAGACCAGAGGCAAGCAGGTCTCCTCAGTCTGATTCCGTGCCCATCAAGCACCCTTCCAAAGGAGTTAGTCATATGATTTCAATATGCAACAGCAGTAGCCTAAGAAGGCCTGATAGTCCCAGCTCAGAGGGAACAGATCTGCCATCAAGACGGGCAGGTGGCATCCTGACTCTAGGCTTCCCACGCTTCCTGGAGAGTGCCAAAATGACTACTACACCAGTGACACTTCAGTAGCTCTTGTCGCTCCAGGTTTCCACTGTGACCAGCTCTGTGCTGACACTTCTTTCTTCAGATCCATTAATACCTGCAGTGTGACTATAGTTTTGTACTGCCAGCCTGGAAACTATTTTCTTTTATCTTCCTTTCTCCTGCTCTGACCCACTGGATATTGATTTTCAGTCTCTCAGAAGTAACCCCCCGTACCGACAACAGAGATGAGAACTATAATGTTAAGTGGAGCAGAGAACTCAGCTAAGTCTAGGGGCTGTGCAGACTAGACAGAGGAAACCAAGTCTGTGAGGTGTGTGGTTTCCTTCTGTGGCATGAAGTCAGCCAGGAGTGGTGGCCAGGTGACAATCAGCCCTATCCAGAATGACAGGGCAGGAGGCAACAAAAGAGGCTGGTATAGGCACCTCTGCGTTAAAAGTCTTTGGAAAGAGAGTGAAGTCAGAGGCAGGCTGACAAACAGAGAGAACAGGAAAGGGTGAGGAAACAGAGTTCTCAACATCAGGTTAAAACAAAGTAAGTGTCATGGGGTAATATGCTAGAAAGCCAGGGGGTAGACAAAGGCCGTGGCCAAACAAATGAGTTGCAGAAGTAAAATGGAGTTAGAAGTCAAGGAATTGTGATCCTAGCCTGCGAGGATAAGTCATCCCTGTGTGTGGCAAATATCTCAGGATGGTGATAGGAGCTGGGGAGGAGGGTGGTACAGAAGACTGTGAGTTGCTGCCAACATGTTCAGTAAATGTGGGCCTCAGAGGAAGAAGGTTCATGAAAGAACATATTCTTTAAGTTGCTGATGACATAATCTAGTATAATAGGCACCAGTTCTTAAGTGCCTACCATGTACCATGCTCATCAGTACTATGCCTTGAGACTTATTATCCCCATTCTACAGATAAGCAAATGATGGGAGCTTGGGCCTGTGTGCTTCCTCAGCTGGAGTCTCCTGACTGGTGAGAGGGTTAATGTTATCCTTGCCCAGCAATTGTTGTAGACTCCATGCCTCAAATGTAGAAACAGGGGCAACAATAATGTCACCCTTGTGACACAAATACAGTGTCCTTCTCAATCCACACACTCCTCTAAGTGAGGACCAAGAGAGGATAGCTGCTGCTACCATGATATGTGCCCAGTGGGAGTGGCTGGAAAGAGATATCAAGGACTCCAACTGATCACAGAATGGCAAAGAAGGGAGGGGGATATTAGTGAGAAAGGGTGCAGGAATAGCTTACCTGTCTAAAGTTAGCTTATCTAAAATCTGACCTTCCTTTCGAGTTTTCCTATCTAGTTAGATGTGCTAATTTTTTTCCTGCCAAGTTTTTGCACTTTAAATAATTTTTTAACCAATAAAAACTAATTCAGTGAGCCCACTGTGATGGTTAATACTCAGTGTCAACTTGATTGGATTGAAGAATACAAAGTATTGGTCCTGGGTGTGTCTGTGAGAGTCTTGTCAAAAGAGATTAACATTTGAGTGGGTGGGCTGGGGAAGGCAGACCCACCCTTAATTGGGTGGGTACCATCTAATCAGCTGCCAGCAAATATAAAGCAGGCAGAAAAACATGAAAAGGAGAGACCGGCCTAGCCGCCCAGCCTACATTTCTCCCTTGCTGGATGCTCTCTGCCCTCGAACATCAGACTCCAAGTTCTTCAGTTCTGGGACTCAGACTGGCTCTCCTTGCTCCTCAGCTTGAAGACAGCCTATTGTGGGACCTTGCGATTGTGTAAGTTATTACTTAATAAACTCCCCTTTGTGTGTGTGTGTATATATCCTATTAGTTCTGTCCCTCTAAGAGAACCCTAATATACTCACTGAGGGAACACTTCTGTGGCTGATATCATGGCCCATGTGTCTCCATAACCCAACAGTACTAGGGCCCCAAACACAGGTTCTCTTTGCAGTAAGTTTCCCTTACCCCATTTTCTTCTAGCGTTGCCAAGGGTTTGTTGATGCTGTTGACAAATTTGTTGACATGCTCAAAGTGCTTTGTCATTTCCGTGGCTAAGACCATGTCGATAATTCCCTGGCGCAGTGTCCGATAGTCATTCCTGTTTTCGATGACAAATTAGAGGCTGCTACAGATTACTGATCCCGACCAGCCAGGTACTCCTGAAAACAATCTGTTATTCAGATTATGTGTCCTCTGCAGCTATAAATCTAATGCCGCTGAAAGTCACAAGGCACATTTTAAAAAGATATGGAAGTTATGGGGTAGTGCCTAGATTGTTAGCAAGGAGAACCCAAACAGAAGTTAAAACCAAAAGCTATAGGCAAAACTTTATAGTTGCAGTGTTTATCTTGTCAATGTAGAGATCTGTGGTTAGAAAAAATATACCCCACATGGAGGTACCTTGAGCCCCAACAATTTTAGTGCCCATAGAATGTGAGGACCAATCTTTTGATAGCTTGAGAAATCATAGGGAGTACTTGATGCCTCTATTTCTAACCCTTACTTTTACTTTAGTACTTTAAAAAATTCATTTCTTGAAGGGGTATGAATGAATATGAAATAAAGTCTCTATTCAACCCCTTTTCTGCAGCTGAGTAGAAAACTTTCCCTAGAAAGTTAATAGGGTCTCATGTGGTTTTCCATTGATAACTGATGTATCTATAAGCAAATATAAATAGAAACTACTTTAACTCCACCTCTGAAATCCTAGAACATGGCACAAGGGAGTTTTACAAAATCAAGAATCCTCTTCTTTAAAAATCCAAATTCATAAGTATTCTTCATGACACAATGTTTTTTCCTTCTTCAACTGATATTCACTAAGTTACCAAACACTGTGGCACTGAGGGCACAGTGACATATGACCCTTGTGACCTTACAGAGCTTAAGAATCTATTCAGACATTATGCAAATAATTAAAAAATAATTAAGAAATGTGGTATGTGCTATGAAGAAATCTGGGATTGAATAATTAGATGGTTTAACTTAGCATGAGAGATCAGGGAAGGCTTCCCCAAGGAAGTGACATGTAAACAGAGACAATGCCAAGGAGATGTACGCTGAGCACGGGAGGGCAGCGTGGAGTGCTTCAGGGAGATAGATGACTGCTTCTCTGAGTCTCTAAGAGCTCAAGATATCGGCATTATACTTTGTCTTGAAACATCAAGACACAAAGTGGCTGAATCTTAAAAACACTGTGCTAAGTGAAAGAAGCCAGTCACAAAAGATCACACATTGTGTATGATTCTATTTACATAAAATGTCCAGAACTGGCAAATCTATAGAGAAAGAAAGTAGATCAGTAGTTGTCTAGGACTACAGTTGGGGGAATGGAAAGGAACTGCTCATAAATTTGAGGTTCTATCAAAGGTAATATTCTAAAATTGAATATACTATGAGTTGCACAACTCTATGAATATACTAAAACCACTATGAATATACTAAAAACCACTGTACATGTTATTATTTTGAGACAGGGTCTCGCTCTGTTGCTCAAGCTGGAGTGCAGTGGTGTGATCATGGCTCACTGTAGCCTCAGCCTCATGAGCTCAAGCAATACTCCCACCTCAGCCTCCCGAGTAGCTGGGACTACAGACACAACCACCGAGCCTGGTTAATTTCTTTTCCTTTTGTAGAGACAGAGTATCCCTATGTTGCCCAGGCTGGTCTCAAACTCCTGGGCTCAAGTGATTCTCCTGTCTCAGCCTCCCAAAGTGCTGGGATTATAGGCATGAGCCACTATGCCCAGCCCACTGTATACTTTGTACACTTTAAATGGGTGAACTGTATAAGATGTGAATTATATTTCAACATAGCTGTTTAAAAAAGACAGAGAGGGATCAACACACTCCCCAGTCATTGTTCTTACCTCTCCATGTTTTTAAATATATTGCATTTATCATCTCCAGTGGTCAGCTGGAAGGCCAAGGCCGCATGGTGGCTCTCCAGCACAGCAGTGTCATTGTACAAAATGGCCAGCTCACTTCCAGCATTACACAGGAAGGAGTTGGTTCTCCCAGGGTGATCCACATCATGAATGGTGGCTGCAATGAGTGCAGCGACCTCATCAATTGGATCTAAAGTTTCCTGAAAACAAGACAGCTTTTAAATACGGGGGTATGACACTGAAGGCAAAGAAGCCTTCTGTATAGTTTTCTTTCTCCCCTATTACTTTCAGGTAAGAATATTTCAGATTTCTAAGAAAAGCATACTACGTGAGCAAATCTAGTTTTCCTACCTCCACCCTGAAACAGTTATATTTCTGCATAGTTTTGTTAGTCTCACACAAGTTAAGGACTTACCAAAATACAGGTGTTCTCAACAGATAGGAGTCACCTCCTCAGCCAGTCTTTCTCTAGACCCATCACAAAAAAAGTCCTTAGTCTGAGATATTGACTTAGACCAACACAAACTAGTATTAATAAAGGAGAGAAACAATTTTAAATAAAATTTAAAATAGGCACCACTTACATTAACTGGGAATTGCCTTAGTTTTCTTCCCCCTTTTAGTGCTATCTTTGTCAGGTTGATGTCAGAGTTTTGTGAGTTTGACAAAATGATCTGGAAGTTTTCCATCTTTTTCAAGGCTCTGAAAAGGTTTATGTAACATGGAAAAATTCCTTAAAGGGCTAAAGAATTCACCTATCCATCTGGGTCAGGAGCCAACTTTTGAAGAAATTAAATAATAATTTAAAAATTACTAAAATTACTTCCATGTTATTGGTCTCTTTTTTAAATACTTCTTACATCAATTTAATTAAAACATTCCATTGAAACTATTTTAAAGCTTTTGATTTAGTACATATGTGGGCGGTACTTCTACTATTTTCTGCTTTAAATTTGTATATTTTTGTGTTTTTATATCTTAACTAGTTTGGCTAGAACTTCATCTATTTTCTTGGTTATTTCCAAGAGCCACACTGGATTATCACTTTGTTCTTCCCATGTTCTTTTTCTTCCCTTTTTGAAGTAATTAGGGCATTTAAAACATAAACCTTTAAATATATAACTGACTTCATTCTATAGGTTTTGATAGGTAAGTTTCTCATTTTTGTTGTTTTCTAACTAATGTCATTTTGGTTTTATTTCTTTGTTGATCCCCAAATTATTAAGAATATTTTCTCATTTGTTGTAGCTGACATTTTAAATTTAACCGTTACTCTATTTTGTTGTGTTGTGGTTAGAAAATATAGCTTATGAAGTTTAGAAGTTCAACACATTATGTCCCAGTATAAGATCATTTTTGGAAATACCCTACAGACTCTTGAAGATGTTTAGCTAATAAATCAGCCTTGCAAATTTATTTAAATTGATTTAAATTAAAATTCAGTAATTTAAGTGGGCAAATAGTATGGTATGTGAATTACATTTCAATAAATGCTCTTTTTTTTTGTTGTTTTGAGACAAGAGTCTTGCTCTGTCGCCCAGGCTGCAATGCAGTGGCATGATCTTGGCTCACTGCAACCTCCACCTCCTGGGTTCAAGTGATTCTTCTGCCTCAGCCTCCCAAGTAGCTGGGATTATAGGCCTGCAACACCATGCCCAGCTAATTTTTCTATTTTTAGTAGAGATGGTGTTTCACCATGTTAGCCAGGCTAGTCTCGAATTCCTGATCCATTTGCACTGGTCTCCCAAAGTACTGGGATTACAGGTGTGAGCCACCATGACATTTCAATAAATGCTCTTAAAAACTGTTTTCAGTTAGCTTTCTAAATATATATTTGTACGTTGTCTATAGAGTACTTTAAAAGCAATAGAGCAAAAATTGGGTTCTTTATATACTGAGCCATATTGACACAGACGTCCCTCTGTTGTTACTTGTTTTCGTAATTTAGAAAACAGTCCCTCCTCTGGACACCTGTTTTACCTACAGTCTGATTTGATTTTTTTCTGGAAAACAAACCAACAAAAACAGAAATAAGAACTAGAGGGAGCAGGGAAAGTTCTGAGAAGGTATACCCTTCAAGGTGAGGAATGAACACTTGTTCACTTCCTCTGTGTGCCAGATGTCATCTTCTACTTTGCTCTCTGCCAAATGCCAGTCCCGTGATACAGAGAAGGAAATGTGGGCAGGAGCCACTTGCCCTGGCCCTGCATGATTGCAGTCATCTAGGCCCCAGCCAAGGGAGCAACAGGTCAAGGGCAGAAGCTTCAGAAACTAAAGTGGTTTGGCATGGCCCAAAAGTGGCCTGTGACTGAGGGAGAAGAGAGGAAATGATGAGAGGAGCTCATTGTTGAGGTGAGTGTGGAGAGCTGTAGAGGTTAAAGTTTAAATCCTGAGGGAGGTGGGAAGCTGCTCCTGGGAATGACAGTGTCAGGTGTGCTGTTTCAGAAAGATCACATTGGCAGTAGGGTAAGGGCGTTCCATAGGAGGCAGGGTAGGCAAGAATTCCAGTTTGGAACTGCCCAGATGGGAAAGGATTGCAGGGGGCCTCACTGGGACAGCAGCGAGAGATGAATCTGAGAACATTTAGGTGTGACAGGAGGCAAGGTCAGATGATCAACCAGATGTTGGGGGTTGAGGAGTGGAAAGAACCAAGGGTGACTCTCGGTTTCTAACCTGGGTATCTGGTTGGATAATGGAACCCTGGATTAGGTAGATAACCCTGGGTGGGAGCAGTGCTGGGAACAGAGATGATGAACTTGGCCTTAGAGCCCTGCAGACTTTGATGTACAGATGCAGGCCCTAAAGTGGGGATATCCAACAGTTACTTGGCTCTACTAGTGTACAGGCTTGGAGTGAGACCCCCAGAAGAATAGCCCTATCCTGTGGTTTCTCCTCTGGGACCAAATCCTCCTGCCTCTTGTACCCTCATGGAATGGCTGGGATTATGTCATGAATTAACACATCTATTTCCCAAAGCTACAGTGTGGCCTCGCCCTTCCTGTGCCAGGCTGCACACGTGAGCAGTCATGCTACGTATCTTAGTGGAGGCAGGAACACTAGACTTTCCCCACTGTTCCTGCCCATTAAACGTGGCATGTAAACAACAACTCACCTTTATCCTCTCCTTGGAGAGAAAATAGGCAGTGGCATGAAGCACATCAGCAGAATGTGTAGAATTGTGGTAGGGATTGGAAGAATGATAATTGGCTTCGATAATTTGTAACCATGATCTTAGTGTTGACTCAGAGCAGTGTAAGAATTCACAGATTCCAAAGCGAGCAAACATTTTGAGACCAAGATAAATCAAAGGCCTATAGAAAGAAAAAACCCCACAATATTAGAACAAAAGCAAACAAATAGGCCAAGTGTTTGAGGCCTGAATAGGTTCCAAGCCAAATTTCAGGGAGTGCAGGGCAGCAGAGTGGAGATTGCTTGGGCTGTGCTGGCCTCTCTCTGGTGGAGCAAACAAACTTTGGTTCCACTTCTTGCCCTCAGGAGACCATGATGCACAGGTGAGAACTGGCTGTCCATAGCAGCTCTGGCCTCAGCCTCGTTGGGGCTCCTGATTTGCTGGGGGGAGTTTGCTCATTCTGTCCTTCCAGGTTCAGCTTCCTACTTGCACTACTGAATTTGTCACAACAATCCTTTTTCCAGGTTAAGCTTGTACCACCTTGAACACCATCCTCTCCTTTGGACTTGCTGGACCAATGCCATTGGCCAGACACCCTGCCTATAAGAAAACATTTCCTGAAAATGTCCTATGAGCCAGATACTGCCGTATGCCATGGAATTTTCTCAACACCTTTCTGGAGGTGGGTGTTACAGTATGAGGGGATTTCCCCGGAGGTGACCAGCTGGCCACCAAGTTAGGTTCTTACTTGAGAAATCACCTTGACCCAGCATCTGGCCCTTGCCTTTAAAGGCCAAGAAACTGGCTGTGTTGAGGCAGTATCCAGAGGTGATCACAGGACTTAAACTGACCTGCCTTAGCCCAATTCACATGGATGTAATGTCACTAGGATGTAAACCAGGTGCTTAAAGACTCATGTGCCAAGGGAGTATTCTTTTCCACTCTCCTTGGCTGTGCTGGGAGATGGGGAAGTAGAACGTATCAGAAGGTTAACTCAAGGTGAGCCTGAAAAAGTCAGGGGGTTATCTTGGGGACAGGTTGCCCAAACTGAGATGAGACCTGAGAAGCCATCCCAGGCCCTGGTAACTCAGAGCCACGTGGTGCCCTGCTACTCCTTCCTCAGAGCCCCTCCCTGACCAGGTACCAGCCCTGTGCACAATCCACACTCCTCAGGTAGCCTCTTCACACAGGCCCTGGGAATCTAGTTCTCCCTCTGCTGAGGTCTGCATGAACTCACCTATTGTGGGTGGCAGCCTCCAGTTCAAAAATATCAAAGTCCCAGTATTCCTCATTTTCCATGGCCCGAGCTATCCGTGGTGGGACATCATCAAGGGAGATGGGAGTGATTATATTGCTTGAAACCGTTTGAGTGTCTGTAAAGTGATGTAATTTGGAGAACAAAATTAATAGGCTTTAAAGGATTAACTTTTTTTTTTTTTTTTGAGACAGACTCTCACTCTGTTGTCCAGGCTGGACTGTAGTGGTGCGGTCTCAGCTCACTGCAACCTCTGCCTCCCGGGTTCAAGTGATTCTCCTGCCTCAGCCTCCTGAGTAGCTGGGATTACAGGCACCTGCCACCATGCCTGGCTAATTTTTTGTATTTTTAGTAGAGACAGGGTTTCGCCATGTTGGCCAGGCTGGTCTCGAAATCCTGACCTTGTGATCTGCCTGTCTCGGCTTCCCAAAGTGCTGGGATTACAGGTGTGAGCCACCGCTCCCAGCCAGGATTAACTGTTTCTTAGGGAGGACAGTACTGCCTCAGGGACAGCTGCTTTGTTTCTGAGACTTTATGATATACCAAGAAACTTCTTAATGAGGTGAAAAATTATTTAAAAACTTTTATCTGAAAAAGTTATTTTCATCACTTAAGCTAAACTGCAGTATTATAGATAGTGATCTAAAAAATTAAAAAGGAAAAACTTACTTTTTGTTGAAAGAACATATTCATTCCCTGATAGTCTTCGCAAACCATCCTGATAAAAATCAAGGAAACAAGAAAGAGAAAAGTCACAACTGTTCTTTCCTTCCTGGAAACTCCAGGTGGTCCCCCCACAGGACAGCTCAGGGCAGCCCTCTCCACCAATCCACTCAAGGCTGCCCGGGGCCCAGCGGGTCCACCCCTGTGATCAACTACTGGCCTCAGTCACTTATTGGAGAACACAACAGGCTAATGCTGGGAAGGATGGTCCTGGCCCTGTTGGAAGCTAAACTCAGGACCAGGGTCAGCGCCCGGGAGGTGAGCTTGCATCTTTTGAGGGGTGGGTGGTCCTTAAGCCCAGCATTCTTGCTTGCCCTCCAGGACCATTTGGTTTCTTAGGAACAACTCTGCTCTGCCCTCAGTCCTTCTCCTCCATTTTCCTGCCACTCTCTTCACTCTGAGGACACAAGGTTCTCCTGGGAACATTAGCTCCTCTCTCACCTTCTAAGGGACCTCATTCCCGCCGGTGACTCTCCTGGGCTCCTCACCAGTGCTTCCAGACCACCTGGCCCAAACCCGGACTCTTAGCAGCCCCTTTTCTCCAGTCCTGTGGCTATTCTCATCTACTCGCCTCCAGAACACTATCCTACCCCATCCCTCATCATTTTCATCTCTCACCTACAGTCTGGAGGAGCCTCTGTTTCAAAGAGGCAAGACCACAGTTAGATATTATCAGCATTGGAAACACTCTACCTTCTAGATTTCTGCCTGGAATGTTATTTTTATAAAATCCAGTGAATTCAGAAAGCATGAATTGGGAAGGAGGTGGATTTTGCTTCTGACCAAGACAAAAGCTGACAGACAGCAATTGAGTAATCTGTGCTGCACAAAGTTGTCCCTCTCTTGTGAGAGCTCTACACCAGACATCCTGAAGGAGGCATCCAGGACCCCTCAAGAGTCTATGGCACAAAGCCCCCTTCTAGTGAAAGATTCCCAAACTCCTCTTTCCTACAGTCATCCAAATGTGTGTGGGATGCTTTGAAGGCCAAACTGTCACACCCCCTGGCATCATTTTAAATACATATGGCGGGAGAAAGACAGTCTTTCTATTCTGCACTGTCCCAGTTTTCAAGCTCTTTAATACAACTAAACAAGCTTTATTTAGATAAATTACTGTAGAAGCCCTAAGCAACACTGGAGAACTGGCTCAGCAGACTGTCAGGATTACATTCCTCCCTGCTCTGCTCCAAGCTAAGCTCTCCCTAGGAGGCAGGCAGCAGGTGGGTGCTTGGCCAGAGAATAGAAGAACCCAGGCAATGGAGGAGAGTTTAGGTCTTGACTGAACCCTACAGTGCCCTGCCTGTCTCTTCAAAGAGATCTGTTTAAATGAGTAACCTCTGAGAAAACCACCAAGAACAGACAGGCTGTAGCCAGGAGTCTAGTCAAATATACTTACGGACATTAAGCCCCCAACAAGGTCATTGGCATGGGGATCATCATCCTTAGCACCAAACTGTGGTGAATATAACTCAGTGGTTCTTAGAATTTCCAGCACACGGTCTAGGGCTTCGGTCACAGGCATGGGACTACTTTCCTGGGCAGCATTGATAATATTGATTACCTACATTATGGAAAGAAAATACTTGAGTTTCATAACCTAAAAAACAATGAGAGGGTCAGGCATGGTGGTGTATGCCTATAATTCCAGCTACTCAGGAGGCTGAGGTGGGAGAATTACTTGAGCCCTGGAGTTTGAGACTAGCCTGGGCAACAGAAATGAGAGAGCCCATCTCTAAAATACAACAGCAAAAACAAAACAAAACAAAACCCAACAGGACTCAATCTGGCCATAGTAATTAATACCAACTTAAGACTAGTTAAAATGCCGACATCACACATCCTCTCTCTTCAGAGGAGGCTACTAGCACCATACAACTATGACAGCATTCTCATTACTGCAGGTCCCTGTTTCTTCTCACTGGAAATGATCCTTGGGGAGAACAAGGAGTATGTGTGCTCAATGGAGACAGACCACAAACTGCTTCACCTTGGTGATGGGCGCCTCAATCGTCATGGAATGTATCCGGGCCATAGAAGAGTGTCGTCTCTGGCTGGAAACTGTGGAGAAAGGGATGCACAAATCAGGGTGTGCACAGCCCTGGGCACCTGTCTTGACAGCAGAGGGCTCAGTGTGCTCGGCTGCATGATGAAGGGGCAGGATAGAACTGAGTTTACTGAGCTTCGTTCCCATCCTAACAATCCTGGGGTTCTGGCATAACCAATTCTGTTTCCTTCAGTTCTAGGCACTAGGATGCACATATGACCCCATGGACTGAACCTCTGACGTCACAGGCCAGAGAGAAAACAGAGGAAACAATCTAGCAAGCCAAAGTCAAACAGCCTCTTTTTGTGTCTATGACAATAAGCCTTTATAATTATTTAGCTTGCCATTCTCTAGGAGTAAAAATGTTCTGGAAGACAATGCCACACAATGCTCTTTGTTTCATATATGGCAGGAGCAATACATTCAATTCACCAACAACTAAAATACACAAATTTCTGGTTAAATTTTTCAAGGTACCCTTTGGTGCTTCCCACTATTAGGTTTAATCTAGACTGATTAGGTAAATATCTTAAATGAGGCAGGCAGCAATTCTTAGGCTGTAAAGTTTGTTAATTGTTGTTGTTCCTGTCAAGATATGGTTCCTTTGTGATGAGGAGAAGCCCAGACAATATAGGCAGGAAAAACATTAACGTCCAGTCCTGGGTATCTCCACGAACAATCCCATCAGGCTAAATGCTGCTTTCCAAAGACGTTACAGGACCGGGGGCTGTCCCACAGACTGATGTATCAACCTCATTTTACCAATGAAGAAACTGAGGCCCAAGGAGAGACACCGTCCAAGGTTAACCAATTCACAAGGTCTCAAATGTTTTAAATTTGGGGGCCCAACTAAACTTCTTAAAATTTGGTGATTATAGGATTGCCAACCTTCCATTTTATCCAACAATGTCATTAAAACAAAAATAAAAACTGCTATTTTCTCACTGTCATAAAAGGACTTGTTTTCATTTAAAAATAATTGACATATGCTTGTAACAAACAACAGAGATCTATTGTACAACATGGTAACTACAATTAATAACAACGTATTCTAGAAAATTGCTAAATGTAGATTTTGTGTTCTCTCACCACAAAAAAAATGAAAGTGTATGAGGTAATAAATATGTTAATTAGCCTGATTTAGCCATTCCACAATGTACAGATAGGTCAAAACATCATGTACATGATAAATATACATAATTCTTGTCAATTAAAAAATAAAGGAATTAGAAAAAAATCAAACAGAGCAATAAGGTAAGAAAAAAAGTATAAAGATTGTCATGACTGTGTATACAGAAAGCCCTGAAGAATCTATAAATGCACTCCTCTTCTTTTACAGTGAGTTTGTAGGTTTGCCCAAGCTCTTGGATATACAAAGTCAATATTCAAAAATCAATTGTATTTCTATGACTATATACAATAAGCAATTGGAAATTTAAACAAGTAACACCATTACAACAGCGTAAGAAACCATCAATACCTAAGAATAAATCTAATTAAAGATTAGTATGACTTCTACAATGAAAATGTAAAACACTGCTGAGAGAAAACAAAGACAGCCTAAATAAATGGAGACATCGCATGTTCATGATTTGAAAGACTCAGTATTACTGAGATTTCAATTTTCCCCGAATTGATCTACAGATTTAAGGCACTCTGAAAACAAATCCCAGGAGGGTGTGTGTATAAACTAAGAAGCTCATTCTAAGTGTGACATGGAAATGCAAAGGATCTAGAACAGCCAAGACACTGAAGAAGAACAACTACTTACTACCAGGTATCAGATATCAACACTTACTATATAAGTAGCTGATTGTGATATTGGTGTAAGCATAGACAAACAGAAGAGTGGGACAGAATAGAGTCCAGGAACAGATCACATATTCGTAGTAACCTGATTTATAATAATGGTGCTACTGCAAAAGATGTTTATTCAATATGGTGATAGACCAGTTGGATTTCCCCAGGGTCAGGGGCAGTCATCCTTGATCTCTACCCTCACCAGATATAAAAATTTAAAATGGATCAAAGACCTAAAACAAAAGATAAAACAATAAAACTCCTAGAAGAAAACAAGGGAGAATATTTTCATGATCTTGGGATGAAGAACGATTTCTTAAATAGGACACAAAAAGCACTAGTAATAATATAAAACCTGATAAAATGAATTTCCTTAAGATTAAGAACCTCTGTTCTTTGATTAAGAATCAAAAGATACGATTTAGAGGGGAGAAGGCAAACCACAGACTAAAAAAATATATTTGTGATACACAGATATTCCATACCTAGACTATATACAGAATCCCTACAAACCAACAAGAAAAAGATATACAACCCAATTATCAATATGGGCAAAAGACTTGAACAGCACTTCAGAAAAGGATTATCCAAATGGCCAATAAAAAGGTGCCCAACTTCAGTCATAAGGAAAATTAAAATTAAAACCACTGGAATGGCTAACATTTTAAATTCTGGTATTACCAAGTGTGGGAAAACATGGAACAACTGGAACTCTCACAGATGAGTGAGGAGAGTAACATGGTGCAATATGTTGGAGCTATTATTGGAGAATAAAACTGGAGAGCACCATTTGCAGCTGCTCTAAGGCCTAGCAATCCCACTTCTAGGGAGAAGATGAGCATATACATCCACAAAAGAAGACTTGTACAAAAATGTTCATGGCAGCCTCATTCTTAGCAGCCTCAAAATGGAAACAAAACAACTGTCCATCAATAAGAAGATGTGTACACCAATTGTAGTATATTCCTATAAGGGAATACTACTGAGCAATAAGAAGGAAGGAACTATGACATACCTAACATGGAAGAACCTTGAAAACATGAAAGTTCAAGAAGCTAGACACAAACAAGCCATACTGTACGATTCCAATTCTATGAGGCACAAGGAGACGCCAAATTAATTTATGGTGCTAGCAATCAGTGGTTGCTTCTGCATGGTTAATGATGTGTTTGTGTGTGTGGCTTTTCCATATCTATTTTGGGTGGTGATTACATGAGCACATAGAATTGTCAAAACTCATTGAGATGAAACAAGTGAATTTCATTGTATGTAAATTATAACTCAAAAATCATAAAGATAAAAAGTTACAAGAAAAAATATTTATTAAAACATAGAAATATACCAAGGAATTCAAAGGATCAACAAACATTAGCATGTGGTGAGTGAAGGCTGTTCTGGGCAGGGACCTCAGCCCTGCTCTGTGCTGCTCCAAGACTGCAGAGAGTCTGGGACTGTAATCACGACAGCTACAATGAAGATGACGATGTCGGCTAACACTAACTGAGTCCCTACCCTTACTCACCAGGCACCACACACACTCATTTAATCCTCACACAATCCTCTGTAGACAGTAAATTATCCCCACTTTACAGATAAGGCAATGGAAACACAGAAGTCCACCCTCAAGGCTACACAGAGTAGATGAAGCTGGGACTTGAACTGAGGTCATTCTGACACCAAAGTTTACAGTCCTTCCCATAACCCCATACTGCTTCCTCACTGGCACCACCCCAATCCTGCCCTCAAAGCAGGGTTGTAATCTGTATGGTCTTTCCAGTGCAAGGAGTACACAGCATGTCATCTGGGCCTTATAACAAATCTGTGAGGGATGACAGGGTGGCATTTGATCCCTACTGTGTAATCTTAGCTGGTATCACCTTGGAAAAGTTTGTCTTTTGAACCAGTACAAACAGCTCTGTATCCTTCTGTATTCATTTTTGGGCCAAATAATGTATACAGCTAGCAGTAATACCTGCATCTACACTCTGTATAAGCAATGTTTATTACATTTTAAAAATTAGGTCATTCAGGCCATGCACCTACATATTCTTTTTAAAAAGTATATTTCAATTAGAACTTAAATAATATTTGCTGAATAAGGTTCTTTCACAATTCCAAAATCGAGCTCACCTCTCTCTAAAAGTTTCCATGGCAAACTGCAAACCACGATGGGATAGATCTTTAAGAATTATCAAATGCAAACAATTATAGCAGATGAATTGACATCTTCTGCTGTTACAGTTTAGAAATGCAACTATAGAATATATGGGAATGTATCTTTTCCTTTTCTTTATTTTCTGATTCCATTAAAAGGCTCAGAATGGAGCCCATTGGCAGGAGTCCACAGAGGGAAAAATGGAACACTAGTTTCCAGAGGGTTCCCTCTTCTCCTGAGAATTGGAGATAGACAGGATGAGACTGGGCAAGGCACAGCAGGGCTCCATGTGTTCAACAGTGATTTGATCACATTTTTTTTCTCTTGTCTTGGTCACTCACCTTCAGTTGTACGGGAGGCAACAGCTTTGACGTCTAGTGAGCCTTTTCTTCTGTCTTTATGTTTGCCTGTCTGATTATCTGTAGAAACAAATGATAAATCACTTTTGATTTAAACAACATATTAAGGAAGGTTACCAATCTAAAATTTAAAAAAAACTTTCAACTTTAACAATTAAACATGTTTTAAATGCCACAAAAGTAAACACAGTATAGAGATGAAGACTATGAACAACCAGTTTTACGGGGGTAGAGTTTCTCAAAATGTCCCACCAGGTGCACAGATAAACAAGGGCTTTACAGCTCCAGATTATGTAATTACAGAGTTCCAGGACATAAAGTGACAACTGATAGAAATGACCTCAGGGGAATTTCTCCTATTGTATTTCTATATAATTGAATAAAATGATGGGAAAATTTTGATCCCCACTCATCTTGCCCCAAAGAAAAAAAATCTTTCATTTTCTCTACAAAATAAGGACTACAATATCCCAGGGAAAACATTCTTCTCTTTCCTAGGGTAGTACGGTAAACACTGTTTGGGGTATATTTCAAATGATAGTTCATCTTCCTCCTTTTCACCCCCTCTTCTCTACGAAGGACACACTACTCTCCTAGGCTTCAAATGGGGGACTGTCTTTGACTCTTCTCTAATCCTGACCCCCAAAGCAATCACTGACAAAGCAACTCTGACTTACCTTCCTGACCCCTTCTCTGTGCACCTGCTGGGTACCATACATCCCCATTTCACAGACAAGGAAACTGGGAGCTGCTCTGCAGATGAGTGCACAGCAGGGTGGGCGCTGAGCTCGGCTCTTCCCACAGCCATGGAGTAGCTTCTCTGCCTTGTCTTGGCTTCCTCACCCAGAACTTCTCTCCCTGCTCATGGACAGGATCTGAATGCAGGCCCTTAGCACTTCCTCTGCACCATCGAGAAGCCTCTTCACCTGCTCTTTGCTTCTTTGCCCAATTAAACTAAATCCTCTTCTCTGTAGGCACTAAAGAGTGAACATGTCAAGGTCACCAACGACCTCCTTTTTTGCTAAGTCTGAAGGCTACAACTCAATCCTTACCTGACCTGACTTGATTGTGGTACTAGACACAACTGATCCCTTTCTGGACACTCCTGTTTGCAGAGTCCACACTCTCCTGGTTTTCCTTCCACTTCTTACTACTCCTTTCTAGTTTCTTTCATGATTTCCTCTTCCTCAGTATCCCTGGTGTTTCCAAAGGTGGTTTTTCAAAGGTTCTGTCCTTAGTCCTTCTCAGTCAACAAAACCTCCTTGGGAGATCTCATTCCTTCCTATGGTTTTAATTAACTCCTATATTGCCATCTTACCCCAGGCCTCTCTCCTGAGCTCCAGACTTACATCTTAACTTACCATTTACCACCTTATTTAGACACTCCTCAGGCACTGCAAATGAATTCATTATCCACCATGAAGTCCTTATCTTTTTCCAAATCTGCTCTTTAACCCAGGTCACTGAACAGCATCTACCATAAGGTGGACAGAAGTCATCCATCACTTCTCCCCCTCCCCTCTCCTCCCCCTTCAATGGGTTAGCCAAATCTAAGGATTCTACCTCCTAAACACCTCGAGTCTATCCCCAGCTCTGTCCTTGTCCGAGCTCAGACATTTGTCATCCTCTCTGGATTATAACAATGGCCTCCCAGATTGGCTCCAAAACACCAACCTTTCCCCCTTCAACTTATTCTCTGCAGGCTGCCAAGTGATCGTTGTAAAACAAAAATCCAACCAAATCTCTCAATCAAAACACTTCAATGGCTCATCCTTGTCTTTAGGATAAGATTCAAACTCCTCAGTGTGGCACCCAGAGTCCTATGAGGTCTACGCCCCCTATCTCTATCCACCTTGAACTATTTATGATTTGTTAATTTGCCTCCCAAACCTCTATGATTTGGTACAAACCACTGACTTGGAAATGTGCCTCTCCCATGCCACCTTCTTCGACTGGTTACCTCTGATCTTCTTTGAAGATGCAGTTCAGGTATCATAACTTTTGGGAAACCTTTCCTTAAAGTCTCTCCACACCACCCCAACAGTGCTGGGAAACAGCCTGCTTTATTGTCTTGCCTTCCTTGCTAACATGAATGACTTGAGAGCAGGGACAGTTTTTCTTGTCTTTCCTAGGTGACCAGCACTGTAGCTACCATCTGCTAGAAGCAGCATATGTATATAGAAGCTCAATAAATACACATCTGCTTCACCAAAAACTTGCACCTTCCTGCTGTGCACAAATCAAAGTTCTGTTATATCAGTCACTCTAATTCTGTGGCTCCCCTGCTCAAAATCCTTCAGCATTTCAGAGATAAAGAACTTCCTGGCATTCAAGGACAGGTAAGGTTGGCCTACAGCAGCCTGCCTTTCATCTTGCACTGTGTTTCCCATGAATGTGCTGCATCAGCACAACTGCTCCGTCTCTGGAACAGCCTTGACATCGGCTCCTTTCGTCTGAGACACGACACTGCACCCTCTTCAAGTGTTCATTCCTTCAAATGTCCCCTCTTCTCAACCACATGGAGCCAGAAGTGTGTCTCCTTCCTCTGAGCTTCATGATGAGTAATGTCCACATAGCCTGGGCTGGGAACTTATGATTATTTGTTCCTTCATTCTTACCTCTTTTATTCCACTCAACAAACCTTTACTGGGCACCCACCATGTGTGCTGCCCTAAACTAGGCATTAGGGAGGTGAAAATGAGTAAGTTATGGTCCATGAACTCAAAAGGAGATGGTCAGTGGGGAAAAGGGTGGGTAAATCAAGAGTTACAGTAATACTTTTAAAGTTCAGGAGGAGTCTGGAGGGGGAAGTGGCAGATTCTCAAGGGAGTGGGGGCAGAAAGGAGATGGATGGAGTCTTGTAGCTGCAGCCAAGATATGGAGGAGGAGGACAGCATTTCCAGGAGGAGGAAACTGCTTGTGCAGATAGAGGAGTGTGGCTGGAGAGGAGCAAGTAGCAACGTGTGTATGAAGGATGCACTGTGGAAAAATGGAGGGAGACTAAGCGGGCTTTAATTTCTATTTGACTGTTTCAAAGTTACTTTATGTAAATACAAGATCCTCTTGTTCCTAAAAGCCCTGCTAAGCTCACTCCTCCCCTAGTCCCTGTAGCACGTTATAGATGATTCTAGCAATTTTCGCCCAGTGGGTAGAGATGGACCGTGTCTCCACCCTGTCACCCCAGTGCCCAGTTCTCAGAAGCTCTCCTCAGGGAATACCAAGAGGTTGAAGATGAAGTGTAAGGCTTACATCCCAACGAGACTACCAACTCCTGAAAGTGTGCTGCGCCCAGGGCCTCCTGCTTACTGAGTGCTCAGAAAACACACGCTCATCCTGAGGTACCCGGCCTGCCAGTGGAGAGAACACTAAACAGGCCTCCACAGCCAGGGCCTGGGCTCAGGATCACCTGCAACTTCATGTCTCTGCTCCTGGCTTCCTGTTCTGTGAAACAGGGTCCATAAGCTCTGCCCATCCTTTCAATAGAGAAAAATTAATAGCATTTCCTTGACCTGCTGGGTAAATCCTGGGAACCCTGGAAAAACAGTGGGGATGATGAGAGGGGGTAACCAATCAGTACCCCTCAAAAACAGCAGCTTCCTCCAACTCACATTAGCCCTGCAGCCTGGAAGTATGAGCTCCAGTTTGGATATGAGGAAGTCCAGGTCCCAGTATCTTATGTGACTTGCCCAAAAGTCATTTTGCCAGGACCACAGCAGACTGTCAGAGCATTTCCTCAGGCACTATCAACAAGCATTTGCAGAGCACTTACTCTGCAACAGGGCCACCTCCAAACTGCCAAGCCCACAGGACTCTGCACATGGGCCTCTGGTAACTACCTACCTCTTCCTCCCAAGAAAGCTCACTTTCTCCAGGTGCAGACCAAATCTCCCAAGTATTTTAAATGATCTATGAGGCCTCTAACAATGGCCCCAACCCTGGTAGCCCATGAGAACACCTGCAAAGTATGAGGCCTGGGCTCCATTCCATACAACCTGAACAAGAACCAGAGCCTGTCACATTACTGGTAAGGCCTGTCCTGACCACCTCCTCATCCCCTGAATGCCCAATCCCCTGGCTTCATTCTTCTCCACAGAACTTAACACCATCTGATATACTGTATGTTTGTTTGCTTACTGTCTACCTCACCCCCAGCTAGAAACACATCTTGCAAGCAGAGACATAGATGTTGCCTGGTGCACAGCAGTTGTGCACTGAGTTTGGATGAATGATGAATGAATGAATTAATCCTGCTCCTCAGTGCTCCTCTGGTCATTATTCACATGTCTCTTATTGCTGGACTCCTTTCTTGGTACTCAGTCTTCCTGCCTCACTTTCTCTCTCCAGGAGAGTTGGCCCAGGGCCAAAAGTTTTGGCTTATCACTTCAGATGTGGTAAGTTCAAATCTAAACTTACTGTCCACTCCCTGTACAAATCTGCTCTTTCTTATGATCTTATGTGCACTTGTTATTTTAATTAATGTTATCCAGTGGCCAAGCTAGATATCTCGGTGTCATTCTCAAGTCTTCTCTTTATCCCACACAGTAAGCTGGTTCCCAAATCCTACTGATTATACTTAAGTAACTCCTGAATCCAGTCTCTGATTGGACTCCTGAGGCAGGATTCAGGAGTTACTTTGTCTTCAATCTCTTTTCTCCATGACTATCTTTATAAGACCTGACTCTTTCCCATTTACCTATTTATACAGATTCACTTGGCCTTCCTCTGCCTGGATTCACAGGATGAATCCAAACTGGCCTGCCCGAGCCTCACCTCTCTACGCCTTTATGTATGCTGCTCCTCCCACCTTGTCCTCTGCATGACCACTACTTCTCTCCAGACACCAGGTCAACCATCATCATCATTATTGCTGGGAAGCATCCCCCAGCTTCTCTCCAGTGTGGTACTACAAACCACAGCATATTCAAATTATTTTCTCCTGCCACCGGAGAGTGAGATTCATGTTCATTTCAGTATGCTTACAGCCAGGCTCATCGCCTGACCTAGAACAAATCAATAGATTGGACAATTGTCACTACAATTTGGTGTCCTCAGTGAGACAGTGTCACGTGAAAACACATGGGCCATGGAAAAGGGAGCATGTATTGGGATTTTATTACTCTTTTGGATGCTCAGATCCTGAACCTTCCTTCCCATGTCTAGGGAGTACTAAGTCCTCTCACTATGGAAGGGAGAAGGCCAGAGACTCCATTGCTCCATACCCAGTTAGTGATAGAGTAGGTGACACAGGCCCAGCCAAATGAGTCTGCTTTTGAGTGAGTGAGGCAAGGAAGCGAAGTGTGAAGGAGCTATGCTACCCGTGGTGAGAACAGCAACATCTCATAACTAGACCTCAACAGGGCCAGTGGTGCTCAAAGTTCAGTAGTGACAGCAGGGGCCCCCTAAGCACAGTGCTCCTATGGCATGCCTAGGGCAGTGGGGACAGTTGCTCAGCTTCCCCAGGTTCCTGCCTCCTTTTCCAAAACTAGTTCTAGAGCTTTCTTGTCCAATATGTAAGCATTTCCTTCCAAAAAACAAAAAACAAAAAAACTCCTTTCTGCTTAAGATTTGATTTCTGTTGTGTGTAACCAAGGACTTTGGCTGGCCCATGGCCTATAATAGCTCCACCCTGCCTTCTCAAGTGAAGATGACCAGTTGAGACCTTTGGACATAAAGCTGTTTATGCTGCTAAGGGGGGAGGTAGGATGGGCAGGTGGCTCATCTGGGTGGGATGGGTAAAACTCCTAAGTCAGCGTTGATCAAGTAAAACGACCAAATGGCCTCGATATAAATGCAGTTTGGGAGATGCTCCCCCTGCCGAACATTTCTTCTGACTGCATCACTGACTCTGCCTCTCAGTCCCAGCTCTGCCATATCCTGGCTGCCCAACTCTAGGCTGTCTTTGAACTTTTTTCTTTTTTTAGACAGTCTTGCTCTGCCACCTAGGCTGGAGTGCAGTGGCGCGATCTCGGCTCACTGCAGCCTCTGCCTCCCAGGTTCAAGCAATTCTCGTGCCTCAGCCTCCCCTGTAGCTGAGACCACTGGCGCGTGTCACCACGCCCGGCTAATTTTTTGTATGTTTGGTAGGAACAGGTTTTCACCATGTTTCCCGGGCTGGTCTCAAACTCCTAGGCTCAAGTGATCCACCCGCCTTGGCCTCCCAAAGTGCTAGGATTACAGGTGTGAGCCACCACACCTGGCTCATTGAACTTTTCTGAGCCTCAGTTTCTTCCTCTGTAATAAAGGAATATAAATAATAGTCATACCTACTTTACAGCGCTATTCTTTTTTTTTTGGGACGGAGTTTCACTCTTGTTGCCCAGGCTAGAGTACAATGGCTCGATCTCGCCTCACCATAACCTCAGCCTCCCGGGTTCAAGTGATACTCTTGCCTCAGCCTCCTGAGTAGCTGGGATGAGAGGCATGCGCCACCACGCCTGGCTAATTTTGTATTTTTAGTAGAGATGGAGTTTCTCCATGTTGGTCAGGCTGGTCTCAAACTCCTGACCTCAGGTGATCCACCTGCCTTGGCCTCCCAAAGTGGTGGGATTACAGGTGTGACCCACCACGCCCGGCCATATGGTACTATTCTTAAGAGTTAAAAAACAAATGCTTAAAACCAAGTAAAAGCCCCCTGTGAACTTGCAGCGTAGGACTCTCCATAACAGGCCCACACGTGCTGCTTCTACTCTGACGCCTCCAGCCCCTGCAATCTGGCTTCTGCCCTCGCCATTCTCCAGAAACTGCATGTCTGCAGGTCACAGACAAGCTCTTGAATGCAAAGCATTCCATCTCTGGCTCCATATCCCCCTCCTTCCCTATGTGTGCTGCAGCCCTGACCAGTCTTGATGCTTCCCGTTCTCCCTGCCTTGAGCTTCAGCAACACTCTCCAGACTCCCCCACTCTCTCTAACCCCTCTTTCCTGCTTCTGTTTCCTCCTTCTCTGGAGGTAGGTGGTCTCCAGGAATCCACCTCACCCCTCCTCTCCTTTTCTTGCTGTTCTCTTCCACTGCAACCTCAAAGTTTCCATTCCCCTTTCCCATCCCTGGTTTCCATCACATCCACATCTGTGCTACTTGCTAATGCTTGGCTGGCCAGAAACATTTTCATCTCTAGTCCTAACCTCTTTGCAGAACACAGAAGCCAGTGCTCAGCAGGTACTCAACAGAAATCTGTAGAATAAATGGGCAAAGGGGTGAATAAACAAACCCACCTGACTGCCAGCAGGACCTCACAGGTAGAGCTCTACACATTCATCCTCCCCAGCCCTACTGCTACTCCTTGAATCTACAGGCTCAGAAACCACCTTTTCAAGGACTTTCTTGCTTTTCTCTCTCTAGTCCCACACCATCATCACATCTGGCCTCTCTTCTCTCTTCCTACTGTCGTCACCTTATTATTCCCTGGCCATTGTTTTCTTTCCTCTCGACTATGGCAGTGCTGGTATTCTCTCTGGTGTCTCCTTCCATGTCATCTGACATACATCCTCTAAGAGCTTCTCAGAGCTCAGATATCATCACGCTGCTCCCTGACTCACAAATCCTCAGAGACTCCCACTGTCTATAGATGAAAATGGAAACTTCCCACCTAGCATTTCAGGATTCTTACTGACCCAAATACCTCTTTCCCCACTGACCTTTTATACCAGTCAAAATTTAGTACTTCCTTTTTCTGGAACATGCCCTGTACTTTCCCTCTTCTATGCCTGTTTTTATTGCTGGAATGCTTTTCCTCTCACACTTCTTTTCTTATTCAAATCCACATCTCCCTGCCTAGGACACCACCCACTGCCCTCTCTCATTCCTGCGGATCACTTCTTATCGCTTGCTCTGTTCCTTTGTGTCAATGTGTCTCTCTTCTTTTCAGACTAAATCTCTGATTGCTCCTGGGGCACCCGTAAAAACTGTGCATCAGAGCCCTAGTGTTAGCCCTCCTGGATTCAGGTGCTAGCTCTGCCACTTCCTAGATGGAGATCCTTGGGCAGATTATTTAAACTTTCAGTTTCCTTACCTGTAAAGAGAATTTCACCTAAAAATGCTTACCTCCTTGAATTATTCTAAGGCTTCATTAAAATAAGCTGTACCTAAAGCACTTAGCACAGGTATCTTGTACACATTAAGTGCTCACAAAAATATGTAGTAAATGTTCCTAGAGTGAAAGAATGAACTGTTCTGGTAAGGCAGAAAGCATATCACCGACAGCATGAAGGGAAGCCTTCTCCTTAGAGGCTCGTACAGACCAGATGGGCAAGCAGAGCACACTACTCAGGCAAGGCAGGGTGGCACACCAAGTGTCTACGCAGCCACTTGATGGAGCACCTCCTGCCTGAAGCTGGAGTGGCTCTTCACCATCCCAGCCCAGCCCCTTCATCTGTGAGGACCAGAATAGGAAGTGGCTTACTGAAGCCATGACACATTTGAAGGAAACAGGTGACTCCAAGTCAGGGAAATGCATTTGCAGTAACAAAGCTATGGGGATGAGCAGACGGTGTCCAAGGCATGGTTAAGAAACACAGAGGTGAGGCAAGTGCGAGGGGCTCAGTTACCTCCCTGTAGGCTGGCAGTGATAAGTGTCAGGACAGATGAAGACGTCCCTGTTAAAGGACTGTGTGATAATCACCCAACCCTCTTAAAGCATAAATGAGGTTATAAAACTACACTTCGCATGAGTTCATGCATTTCAGTTGACCAGTTCTTTCCCTCGCACGTTCAGAGACCCGCCCCAGGGCACCTGTCAGAATGCTCACAGGTGCTCAAGTCCTTTGACTCATAAGCCAACCTGGGGAGTCAAGGAGAGACATGTTGCCACAGGCTGAGGAAAATCCCACCATTACACCAGGCAAGCTAGTTAAAGATCTGTTTTTATTTTTTTTCTCCAAACACTCAACGAACTCTAAGAATAAATATGGGGCACCCTACCTGTATGAGTGTCAGACTGAACACATTCGGGTATTTTCTCAGCCTAAAAGTGAATTTTAAAAGCCATTAGTTCTGATTGCTGAAAATCTTGCTGGGGTGTTCCTGGGGTCCCAGGGGCTCTCCTTACGTACCTTATTGTTGCCATTGCACACTCTGATAATGGACACATAGTGTCTAATTTTTCTGCAAGTAAAAAACAATGCATTATTTCTCTTCTGACTCTCTAATTTGATGGATATGTCGTTAATTTTTCATTATGAAATGGCACCTCCCTTTTGTAATACACAAAATGCTCTGAGAACATTTCTTCTTACTGTGACCAAGGCCACCAATAATAAACAAGAGATAACAAACATCCTTTGGTGTCTCTGTACAAGTGACTTCAGTAAAAATGACAAAATTCTTCCCAATTAATCATGAAACAATCAAATATACATGTTTTTTAAAATGAACGGCATGTTAACCAACCAAGAGGCTTTAGTTCCTTAACATGTTTTATTTTCACAACCCTTTATATTGATGCTTTTCTTCAAGTTCCAACAAACAATCTGCTCACAGTCACTGGTGGCCACAGCCGCAGGCCACACTGGGAGTTGAGGTTCACACTGAACGTGGTTAGCTAGACTTCTAAAACAAAGCAACGAAGGCTTAGCTCAGAGGCTGCTGACTCTTCTCATTTATTTATTGTTCCTTCAGTTTTTTCACTTTTCCCCCTTGATAATCAAATCCCTATGTACTTACCACAAAAAATTTGGAAAGGACATAAAAGGGCAAAGAATCAGAACAGAGAACCCACACAGATCCATCTCCCTGAGGCGATCACCAACTGGCAGCAAAGCCTGGTGACAAAGCACGTGAGCCGTGCAGTCAGTGCTGAGGTCTGCAGCCTGGCTGCGCCTCACGCTGGCAGCTGGACCCCTGGGCTAGAAACCTGACCTCTCTAAGCCTCAGTTTCCTCATCTGTAAAGTGGAGATGATCACAGCCCCAACCTCACAGGGCTGCAGTTAGGATGGAATGAAGTGGCATCTACCAGACACTGGGAACTGGCCAGGAAGGCAGGGGCTCAATTAAACAACAGCAGTTACTACAACTGTCACTGCCATACTTTCTCCTGTTCTTTTTTCCTTCTTTCCTTTGCATGATTGAGATTAAACACTAGGTATCATTTTACATTTTACTTTTTGCATTTAACATTATATCATAACCTTTCTCATATTTGTTTTTTGTTTGTTTTTCCTTTTGAGACAGCGTCTTACTTTGTTGCACAGACTGGAGTACAGTGGCACGATCACAGTGTAGCCTCGACCTCCCAAAATCAAGCGATTCTCCCGATTCTCCCACATCAGTCCCCTGAAAACTGGTAAGTGTGTGTCACCACACTTAGCTAATTTTTAAATTTTTTGTAGGGATGGGGGTTTCACTATATTGCCCAGGTAGATCTCAAACTCCTGGGCTCAAGGGATCTTCCCACCTTGGCCTCCCAAAGTGCTAGGATTACGGCATGAGGTAATTTAATTTTCTATGATCATCATTTCTACTTTTTTTGGCCCTAATCTTAGAACCTGTGAATATGATCGTCATTTCTAATGGCTGCAATATTTTAGGTGTTCTGTAATTCATATTCATAATTTTCATCTTACCATATTATTTCTTTAAGATAGGTTTCTGAGATAAACTGTCTGAAATTTTTAGGCTCCTGATATATACTGGTTTCCAAACTGCAGTCACATCTGTTTTATATAAGAATGTCCATAACTGTTAGTATTTAAAATATTTTTATCTAATTTGATGGGTCTTTGCAGAAATAATACATAGCCTATCAAATTAGGTAAAAAATATTTTCAATATAGGGAGTCTACCAGTTAGTATTTCATACAGCTTATTGAAGTGACATTCTGATTTAAACAAATACTTCGGTTTCTTGTGTATCCATGCAGCTTAAACAGGACTGCTCTGAGTACAGCGGCTGTGCGCTGCAAGTGGAGGGTCAGACTGTAGCCATGAGGAAGTCACCAAGGAAACACTACCCTGGAAGGCCATTCTGTGATGACACCTGACCTTAAAACTTCCGTCAGCAGTCCTTAACTTAAAGCAAATTCTGCAATAACCCAAAACACTGTATGTTGACTGATGTACTTTTTTTTTCCACTTACCCTCCCTGTCCAATGACAGGTATTATCTTCACATTTTGTTGTATATTATCTCCGTTTTTCTTTTTGGCATAGTAAATTCCTTGCCACTCCTATAAATGGAATGTAAGCATCATCATACTTTGTGTTGAAAACATAAACCCAAAAACATTTTCCACTTCAGTTCTGATTCACTTACGTTACTAAAGCAATTAAGATAAAAAACGATCTCAACCCTAAACCGATTTCAGGTAATCGGACAATTCTTTCTTAACTTCCAAAGTCCGTCTCCTTCTGAGTTGCTGACAAAAGTCAGGTCACCATAGTCTAAGTGGCCATATATTTTCAGTGGCCATCTGCAGACAAGAGGGGTCCTGGACACACAAATAAAGGGCACTCCCTCTCACTTCCTCCTCCTCAAAACTCCCACCTGCTAAAGTGGAAGAGGGGGCTTAGCCTCTGCCCCTGTGTTTGGGAGGGGAAGAATATCCAGACTGGGGGCCAAAAAGGGCCATTATGTGACCACTACCAGCTTCTGAAGTGAACTAAATGGCTTGAGGCCCCTCTGGGATGTGTGAAGGTTTCACCCCCTATATATGGGGTATGGAGGATGAGGTAACAGCCAGGACCAAACTCAAGTAAAACAAACGATGAGACCTCAAAACCCAGGGCTGAAATCACATTAGCTGTGCTCTCCTGATCAGACACAGAACGTGGGGATTCTTTCAGACAGGAAGTGCAGCCTGGGGAAGGAAGTCTATGCAGAACAAGACCACAGCAAGAGAACCAGGTTGTGGTGACTCCCTTTATCTTGGGGTGGTAGGGAAAGCCAAGATGGAGCTGGGTTTTGTCACCATCCTAAAATGTTATGAATTCCTCCAAGAAATCACCAAGGCCCTTAAGCTATGGAAATCCCTAAAACCCACAGTAGGACACTGAACCCCTAGGGTATACCATAACCTTCTTAGCCTTCCAGAGTCCCTCAGGACCTAGAGTTGACCCAGGCCAGGAGTTGAGCACCATGGCAGCCTTGTTGGCTTAGCTGAAGTTTCCTATCCAGAGCCCTACTCCAGGTCAATTCTGAAATATTCTAGTTTGGTACATGGCAACCTGCATCCAAATACCAATGGTAAGAGCTCATCTTCAGACTCCTCTAGGAAAGCAGATCAAAAAGAAACCAGGATACTCCGATAGAATCAAAAGATGATTACTGATGCTTCCTAATTCTGAAAACAATGGGCACCAAAAAAAGGGCTATATCAAAAAACAGCCAGAAAGCCCAGCTAAGTCCTTAGCTCACACTGGAGAAGAAGGGAGGTATGGGCCTTAGTACAGTTCTGAGGCGGAGCTCAGCCCAGAGGACGAGGCTGGCAGTCCAAAACCGCTAAGGACTAAACAGGGTTCCCTAGGCAGAAATAAGTGGGTTGTTCTCCATATCCACAACTTGCATGCCTACCTTAGAAGGAAGGCTTCAGGAGACAGGTCTAAGGGTTACTTCTGAAGCTCACTATCAAGGGGAATACGGGAAATTGTGACATTTGCAAAACCATGAATATACTAAAAACCACCAAATTGTATACTTTGTTTATTTTTTGAGACAGGTTCTCGCCATTCACCCAAGCTGGAGTGCAGTGGCACAACCATGGCTTATTGCAGCCTCAACCTCCCAGGCTCAAGTGATTCTCCTACCTCAGCCTCCCAAGTAGCTGGGAACACAGACACATATCACCATGCCCAGCTATCAAATAGTATACTTTCAACGGGTGACTTGTATGGTACAGAAATTACATCTCAGTAAAGCTGATACATTAAAAAGAGAGAGAGAAAAAAAATTACAGGGATCAATTCAATCAGTGAGCATTTAAAAAAATATATTCAGGCCGGGCACAGTGGCTCACGCCTGTGATCCCAGCACTTTGGGAGGCTGAGGCAGGCAGATCACGAGGTCAAGAGATTGACACCATCCTGGCCAATGTGGTGAAACCCTGTCTCTACTAAAAATACAAAAAATTAGCGGGGCGTGGTGGCATGTGCCTGTAGTCCCAGCTACTCGGGAGGCTGAGGCAGGAGAATTGCTTGAACCTGGGAGGCAGAGGTTGCAGTGAGCAGCCTGGTGACAGAGTGAGACTCCGTGTATACACACACACACACACACACACACACACACACACACACTTTCAGATTTTCTTCTCCTTTCTGAATAGACTTGAGTGGCTGAGCGATCCCAAGTCAAGGCTAACAGGCCATTCCAGCCAAAGTTCCACAGTCCATCTAAAGAAACAGGACAATTTAGACAATGGCTTGGCTTGGGTAACAGAGTCACTGGAAAACAGAGTTTTCCAGTCACCAGTGGAAACAAAAAATATTTACTTACATAAATATCATATAAGATTTAGTTCCAGCTGGGCACTGTGGCTCACACCTGTAATCCCAGCACTTTGGGGGCTGAGGCAGGTGGATCACGAAGTCAGGAGTTCGAGACCAGCCTGGCCAACATGGTGAAACCTCGTCTCTACTAAAAGTACAAAGATTAGCCAGGCATGGTGGTAGGCGCCTGTAATTCCAGCTACTCAGGAGGCTGGGGCAGGAGAACTGCTTCAACCCGAGAGGCGGAGGTTGCAGTGAGCCGGTATCACGCCATTGCACTCCAGCCTGGGCAACAGAGTGAGACTCTGTCTCAAAGAAATAAATAAAAAGATTTAGTTCCTGATAATAATAACAGTACTACCTTAGAATGCTATCATGAAGATTAGGTTGGGTAATTCATGTAAACAAACTCTTAGCAAAGTCCTGACATATAGTAAACATTCAGTAAATGAGCTGGTTTGGGTACAGGTGGTTTGCACAGGCCTCTTTCTCCAGGCCAAGCTCCCCTCAGAACAGGAGTAAGACTACTACCTCCCTTCTGTCTGCCTCAAGCTATGCACCAAGCTAGGCTTCTCTGGCTATTGATGCAGTCCCTCTTGGCACCCATTGTCTTGAGAAATAAATCATCATCATCCAGCCATCCTATCACCAAGGTGAGCACAGTGCATGCACATGATAAACCGTCAAAGAACACTTGGAGCTTTTGTTACTGAATGGGAAAGGTAGGCTGAGGTTCAACTATAGAATCCTGGCAGCCAAGTTGAGGACTATGAGCTCTATGCTGAGGAAGCAACATGACAAAATGATGACTCAGTAAGACTAATGAGGCAGTAGTAAATGGTGGACTGAGTGGAGATGGAGGATCCTGGACAAGGAGACAGAGTTACACGCTGTAACTCCACAGTGTGAGAAGAAGGCCCTGAAGAAGGTCAGGCCCAGGGAGTGGACCCTCAAAGCAGGGGTTTAATAGCCATCAATGCTCACGGATTTGATGGAGGGGACCAACAGGCAGGAAGGGATCAAAACCATTTCAGGAATCTAAGTCAAAGCAACTGTGAGGTTGGTCCATGAGCAGAGACAGCAGGAGTTGGAAGAGAGATTGGGTTTTTTGCTTATGGGAGATGAGAGAAAACCATTGCTAGACAATTAAGATGATAGCAGGATGCTGAACCAGACCTTGGAAAAGAGGCTGACACTAAAACCAGAGAAGTGTGAGATTTCTACAGAGCAGAAAAGATACTTCAACAACAAAGAAGCATTCTGAGGGACAACAATAGTGGGCAAAGGCCAGAGTTCTGGTAAATCTGGGAGGAAACAGGAGGAAGAAGAATAGGAAAAGGGGAGCCCGTGAGAGAGGAAAGCAAAGGCACAGGAGCTAATAAAGGTCAAAGTTTTGAAATGCTAAAGAGTTCTGCAGCTGCACATCATCATCATAGGCATCTCAGTAGCCACCATTTATTTGGCACCCATTAAATGGCAGAAGAAGAATAACACAGTTTCTGAGGGAGGGAAAAAAAAAATCAAGATTTCTAAGAGGCCATGCATGGTGGCTCACGCCTGTAATCCCAGCACTTTGGGAAGGTGAGGGAGGAGGACTGCTTGAGCCTAGGAATTTGAGACCAGCTTGGGCAACACAGTGAGACCTCATTTCTACAAAATATGTTAAAAAAATTAGCCAGGTGTGATGGTACACACTTGTGGTCCCAGCTATTTGGGAGGCTGAAGTGGGTGAATCACTTGAGCCTGGGAGATCAAGACTGCAGTGAGCCAAGATCGTGCCACTGCACTCCAGCCTGAGTGACGGAGCAAGACCCTGTCTCAAGAAAAAAAAAAAAAAAAAGATTTCTAAAAGAGAAGAGACAATGTGAAGTTTAGGTATCTGAGAAGATGGGAGACTATGGGTTCTAGAGCCCTGATAGACAAGTCTTGGGGAAGAAAAAAGAAGAGTCAGGTGGATATACATACAGGATGCAAAGACACATGAGTGCAAGGGGCTGGAAATCAACATACCTGTTATTTTTACCCAAAAGAGGAGCCACTGACAAGAATGGGCAGCAGGGGTTTGTGGAGATGGAAAACACTTATAATATTCCCTGCTTGAACATCATCAAAATTTCTCTTCTGCCCTAAGAAGGTCCAACTTCAATATCCAACACCTAGTATCTGACACTCTAAGGCCCCAACTCCTGGCCATTTGGCCATTTCCTGAGTCTCCATTCTGCAATGTTGGTCCCCAGCAGATGCCTGAATTCCCCTTCCTGATCACATGCCACTGTTCCATAAGGCCTGCTGACCCTTCAACAAGCCCTGCTCCCTGGAGATGGAATTATGGATTCTTTCACCTCAAAACACAGGCCAGCTCAGCAGCCTGCCCTGCTGCCATGTTGCCCATAGACCGGCAGGTTGCTGACAAAGGACAAAGGTCACTTTTCCATGCTCCCCAAAAACTAGGAAACACAAAACAAATACCCAGGCTCTTTTTACAAATAAAGCAATATAGGCCAGCTGCAGTGGCTCACGCCTGTAATCCCAACACTTTGGGAGGCCGATATCGGAGGACTACTTGAGCCCAGGAGTTCGAGACCAACCTGGACAACATAGGGAGACCCCGTCTCTACAAATAATTAAAAAATTGGACATGATGGCATGTGCCTGTGGCCCCAGCAACTCAGGAGGCTGAGGCGGGAGGACTGCTTGAGCCCAGGAGGTCAAGGCTGTTGCACCTCTGCATTCTAGCTTGGGTGACAGAATGAGACCCTGTCTCAAGAAAAAAAAAAAGGAAAGCAGTATAGGGGTCAATAATTTGATGATGTTTCCTATTCTTTGCTCACAATAAGTGTAATTTTAGAGAGCAGGTCTCTTGCTATTCAAGTTTGAGGCCTTTTGTTACCTGGTGCCCAACAGCACAACCGCAGCAGAGGTGAGACACAGTTCACACAGAACTGGATGGAGCCCAGCACTTAAGAGCGCATCCCTTCCTTACCTCTACTTGCCCCCTCAGTGAGGAGGACATGGAATGTCTCAGTGGAAGTTCTGCCACATCAAGGTGTACAAGGCCCATCCTGGTTCATACCCAGTTGAACCTCACAACAAAACCACTGGCTTATCCAGCAGTAGCAAAGAACCTAAATGCCAGGATTGAGGTGGCCATGGTAACGCCCCCACCATGGCTGCTGTGGTCTCGGATGACTGCTGCTCTGTGGCCTCCTTCTGAGTATGCTCTTCTCAACCATGGAAAGGAATACTTGCCCTCACCTACATGGCGCACCTGAGCACCTGAGGGTCTCTTCATCCATCTTAGCTTTCATACCTCTCTTTCTAGAGGACCTTCCACTTCCTCTAGTAAAAAAAACCGAAACAAAACAAAACAAAACAAAATCCTTGACAGAAAAGTTGAAGGCAAAATAAGAGTATGCCTACTTTTTCATTCCCCTAGCAGGGCTTCACTGGGCCCCTGCAGCCGGTCTATTCTTTCCTTGTTCTCACTTCAAGGCAATGTTGTGTGCTCAGAGACATAGGGAAGGCAAAGAGAAACATGCCAATTCATGGTGTCTTCATGGGGTCCAAGATGAGTGGACTATAAGCTTTGCACAGCACCCTGCCCCTGTGGTAAGCTGCTGTTTTGCGCTACAAGATAGGCACTAGCCAAATGCCATAGGGGGGAGAGTATCACTTCCATCAGTGCCTCCACAGAACAGGCAGCACAAGTCACCAATTTTTCAAATGTTTGAAATAATCAGATTAATAGTCTCTACCCAACTTCCAAAAAAAAAAAAAAAAGTCCAGCAGAAAGGACCACAAATGATTGTGAAAAGCAGTAGTGTTTTCCTTCTCATCATATTTTAAAATCTGTCACAATGAGGCACTATCAGAGGCTGCGGTTCAGAGAAACAACCTTTCAGACTGAGCCTGCCTTTCTTCTGCCTGTTCCTTCAGCATCATGATTATGTGACATCTTACATTATTGAATAATGGTTACTTTTATTTGTTTGTTTCCAACCCTTGAATATGAGCTCTCTAAGGCAGGAATTTTTGTTTTGCTCTTCTTTCCATACCAGAATCTAGCACAGTGTCTGGCTAACAGAAGGCATTTTTAAAATGCTCAATGAATTAACAAGGATTGGAGAAATCTTGGGCTCAGATGTCTTCTGAGAATGTGTTGCCTTACTAGCAATTCTTTACCCAGAACCATTTGCCAACATCTACAACTAAGAAGACCAGTTATTAGAAAGATCAAGTTATTCACCTACTATAAAGATAACAACAATGGTTGCTAAGTTCCAATTCAAGTTACTTTCCTTATTGGCTAATCATATTATATATTTTCTTGACCCCAGTTTCCTCACCTGCAAAATGGATATAACAGGGATAACACTCCCTATACTTCCCTGGACTGTGGGGAGGAGTAAGACTGAGATTACCTGGTAGTACTCAGTGAACACTAAGTCTTCCTTCTCTCTCTGTTGTGAAAGTTAAAAAAGGTACTGACCTCTTACTTACCTTGCCTATCCTGATGCATGAATTTATAGTATCGAGCAAGTCAGCCTTTTTTTCATTTATAGGCACTTCTCCTAACTCCTTCCCTATTAATTCACCTGACTGATAGCCCATTGTTGTTTCAAATGCAGGATTTGCATACTGAAGGGAGACAAAAGAAAAAACACAAAGTGAATTAAAAGTCATTTTGAAAAAGAGGACATTCAAAGGTTTTCAACCTAAGCCCTTCACGTTTTTCCCCAGAAAAAGCTCAGGAGCCTGGACCTCACCGTGGCAGTTCTGAAGCCATAAGCACATAACCCATGAAGAATTCTGGAGCCCAGATGAGCTTCTGCTTGGGTGACACCCAGCTGGGCTTTCTGCTATGTTCTCCT